>NW_020664436.1:27587791-27658980 GCF_002925995.2 Terrapene triunguis
AGAGAGAGAGAGAGAGAGAGAGAGAGAGAGAGAGAGAGAGAGAGAGATCGATCCAGACTATGATAGGCATCTGCAAAAAGATTTAGGGTGCTTTGCAGGTCAGCCTGTGTGTGTGTAAGAACGACAGTCATCTGCATACTGAAGGTCAGTGGTGCCAATTCTTGTGATCTTAGATTTTGTTTGGAGACGTCGAAGACTCCCAGAGATCATTGTTCCTGTCTTCCCTGCCACTTAGAGATTAAGGATAAAGGATTCTCAGTTGAGGGGATCCAGATATGGAACAAATTTCCAGAGGAGATCAGGCAAATCCAGAATCTGACTGTCTTTAGGTAATACTACGAAACCTCTGTGCCATAAGAATGACATTAAAAACAATGGAACACTCCCCTTGCAAAAAAGCCCATCAACCAATACAAAATGTTGAACCAAATCAACCTTAAAAAAAAATAATCAAAACCAAAACCCTACCTTAAGCATATTTTCACCCCAAAAAGGGGAAAAATGATAGACACTTCATGAAGTCCATTAGAGACTTTGCTATTGCTATCAATTTTACATAGAAGGCACTCAGATACGACAATGATGGACAACAGTATAAAACTATATGTAAGATAGACAGTACCATTAGACAGAGACTAAACAACTGCTGTCTCAAAATAATGCCTGGTCTACTCTAAAAAATTAGGTTGACCCAACTACATTGCTCAGGGGTGTGAAAAATGCACACTCCCCCCAAGCAAGATAGTTAAACTGACCTAACTCCAGGTGCACATAGCACTCGGTTCACAGAATTCTTCCTTCAACCTAGCTAGCACCTCTCAGGGATGCAGATTACGTAAGCCAATGGGAGAAACCCTCCCGTCGGTGTAGGCAGCATATACATTGAAGAGATCTACAGAAGTGCCGCTGTAGACAAGCCTTCAGCATCTGATCTGGATTCACAATTAAGAGAACAGAGCTTCATGAAAGCATGAATTGAAATCTAGACAACAGCTTTTGCAACTTTCAAGCAGGCCGCAAGAGCTTTAGAGAGTGAGGAGGATTCAGGATCAAAGACTGATTTGCATCACTCAACAACTCACAGTGCAGAGCCTTGAAAGACCTCAAAGTAGGGCCCCAAATAGGTGTTGGTTCCAAAACACAAAAAACTAAAATGCAGTCTTGGATCTGAAAAATCCTAACTCCCAAGTATCCAATGAGGGTGAGTTCAGAGCAACTTGGATTCTCTTCTGTTAGAATCTAGGACCTCTTCTCAGACTTTAGGGATATGTCCCGGTGTACTGAGTCTTTTCTAGTATATAGTGAATTATGGTATCCTGGATACCATTATAAAGTAACTACCAGCAAAGGTTGCTTAAAAAAAAAAAGAAAAAAGGAAAAAAGCAAACTTATTAATGCAAAGATGATGATTTAATCAATTGTTTCCGGGTCTCTAACAGCAAACGAATGAATAAAAAATGATAGGTGAATCTTGCTTGTAAAATGGCAGTTTAAATTAAGCTATGTTCTGCAGTAAAGAAGAGTATGGAAAATTGTGTTTATTTTCAAATTTAGGCCATATTCAGATTTTCAATTGGTAGACATTTAAAATTATGCTGTGGAGTCAGCTCTACCCTAGTTATGAAGGCTTTATAAATGGTTCAGTGCAAGAATACTACTAAACAAAAGGCATTTGCATATGCACACTAACATATTTGTTGCTGCTATTAAAATAAAATGTTTAGAGCACTAAAAACATTGCTTAAACTTTTACCTTTTTAATATGAAAAACCTTAGGAGAAAAAGCTATCCTGTGACTTATGGCTTATTCTAAGATCTTAGGGCTACACTGCGGGTGGGAGGTGTGATTCCCAGCACAGGCAGACAGACTTGAGCTAGCTCAGCTCAAGTTAGCACACTAAAAATAGCAATGTGAATGTTGTGCCACGCATGGGCAGCAGGTTGTATCCATTTGTTCATCTGATGATGTTTCCAACAGCCTGTTCTGAAGGAATACTACTCAGATGAAGAATTTTCACCTACTCTTTAGAGAAAACAAAATATTTGAGCCTTTCATTTAATTTCTACAGTAAAGATTTTAACACTATTTCTTATTACTACACCTATAAAAGTGATATTCAATCAATACATTTACTATTTTACAGGCAAGTGGTGATTAAACTCTATAGCCAAAGTATTTCCCCCAGAAATGTTGAACAATGCATTAAATGACTTACTGTTGGGATAAATGGTTCATCTGGAGCACAGTGATAATTCTGCAGTAATGCCTGTAGCTGTAGAGAATTCAACTTAAAGCAGGTACTGTTAATATTTGGAATGTCATCATGTGAGTATTTATCCATGGTAAGTAGTGTAGTTGCCTTAAAAAAAAAAAACCACCGGAGACTTAATTATAATTTAAGAATGAAATATAACCATAGTTCTTATTTATTTCACAGTTTCCTTTTGTCTACAGAGAAGGCAGAGCAGAGGACACCAGAAAGCAAGAAGCCAGAATTGCTGCAAAAGTGATGTAAACTTCATTTTCAAAATCCCTCTTCTCTTCTGCAACACAAATACTCTTCCTCTTAGTTCAGGAACCAAGGGAACCCTAAATTAGGTAACATTAATTTTCCTGCTACTATATCCATGCAAACTAATCAAACTCAGTGTATTAGGAAGAAACTGATTTGATTCTCTTGGGGAACAAACACATCCAGATATTCAGTTCATTTTCAGTAAATGGATTGCACTAATATACAGAGAGGCTTTTACAACTCTACACACTGAACCAGGGGTTCTAGAATACATTTACACAATTAAATCATGCTGTATATTTGAAAAAACCTTATGAGGAGTACGTTTCACTGAGAACCAAGAACAACAATACTCACCTGCACTATCCTGCTTAGGTGGCAATCAGCAGCCAGCTCTAGGCCCTGTTTTTCTGCCCAGGCCTCTATATGGCCCAACTGCTGACGGATGATGGCTCCCCAGTAATGAGAACACAATCCTGAATCTGGGTCAGTAACCAATCTATTAAAAAGCCACATGTTGATAAAGTGGAAGAGCTGGGAGAAGAGCTGTATAGTCAGCGCAGCATTCACTCTACATCGTCGCAACAGGGACATAGCTCCAGTTAGTGTATGCAAGACATCATCTACAGAGACAAAAGAATGTATTAGTACACATTAGTATTTAGGGTTTAACAAAACCATAGGTTCAGGCATCCAAATGGAATTTAATATTGATATTGGGTACTATTACATGAATTATGAAAGACAATTTAGAACACTGTTCCAGAATGGCACCTACACACTTGATATCTGTTTATTCCATAATATATTCCAAGAACTTATTAACTTATAAAAATCTATTTTAAAAATAGAAAGCTAAGTGATTAAAGTTGAATCTTCATAGCATTTTATTAAGCTATGCAATTACAGAAACCAACGAATTATACTCTTTAGATTCCAACACAAAATAAATACAGTAAAAAATTCTTGTAAGTTAGAGTTACTATGCATAAAACGCATTTAAGCTATTCCATACTAGTGATAAATAGCATGCTTTTTGGCAGAAGACAAATAATTATTGGTTTTTCCACTTCTAACAGAATATAGCCAAGGATTGTATTGTAAGCCCAAATTAATATATGGCACATAAAGTAGTTAAAATTACATAAAATGTCCTCTTGCTCACAAATGTCTAGGGTGTTTTTTTTTTAATTATTATTTTAGTTCCATCTTTCTACAACTACATTATAAATAGACACTTTGCACTCCCCCTCCTAGCTTTAACTCAAACAGGTAACTAAAACAGTGCTAGAGACTTCCTGATAAAAAAGTTTATTAATAGTCTGTAGAGCATGTTTAGCTTTTCAGATGAAGAAACACTATCATTAATGCCCAAAGATGGTGGGAGTTGTTTGGGGGCAGGGGAGTTGTGTTCTTTTTTTAAACATACATATGGAATTACTAGAACTTGAAGTTCTTATTAAATAAATCAGCCATACTATTTTCACCTTTGCTCAAAAATTTTAAAAAGTCATGTGATTGACGAAAATCATCCCCTAAATGTTTCAATGCTAAAACCTATAAAGTTACTTGAAAACACTTAGTACTTAAACACAGTGAATACCAGGATAGACTTTAATGTGGAAAATGCAATAGAGTCACATCTGACTGTATAGTGCAGACTCACATTATTACCTACTAAGCTTTATATAATTCAGATCTCAGAAAGATGTAAACATACTCTTTTGCTCCACAGTGCAGGTCACCATGTGAGAACATATTTACATTTTCAGTCAGATCAGAATATTGTACCTTTTCTTTATATACAATATTGTAATTGTGATGACTAAAAACATTTTTCCTGAGATGTTGTTTGCCAGCTAAAGGTTATAAGCAAAGATCAAAATGAAGGTTGAATAGTTTTTAAATTGTAAAGAAGGGCTTTCACACTTGAAGAAGCTTTAATATGCACTAAACAAAGCCTTTCCCTAGTTTCTCATTTTTCTTCACATTTCCTAGTTTGTATTTTTTTTTTTAAATAAAAGCTTTTTTTTTTTTTTTGCATAGTCCTCCTTCCTACAACCCTACTTGATCCCAGTTAAAACAATGAAATTTCTTCTTGTTTCCATACAATCATTTGTAATGTCAAATGAAAACTTACAACTATCTAGGTTTTTATATGGCACCCATCACCATAGCAACTGACTATACTTCAGGATCATGCAAAAGAGGAAGCTGGACAATGACACAAACCCTTATTCAAGCCAAATATCTGAGACAACAGTAAAGGAAATACAGAAACTGCTAGGTGAAAAACTGCTTTTTAATAAATATTTTTCTATTTTTTAAAAAAAATTCCGCAACACAGAAAAATGTTCTAATCTCAATCTTCTTATCCAAAAGATCTAAACTTTATATTTTATTTTAGAAGAATGTAAATGTTTTTGTTCAAACCTGAGTATATTATTTAACATTTTTGTCAGTGGAAGACATACCAGTAGATGCTAATTATCTGGAATTCTATTACATAGATACACGCCTCACTTTCCAAAAGCTAATTTCTTTATCTACAACACTGATTAACCAAACATTTCAAGTGTTCTTCCCAAGACATTATCTAATGTGAGTTTACCTTTATTTTAAAGAGTATTTTTCATGTAAATTCCATCCCAAAGAGTCTAGTCTATTATCCATATATAGTGGATTTACACACAACTAAGGTGTTAGTGAGAACATGTAAATTTCACATCAATGGTAAGATAGACCAACTCAATCCATTAACAGTGGCTATAGACTAGCTGTGGGAAAACTACGGCCCGGAGGCCACAGCCGGCCCTTCAGACATTTTAATCTGGCCCCCGAGCTCCTGATGGGGAGCAGGGTCCGGGGCTTGCCCTGCTCTGCACGTGCCATGGCTCTGCGTGGCTCCCGGAAGCATAGGGGCAGCCAGGGGGCTCCGCACGCTGCCCCTACCCCAAGTGCCGCCCCTGCGGCTCCCATTGGCCGGGAACCATAAACATTCATAGTCCGCCATACAATTTCCATACCCAGATGTGGCCCTCAGGCCAAAAAGTTTGCCCACCCCTGCTATAGACTATTGATTTAATAGCAAGACAAAAAGACCAAGCAAGACTAACCTATTTTAGGCCTTTGAGGATTATTTTCGTCTGGATCATCAAGGAATGCTGGCATGTAATTGTTAAGCTCTGACTGAAGACAGTGAACTAAATATCTGAAAAAGAACACAATTTTGATTATCCAATAAAAGAAATTTTGCTTTACTTACATGGAATCTGTTATCTGAAATATATACTGGACCCCCATATAAATTATTTAAATCTGGAGCTATTCGTAGCAATAAACGCTGACATTGTTAGGAAACAGGTGCCAATTTGGTTAATCTCTGTGGAGTTGCCCCAGTATAATGCAATTCTGGAAGGAGCTCAAGAGTAAAATTAGCTTTATGTCATCTGACATTTGTACTTAAAGGAGTACACATTATTCTGGGGTTAGTAGGTACCATAAGGAACCTTGATTATTCTAAGAAGCAATAGCTGTACAGAACCCTGATAGTGACTAAAAAACGTGTTCTTCAGTGGAAATAAAAATCCAGTCCAATGACGGAGAATTGGTATACTGGTCTGGCTGCACTGCTAGCGATATAAAGGATCTTCTTTAAGAAAAATTGTATAGATTAGTTCACTGATATATATGGGCAGACTTTATAGAAACAGCAGAATGAACTGTAGGTCAGTTTATGACTCCTTCCAGTGCCTTCGCCTCGCTTCCTCCCCTTCTTCAGTTTCTTTCTATCACCTTCTCATATTTTTATTCCCTTTTGTGTCTCTATTTCATCTTGTATGTAAAAGTTAATACAACTGAAAGTTTTATCCTCTGTATGGTCATTTCTGCTACCTTTTTTTAAAATGTTAGATAAAAATTAAAACACATTTTTGCAGCCATGTACATGTTAATTATGCATCTTATTTTGCATACTTCCAAAGTAAAAAAGTATAAGCAACCTGCTGCAAAAATTATAAAATGCCTAACTCAGTCTTATGCTTATGACTATATCTGAACCAAAATAATACTCCTTGAAATGATGCAGTGTGACCAAAATCTAATACAAATTTTCTAGAAACATGCAACTAATAATTCAGCAAGCATTAAGAAACGTAGAGAGGATTTTTTGGACATCTGAGACTGAAACTTTCAAATACTCATGTATGTGAATGTCATGAATGAATTTAATTGAAGGGAGTTTTTGTCAGGCTAAAATTGGCCCATAATTTAAGTTTTGTGAAAATAACCTTACATAAAAATTTAGACCAATTTTTTTTTTAAATTCCAGTGAAAGTATTGTAAAAGAACAATGTCTCTAAGTATTTACAATCCAAACATTCTAGCACTGAGCTAGCATATGAGAACCTGATATTGTGTAGCTTTTTATATTGTTTATTCTTTGCATTTCACTCAGCTTGGAGAAACCAAGAGAAAAGTACACTTGATTTTTAAAATTCTTTCAGTTTTATATTAATGACTTTTTTTTCTAAACATTGTTTTTCAGCCAGAGTTTTTCCATTCATAACATCATTTTTGTGTGTTGCAGAATGCTAAAATTCAAACCCAACTATTTGATTGGAATCAAGCTATAATATTTTCCTCAAGTCTTTATGTAATGATATTTTATGGCTTCCTTAAACAAAAGTATGACATCCCTATCTTCTTGTTCCATCTTAAAACATTTCTAATAATGGAAAGTACCTGATTTTTAAAAATTTTATTGCAAAATAATTTCAACAAGTTCTGGTACACTTTTTGATGATACCACTGAATTAACATTTTTTTAAGAGCAGACAATTTTTTATGTTGCTAATATTTCATACAGTTGTGAAGTGGTAAAAAGTGGATAAACTAAACTAAACTCCATATTCCCCCTATCAGAAGTGTGTAAATTCTGTTCACCTGCATTTACTCTCGACTACACTACTGTATTCATGTGTCATAAATGAAAAAGAAAATATTCAAGTTACATGGAGTTAGTACTAGTCTCCTGGAAGTTTAGAAGTTACAATGGGAGAATAAAATATATCCAAAAAGATGGTGACTGCGTGTGAATAACTGTTGTAGTTAGAACCAATTAAGCTACAGGAAAAAAAAATATGGTCATTCTTTCTCCGTCATAAAAAACTGTACAATATGCAAGCTAATGTATGAAGACAACAGAAAGTGACTTGGAAGATTTGTACACAAGCATTTCGAGCCAGTAATGCAAAACACTGATCTGGGAGAAATTCTAGCTTGACTGAACAACCACTAAGCAACCTACGTTTAATATCAATCTCCACAGTTGATTGTTATAAGTTGCTATTCCAAGCATAATTACTTACCTGTAGTAATTGCTATCTGAAAATAATGTTCTGCATGGATCCATTTTCATGGGTCTGATGTCTTTGCCCACAAATCAGAGACTATACTATGTAATGGCAAAGTTTAGAACCCCACAGATAAGGTCACATTCCACAACTGAATACATATATACTCACTCTCTAGCCCCAGGCCATCAGCCCCCTCCCCCCCCTTTTAAATAATGTGGTACATCACCACCTGATCTGCCAGACATGCCTTCATAACCCTGAAGCCAATCTTAAGAAACAGAAACCCTTCCCTCCAAACTAAACTTTGAATATTTAATGCGGTTGTAAAAATCTGTCTTACTATTTGGTGCTGAAACTTGAAAACTCATTCAGACCTTATCTACACTCCTAGGTTATTTGAGCAACTATCTTAGACATCAGATGGCCAGAAAGGGGGGGGAGGGGAGAAAATCACCAATGAAGAGCTTTGGAGGAGGATCAAACAAAAATACATAGTACAGGAAATTATGGAACAAAATAGCTCCAGCCATTATTATGGGCTAATACAATGCATGGCTGCTGCAGATAACTACTGATTAATCCACAAACAACCTATCTGGGGATTAAGCTATATGGCTGCAGATGCTGACCAAAATGTCAGAAGCAAGTACACCTCTACCCTGATACAGTGCGACCCAATATAACACGAATTCGGATATAATGCGGTAAAGCAGCGGTCCGGGGGGGGTGGGGCTGCGCACTCCGGTGGATCAAAGCAAGTTCGATATAACGCGGTTTCACCTATAAACACGGTAAGATTTTTTGGCTCCCGAGGACAGCATTATATCAGGGTAGAGGTGTATGTAGTTAATAGCAACTTTGATTAGTATTTCAACATTTTCATGATCAGATGTGTCAAAATTTGGCTAGCTACCGTACACGATTATAAAAAGATATGTATATAGATTTAAACAAATCGAGTTAGCACCTAACCACTCAGAAGGACGGGATCTTGGTAGAATTTGCTTAGCAAGGAACACGAGAAAGTGATGTAATTTACATTCTCACTACAGCCCAAATGATCCATCTCCATGAAATAATTAAAAATGGAATGCTTGTCCACTCCCTATGCATTTCTTTAACTGGTTTCAATACAACTAAAGAATCATGACATCTAGAACTTAGAAAAAGTGCACAGTACTTTTCAAAAGTATAGAAATAAAGCCTAATACTTCCATATGGCAAATATACAAAAGAAACAAAATTCTGATGCCCTTACTTGAAAGCCATTTGAACCAAATGTGCCAGAACATCTTGCGCGTCTAAAGTAATTCGGCTAAGGTCGCGGTCTTGCTTAATGAAGTTGAGCAATTCAGACGCATTTGCCATCCAAAAGGCAAGTGCCCCAGCAATATTTTTCTGCTTCTGTAAGTAAAAAGAGAAGTAGCAAACAATATAGGGCAGGTCCTTTCTGATCAGAAATTATTAGATTAAGAGCTCCAAAGATAGACCAGTACATTTCCCATTTCAAACATACCTCAGATACCAGATATTTGCAAAATATTTTTCTATATATAACAAATGATAATACTGCAATTCTTCCAACAAATGAGTTACATTTTAAATATATACAGTATGTACAAAATTCTGTCCAGTTGCCATTAGTGAAATCAATGGAATAATGGCATTAGCATCTAGTTATGCAGTGCTAAACAATTAGCTGTATGCATTATCTGGTAATCTGCGTGTGCGTAAGCACATATTAGCTGTTACCCACTGCCACCCTGATACTGCTAGTCACTGGCTTTGACACCAGGCAGCTCAGTATCAAGTACTGATCTATCTCACCATCTCCCGACCACAAATGCCAGGCTAGGCAACCTCAGATGAGATCCAAAGAATAGGAACCACAGACAAAAAAAAAAGAAATAAAGGGAAGAAAAAGAACTTTGGTCATTTCATATCCACACTGAAGTGCGTTAAGCAGAAATTATGGAATGCCGATAAAGGTTGCACAGTCAAAAAGAATTTTAGTACTGCATGTTCCAGTTGCTGAATGAGTGTTATGAACTGTTCAGTCCAGCTGTTTGAGTATTGTATTTTGACATGGAAGCAGCATGAGAAACTGAGCTAAGCCAACATAGCTAGGATCAGTTCCCAGCAGTATATCCTACCTGATCAACCTGGTCTACCTCCTGAAGAAAAACGGACGAAGGAAATCAAACAGAATAGAAGAAAGAAACTTGTGAACAATCATGGTAGTTTTAGAAATCAGACACTAAATATGAAGGTATAACACTTATGTTCACAGATACACCTAAATATATTTCATCAGTGGCTGTGACACAACTGAGACCACTTATATTTTAGGTAGATCCAGTAATATGACAGCAAAGAACCAAAGTGCCAATTAGTTCAAGGAATGCCCTTGAACCACAAGCTGTTTCAGTCAGTGCAACAGACTTCCTGCAGAGCATCCGCCAAGTCTCTCTGTAACAGCATGAATGCTAATTCCAGAGAGCTTGCCCACACTACTGAAATGAAGACAATGTACAAACACAAACAGGGACAAAAGGAAAAATTAAAAAATAAAATACAAAGTGGGGAACAGATTAATACATGGTTTTCAATTTAAAACAATGGTTTGAGGTTTTTTTAACACAACGAAAAATACGGAGTCAAATAAAATATTGCACTAAACTTACAAAATTCTGCAACATGCAACCTACACTAACTATATTTTGCCTTCTGCTATTCCAATACAGATTTTACTTCATTACTCAACTTTTTCAGACCCTTTCATAAAAGTACTCCCCATCATATGAAATCTTAATATTTTGTGCTGTTTATCGTTTCTACCACCAAAGTTCTGAAAATACTTGACAAAATTTTGAGAGAGTAGCTTTTGGAAATTACACTAGAAGTCTCAAGTCTCTCTATAATTCTGATCGGCAAAATCAGAATTTTGACCAGTATCTCCTCTTCCCAGTCCCTGGCACAGATGTTTGTGTGCTTTCCTCCTCTAGCTTCTCCATTTGGCTCCAGTGATCTCATCCCATCTACTTCTCTTGCCCCACTCACTGTACAAATACTGTCTAGAGTGCCTCTCCTCCAACTGCATCCTGGATCTCCCTCCAAACCAGCTTCCACCAATGGCTCTCAAAGTTTCCAATGAACTCTTTCTGGTCAAAGCTCAGAATTAGCATACTCTGTCTTTATCCTCCTTAACCATGCTCCTCCTGAAATCTTGTCCCCCACTTGGCTACCATGACTGTCCTTTCCTGGTTCTTCTCCTACCTCTGTAACTACTCATTCAGAGGATTAGCCTCATCCTCCCCCTTCTGTGGTGGGGAGAAGGGTGGTTTACACAGGGCTCAATCCTTGATTCCCTCTTCTCCCTTCAGGCCTTGTCTCAGAGTGATCTCATTCATAATTTCAGCTATCATCTCTAGGCTGATGTGTCTCAGATCTACCTCCCCACTCCTGACTTGCCTCCTTCCACCAAAACTGAAGTATCACCTTCTCTCTGACTCCTCACGGATGTCTAGCCACCAACTTAAACTCAACATTGCCAAAACAGAGCTCTTCATCTTTGCCCCTCAAACCCTCCCTCTGCTGCTCCTCTCTCAGTCACTGTGGAAAACAGTACCATCTTCCCTGTCACTCATGCCCAAACCTGGACATCATCTTTGACTCAGGCCTCTCTGTAGATGTTCACATCCAGACCATATCTAAAGCCCGCAACTTCATCCTGAATAACGTGTGTAAAAATCAAGCCTTTCCTCTCCATTCATACAGCTAAATCTCTTATCTAGGATCTCCTTATTTCTATCGTTTCTGCTGCAACATTCTCCTCTATGGCCAAGATGAATTCCCTCTTTGTCCACCTACATCCATTCAAAATTCTGCTGAAAAGATCATTTTCCTGGCTCACCACTTCAATCATCATCACTCTTTGAATCCTTCAACTTGCTACCCCTACATCACACCATCAAACTCAAACTAATTGTCTTCACTTTTAGGGCTTCTCTGGGTCTATGAATGCCCCATTTATTATCCCTTATTGTTTTGAGACATCAGCCTCTGTCCGCATTCTTCAAATGTTAAGTCCTGATTTCCCTTTTATAAAAATTCTTACAAACACTACTGCACTTTCTCCAATGCCACCTTATGCATGGGAGAAGCATTTTGTAAATATCTGCAAAGCCACCTCGTTGTTCTCCTCCCTTCTTAAAACTCTTCTTCACTGTAATGCCTACGAAAAGTTTAACAGTTGGTTTGCTGTGACCAGTTTTTCATGCTGACCAGCAATTTCATTATGCTCCATCTATTTGTTTTATCTGTTTTTTATAGTTGTACACTTAAGATTGCAAGCTCTTTTGGGGCAGGGATTATGTCTCTGTTATGTTTGTACAATGCCCAGCACAATGGGGCCCTGAGCCTCTAGGCACCAATGAAATATGTAAATCATAATACACAAATTTAAGTATATAACAATTCATTTATTGATAATTTTTAAGAAAACACTTATGTAATCTTATGTTTTATGTATTATAAAGAATATGGATTTTAATGCTCCCGCTGAGAAAAATCTGCAACTGATGAGTTAGGGCTATTAGTAATAACATGAAATATTATGACTACTTTCTCAGGATATTATGGTAAAATTAAATACAGTAGAAGCATATTTTAACAACGGTGAAGAGACAGTACAAGATTTTCCTTTCTAGATTTCAAAGTCAAGACTGTGGATATGATCCTGCATTCCTTGTAAAAGCAAAAATGCCATAGGCTTCAATGGGATTTTTATATGTGCAAGGAATGCAGGATCAGGTTTCATATTATATACTAAAACTTTTACCCTGATATCTTAAATTTCTCTTTGTGCAAGATGTGTCGGTATCAAATCAGTATATTTGAGAAAAAAAATCAAACAAAAATACTAAATGCTGTAATATCTTTGTGTGTACGTATTAAGAGGAACAGGACCAAAGTTCAATAATTACCTTCCTTTTTTAAGCTAAGTATTTTCTATACAACACTCAATTGATCAATGTAAATCCCAGTATTTATAAGGCATTACTAAAAAAGCAATTACAAGTCACATCAGAATTGGTTGAGGATCAAAAATAATTAATGGAAAGACTGATTTTAGAACTGTTTGGGGTGTGGTGGGTTTTTTGTTTGGTTGTTTTTTTGCTACGGGAAATGGGGCAACAATGTGGAGGTGGAAAAAAATCACCTTTACTCTCCTCTTTATCAAAGCCACAAATTTCTCCCGAGGGAATTTAGTTTAAAAAAAAAAAAAAAAAAAAAAATCTTTACAAGAGAAATAAATACATTACAGGCTGATGCTCAGCAACCTTTTGAGTGAAACCCTTCACTCTGAAAAAATTTATGTATATATTTTAAATTCCTTTGACTTGTCTCTGCAGATCAAAACTCACCTGTATAACTCCTTCCATCATGCTCACCATCTTGTTGACTATTGCAATGACTTTGTGAGTACGCTCAGTAGGACTGATGTCAGGTCTGTACTGGTTTGACAATACATACCGACATGTCATGTACAAAACATAGGTAGGCGATAATTTAAAATGAACTGTCGAGCTGTTGGTATAATTAATAATGGCAGATAAGAAGGCATCTTCAGCTGTGGAAACAGACGAAAAAAAAGTCACCCGAGGATTGGAAGGATAAAATAAAACTTCATAATTCAATTAAATAAGAAGGTGAGTTTCTTTTGTTTTATTTAGCTCATATGTTCCTAACTGTCTAAACTATGCACTGCAACTACTAAAGTAGGACAATAAATCATCCAGATATAAGCTCAGAGACTTTATGTAGGAGGAAATAGCTCTACGTTATTTCCCATTTATGTACAGCAGAACCTCAGAGTTATGAACACCAAAGTTATGAACTGACCGGTCAACCACACACCTCATTTGGAACAGGAAGCATGCAATCAGTTGAGACAAAAACACCCAACAATTTACAGTACAGTACTCTGTTAAACCTAAACTACTAAAAAAAATAGGGAAAGTTTAAAAAAGATTTGACAAGGTTAGGAAACTGTCTGCGCTTGTTTCATTTAAATGAAGATGGTTAAAAGCAGCATTTTTCTTATGCATTGTAAAGTTTGAAAGCTGTATTAAGTCAATATTCAGTTGTAAACTTTTGAAAGAACGACCATAACATTTTGTTCAGAATTACAGACATTTCAGAAAAACAGCGAGGAATCTGGTGGCACCTTAAAGACTAACAGATTTATTTGGGCATAAGCTTTCGTGGGTAAAAAACCCCATTTCTTCAGATGCACAAAAACGTGGCTTTTTACCCACAAAAGCTTATGCCCAAATAAATCTGTTAGTCTTTAAAGTGCCACCGGACTCCTCATTGTTTTTGTGTATACAGACTACCACAGCTACCCCTTATACTAGACATTTCAGAGTTACGAACAACCTCCATTCCCAAAGTGTATCAAGTTAACTACTCCAGGGACAGTACTGTTCTTTAATAAAATAAAATACAATTTCCTTTTTCACTGTGCCCTTCCAAAAGCTCTCTTACAGTACATTTCAGTCAGAACAGTTTCTCTATTTGCTCATCAAATGTCCAATTTACAGTGCTGTGAGGTTTCAGACAATCACTGGCCTGAAATTTTCTTATACAACTAGAAGTTTTTAAAAATCCATAATAATGTGGCATAGCCAAGAGTCTACAATATTTTTGACAGTAAAAAACCTATCATCAAAGCTAACGTTTTACTTGATACCCTTTATGGAATATTAACTCAACTGGCCTTTTGACCAAGATCTAGTTTATTACTAACTTACAAGCCAGTATATGTGGAACTTTTTATAAGGGGGATGGTTTCAATCTGATATCTCTTTTCTATTAACAACTCTGGTTCTAATTTGATTTATTTTGGAGACAAGGAATTCCAATGTGGTTGCAATGAACTACATAGGGACCCATCTAGTACTTGAATAATTTTTCTCCCCTCTCCACCAAGCCAGCCATATTGGTAAAATAAATACCTCTTTTTAAGTGATTTCCAAACTTTACGGCTAAGTTTCCTTTTGAGTTTTTAAAGTGATTGACTTTAACAAAAAAAAGTGCACTTTTTTACCTTGTTATATTTAATATTTTATTTTAAACTGTAGTTAAAGCTTTATTAAATACTCACAACTTTCCTTGAATTCGATGCTTGCAGGTAATATCAGTTCTGGCCCAACCATGTCCTGAGGTCTAAAGGAAGAGGGTATATATTCAAAAAAACCAGTTCACATAGATAAAGTTAATTCAACTATCAAATGATGTGTTCTTCTCCAAGGGCTTTGTTTTTGAACCTCTATACAACATTTTCCAAAAAAGTGTATACTGCAAATATGCTTTCCTTTTATTCAACTGCTTCCTCCCACCTCTTTTAAATTCACACGCTGTACTTGCTTGCAAGACAACAGATCACAATAAACCTGAATTGTGGCGTATATTATTAATGAACGTCCTCCTTTTCACTGTATGCTATAATGATCAAGTCAGACTGCCACCTGCCATTGACATGACTCAAATATCACTATTAAAAAAAAAACAACTCAGGGATACATGGAGAAAAAGTTAATCAAACTCAGCCTAAAGAGCTAGCCTAGTTGTAAAGATATACTAAACGAGCTGTTATGAAGCAACTACACCAGCTATTTTAGAAGCAGCTTGGGAATCCATTTCCTATTTCTAAGAGTGATGAATCAAGTTCCCCTTAACCTTCATCTAACTTAAATTACAGTGCTATCCTGCGAAGTGACTCTAAAGTTGGCATTATGGGGTTCAGTGTTTACTGCCTTAACCATTTCTTTATCATATATGTCAAGGTCGCAATTCAACTGGCTTTTTTAACTGTCAGTCTTACAAATTTAATCTAGGATCTGAAAGTCAAGCTAGGTACTTTTCTTCTTATGCATCATATTAAAATATTCTCTCATGCTCTCAGTGACAACTGTGTTACACCTTTGTCTCTAATGGTTCACGTAGGTTTAACTGTTTGGACCTCAGTAAATGCTTCTGTTAATGATACATAAGACAGAAGAGAACCCAGCTTACTTGCAGTGGTAATGCAAGTAGTGGTACTTTGGTACAAAGTAAGTGGTACTTACTTTGTAGTGGTAATGAAAATGGCCCATTTCCAGCAATTGACAAGGAGATATGAGGAACTGTAATGTGTGTGTGTGTGTGGGGGGAATAAGCATGGGGAAATAGTTTCACTTTGTGTAATGGATGGGCCATCATCATATAATATAAACTCATATTTCCTTGCTGGAAATGGGCCATTTGCATTACCACTACAAACAGTTTTTTTCCCTCTCCTGCTGATAAAAGCTCACCTTAACTGATCTCTCCTTATCGTATGTATAGTAACACCCATTGTTTCATGTTTTGTGTGTGTGTGTGTATATATATATATATATAATCTTCCTACTGTATTTTCCACTACATGCATCCGATGAAGTAGGCTGTAGCCCACGAAAGCTTATTCTCAAATAAATTTGTTAGTCTCTAAGGTCCCACAAGTACTCCTGTTCTTTCAGCAGCACAGGTCACCATGTACTCCCCCCAGAATCGTAGAACATAGAATGTTTCTATGCCCCCCCCCAATCATCTCCATCCCTGAGGTTATCGCAGATTAGAAGGCGAAAAAAACGCACTTGCGATGACATGTTTTCTGAGCTCATGCAGTCCTCCCGCACTGATAGGGCACAGCTTAATGCATGGAGGCATTCAGTGGCAGAGGCCAGGAAAGAATTAAGTGAGCATGAAGAGCAGAGGCAGGACGCGATGCTGAGGCTAATGGGGGAGCAAACGGACATGATGAAACGTGTGTTGGAGCTGCAGGAAAGCCAACAAGAGCACAGACTCCCGATGCATCCACTGTATAACTGCCTACCCTCCTCCCCATGTTCCATAGCCTCCTCCCCCAGACGCCCAAGAACGCGGGGGGGAGGCTCCGGGCACCCAACCACTCCACTACAGAGGATGGCCCAAGCAACAGAAGGCTGTCATTCAAACAGTCTGATTTTTAGTGCAGCTACAATAAGCAATGTGGCCTTGTCCTTCCCTCCTCCCCCACGCTGCCTGGGCTACCTTGTTCGTTATCAATTTTTTTGTTTTAAATTAAGAAAAAGAATGCATGGTTTCAAAACAATAGCTACTTTATTTCGAAGGGGGGGAGGGTGGATGGCTTACAGGGAATTAAAATCAACAAAGGGGGTGGGTTTGCATCAAGGAGAAACACACACAACTGTCACACCGAAGCCTTGCCAGACATGAAACCGATTTTCGAAGCCTCTCTGATGCGCAGCGCGCCTTGCTGTGCTCCTCTAATTGCCCTGGTGTCTGGCATGAAACGATTGTCTGCTGCTTCTTTCACAGAGGGAGGGGCGACTGACGACATGTACCCAAAACCACCCGTGACAATGTTTTTGCCCCATCAGGCATTGGGAGCTTAACTCAGAATTCCAATGGGTGGCGGAGACTGCGGGAATTGTGGGATAGCTACCCACAGAGCACCGCTCTGTAAGTCGATGCTAGCCACGGTAGTGAGGACACAATCCGCCAACTTAATGCGCTTAGTGTGGACATACGCAATCGACTGTGTAAAATCGAATTCTAAAAACAGACTTCTATAAAATCGACCTAATTTCGTAGTGTAGACATACCCTAAGAGACAGCATCAACGCAGGTCTAAAGTTAGATAGACTAGCTATAGCTTGCTTTGAGAACACATGAACAATCCTTACACTTTTATACATTAAAATATTGTTCCAGCTCACCCAAACCTAAGGCAGAGACACATGATTTCATGCAGTCTATTAAATGTTTTATTATGAGGTTGCTCAGCAAAGTCATTTCAACTTTAAGGTGGTTACAGGACAAGACTGAGACAGATTTGCTGGCAGTACTACAGAAATATTGAAGTTCCATTAAATTTTGAACCAGTCAGCATAAACCATGCCACCTACATAAAGGATATTTAATGGTGTTTAAGATTCCCCCCCCCTCATTATTCACAATCTCTAAAATGTTTTATTAATTTCCCCCCATTCACATCATGAAATATATGGCTATACTTCAATTACTGTTAAGACAGCCAGCTTCAGGAAATATCAGTACTCAAGGTTCAAGGAAGAAAAAAGCTGGCCACCAAGGAGCTGGGGAGAAAGGAAATCAGAGAAAGAGGCCTGTAAGTTTATAACCATCAGAGGCAAAAGGTCACGGCAGCATTCTACACAGCTGGAGACAGACAATGATGTTCAGGCTGTGGCCATCAGAGTGAAGAGGACAAGGAGGAATTCCACACAGCTAGACGTTTCCTTTTGATACTAGAAACATGGAAACTGTGGAAGATACCTCACAAGATCCAGCTGGTCCAAGAGAATGAAGAGATGTACAGGACACACCTGTGGATTGCAGCTTGGCCTAATCCGTAAGAAAATCAAGCTTGTTGACAAAGTGTTCTCCAATCATCCACAGAAGACAGATGAGCCTTGTTGTGGATTCAATACTCAGAAGAATCTAGAGAACATTCTGCAAAGAATAGGCAGACAACAGGACAGTGTGCTGCCTTCTTAGAGCCAAGACACAAGACCGCACTTACATTGGATGGGGTTCTGAAGTCGATGGATGTTCATATTGGCCCTAATGATACAGCATGATGAGATGTCACAGATAATGAATGACCTCAGGGAACTTGGAAGCATGCTGAAGAAGAATATCCAACCATCTTTACTGAGATCCTTCCTGTCCCACATGTGAAGCAAGACAGAAGGTAAATGATTCTGAAAGCAAACCACACTGGCTAGGTAAGTGGGACAGGGTGGAGGGTTTTGTGCAACATTCGTTCACCTTCTACGAGGAGACAGAGCTGTATAGTTTGGATGGATCCCTTACAGAATGGCCTCCACTTCAGCATAAAGGGAACCAATCTCCTCGGGGTTAGGCTGGCTACAGTAGTTAGGAGGGCATAAAACTTTTTTTAAAAGGGGAGGGTACAATAAAGAGGGGGAAAATGGGCACTCTTAGCACAAAAATGAGATGTTGAGAACAAAATTAATCAAGAAACTAAAGGACATGGGGAAAATTTTTTTCAACTGTCTACACATCAAGGCTAGGAGTCTGGGTAACGAACAAGAGGAACTGGAATTGCTCATTTATAAGCATAAATTCATTTTCTAGTTGGTATTACTGAAACCTGGTGGGATGATTTGCATGATTGGAACATTATAATCAATGGTTATAACCTATTTAGGAAGGATCAAATGGGCAAAAGGGGAGAGGGAGTGGCACTGACACTCTGTCAAAAAATGTCAATCTGTTTCCAAGTCACTCATAACTTGGAAGAAAGTGATCTGGAATGCTTATGGATCAATGTCCTAACAGACAAAGCACAAGATGGGGTACTAAAATGGCATTTGCACCTGCAACAGACCACCAAATTACACTAGGGAACAGGATGACTGGCTCTTTACACACCTATCTATAATGTATAGGGAAAAAAGCTGCGGAATCATGGAGGGCTTCAATTTGAGTGACATATGCTGGAGATCTTATGTTGCCAGTACTAAAACATCCTTAGACTTTCTAAATAATATAGAAGACAATTTCCTAATTCTGAAAGTGTTGCTACCAACATGGTAGACCTCATTTTGACAGATAAAGAGGAACTGATCACAGAACTAACAATTAAACGGTAACTTAGGTAGAAGTGACCATGACTTGATCCCATTTTTAATATGCAAACAAAATAAAGTCCAGAGCAAAATAAATATATATACACACACACACACATATACTTGTCTCTTTTAAGCACCATTTTCACAAAGCTGAAAACAATTATTAGCCAAATCAGCTGGGAGAAAGAATTTAATCAGAAAATTGTGAATGATAATTGGGAACTGTTTAAGAACACTTTACTATATATCGAAAAAGCCACAATCAAGGAAGAAGGCTGTATTGGTTTAAAAAAAAAAAAAAACTATTTTAGAGGGGAAGTGAAGGCAGCTATATATATAAAAAAAAGATAAATGGACGAAAGGGGAAACTGATAGTAATGAATATAAATCAGAAGCTAGGAATTGTAGAAAACTGATAAGGGAAGCAAAGAGAGACAAGAAGCAATCAATAGCAAGCACATTTAAGGAATCTTTTTAAGTATATTAGGACCAAAAAGAATCCTAACAATAGTATTGATCCCTTACTGGTTGGAAATTGTAGACTTAATATTGCAGGAAAGGCAGAAGTGTTGAATAAATATTTCTCTTCTGTATTTGGGGAAAAAGCAGATGATGTAGTCGTATCATATGATAATGCTCTTTCCAGTCTACTAGCATCTCTGGAGGATGTTAAACAGCAGCTACTACAGATAGACCGTTTTAAAATCAGCTGGCCAGAGAACTTGCATCCAAGAGTTTTAAAGGAACTGGCTGAGAAGCTTCTTGGACCATCATTGGTGATTTTCAGAAAGTCTTGGAACATCAAATGGGTGTGTTTCTAGTGGGGTCCCACAGGGATCAGTTCTTGGCTGTACACTATTTAACTGTTTTATTAATGACCTGGAAGACAACAATATCATCATAATGATAAGGTTTGCAGATGACTCAAAAACTGGATGAGTGGTTAATAATGAAGAAGACAGATCACTAATACAGTGCTATCTGGATCACTGGGTAAACCGGGTGCATACAAATAATATGCATTTTAATGTGGCAAAATGTAAATTTATACATTTAGGAACAAAGAAAGTAGGTTATACTTACAGAATGGGGGACTCTATCCTGAAAAACAGTGACTCTGAAAAAGATTTGAGGGTCATTGTGGATAACCAGCTGAACATGAGCTCCCAGTGCAATGTTCTGGCCAAAAGGGCTAATGCAATCCTTGGATGCATAAATAAGGGAATCTTGAGTAGGGAGTAGAGAGGTTAATTTACTACTGTATTTGGCACTGATGTTGACCACTACTGGAATACTGCATCTAGTTCTTGTGTCCACAATTCAAAAAGAATATTGATAAGTAGGAGAGAGTTCAGAAAAGAGTCATGAGAATGATTGAAGGAGCAGAAAGCCTGCCTTACAGTGATAGACTGAAGGAACTCAATCTACTTTGATTATCAAATATTAAGCTGTTCTTCAATCTAGCAGAGAAAGGTATAATATAATCGAATGGCTGGAAATTTAAGCTAGGCAATTTCAGACTGGAAGTAAGATGTAAATTTTTAAACAGTGAGTAATCAATCACTGGGACAACTTACTAAAGGTTGTGGTAGATTCTGCATCATTGACAATTTCTAACTCAAGATTGGATGTTTTTCTAGGAATTATTTTGGGGAAGTACTATTGCCTGTGTTATACATGAGGTCAGACTAGATGATCACAATGGTCCCTTCTGGCTTCGAAATCTATGAAAGACAGTATTTGACTGAGAAGAACAATTTTCTGTTACATACTTGTTTTCTATGAGGTGGTAATACTAGTACATTACATATAGAACTGCGCCACTTCAATTCATAAGCCATATTGTCTCCCTCGTTGAGAAATTAACCGCTAACAGTGTCTTTACCCTACAAGTGCTCATTAACTAAAATGTAAAAAATAGGAGAAAATATCTGCCCATTTCACAGGCTTCAAAAATAGCTTATGACTCAATATGACACTAACCATCTTAAATTGCTAAAAGATGGAACTAAAAGGAAGACATGGTGTAGACCAACCACTTCTCCAGTTACCCAGAATAGCCCTAGGATAAGGCTCTGCAGCAGAGTGAAAGAAGAGCTGGTAGTGGAATTCAGATAGGGACCACACATCTCTAAGAACCTCCAGTTATGGTATCAGTGAACAGCGAACCAACAGCATACCACCACCATAGACTCAACAGTATTGGTGACTGAGTCTGTGTAGGTAGTAGTGTTCTCCAGGGCAGTGTACCTGGCTCCTGATACTGGAAAATGGACCAGGCTTCTGTCCATTGGTGACACCAATGGTACCAACTTCAGGTGGACCATGGTCTTCAGAACTGACGACTCCTCTGTCCTCATTGGCATCAATAGTATAGGAGGCATCCACTGCCTTCTTTTCCTCACCAGTACCAAGGATGATCCCTGCGCCCCTTCAGCTAGTCCCAATATGGGGGGAACTTTTGCTCTTCAGTTCTGGGAAACTGGTACTATGCTCCTTATAAGCTCCAGACTCTTGGGTACCAGGGCACAGAGTCTCACCTGACTTAGGCCTGGTCTACGCTGCCACTTATATCGACATGTTACATGTGAAAAAAATCACCTCCCTGAGCAACCTAGCTTACATCGACCTAACGTGGGGTCTACACTGCGCTATGTCGGCAGGAGAAGCTCTCCCGACAACTTACATTCTGTTTCTCGGAGAGGTGGAGTACTGAAGTCAACAGGAGAGTGCTCTCCCATCAATCGCAGCGGTGCCGATTTAGTGGGCCAAAGTAAACAAGCCCTTAGAGAGTGTCAGAGAGGAGGTGCTCTTTTTGAATGAGGGCTTGGAAGGGGATTTCTCACAATTTTTTGTGAACTTGTTATGAGGGGGTAGGAGGAAACTTTCTTTGGAACAGTCTTTAGCACTGGTCTGATTATCCCCAAAGCTAGAGAATACTGTGCTCGGAGGGATGCTTCTCGGCGTCTCTGCCTGACGCACCAGAGGTGGAGGGTTATCTGACGGGCCAGGATCAGACTGGGGTCTCACTACATGTTCCATCAGGAATCTTCTATGCCTGGCTTGTAACATAACTTGATGGGTTCACCTAGAAAAGGACTGGCAGATAGGATATGAGCTTCCCCGGGACAATAGAGGCATGTATCATGCTCATTGCTAACCAGGAAAGCTCAGTTGCAGGCCACTCAGATTTTGAGTCCTGGAAACATGGGCATACTAATCACTCCAGATGTCCAGACGGGGGGGTGGGGAGGAGATGTCCAGATAGGGAGAACCCCCACCCCCAAGACTACTCAACTACTCTAACTGTAAGTTAGCTAAAAACAGGTTTCATTAGCTATTTACAACTACACTTTTTGAAGAATTCTAACTAACACTGCAGAAGTTGTCTCAGCTCACGGGTGGTAGAAAGGAACTGGAGAGATAGTCACTCCACGCAAGCCCTCAGTTTGGTGCACAGAAGGTTACAGGCACGGACCAGTGGATACTGCTAGCAAATGTCTTCCAGTTTTAGATACACGCAGTGCATGTGCACCTCAAATACAACACATATAGGCTGTCCCTGGCGGGGGCGGGGTCCAAGACAAATGAGCCTCCCCGCTAGTCTCCTCGCCATCCGCCTGCGCACCCGCTGCTCTCCTCCTCGCCGTCTGCCTGCCCACCTGCTACTCGCCTCCTCGCCAGCTGGCACGCCCCCTCCCGCGTCTACCGCTCTCCTCCCTGCTAGTTTCCTCGCCAGTCGGCTGGCGCTCCCCCTCCCCTGTCCGCCCGCCTGCTGCTCTCCTCCTCGCCGTCCACCCACCCCCTCAACCCCTGCCTCCCAGCTAGTCTCCTTGCCATCCGTCCGCTACTCTCCTCCTCGCCGTCCGTCCGCCTGCCTGCCTCCCCGTTCGCCTCCTCACCCCGCCTGTCCACCCGCCTCACCTCTCCACCCGCCTCCTCACCTGAATATCTGGACAAATGATGTCCAGATTGTACATCGGTCAGGATGCGGGACAAAGGGCTAAGTATCGGGACAGTCACCCCAATTCGCCCTACCCAAGAGACGGCTCTGCATATAGGGATCATCACTAAAAGAACTTAAACTTAAGAACAGATTTTATGAAGACTCACAGAGACAAACATCATACTTTGATTGTTTTACCAGGTTTTGACCAATGTTTTACAAATTAGGGAAGACTGAAATGACTAGAGGCTGAAATTGTCACCAAATCCTGCCAACTGCATTGCTACAAGGACTAAAAGAAGCTTACAGTTATGCCCCACGTTCAGACAGAAAAACACATCAACCCACAGTTGACAAATGTAGAAGCCCAACCAATAGATGACAAGAAATTCTGTACCTGTTAAAATACTCCATTAGATGCGTTTAAATTATCAAAAAAAATCAACAACGGTCTAACAAATTCAGAAAATAGCAATTTGTCTGGAAAAACCAGTGATATAAATTACAGAAAAATCAAAACTAAGATAAAAATAAGATATTTTAATATTCTCTTAATTTCATCCTTTATTTTGGAAAGGGTTAAAAACATTTTTTCCCAGGCAGACACGTACCATTTCAATACATCTTGATGAGACTTTGCTTCATGTTTCCAGAAAAGACATCTGTTTAATTGACAATATCAGAAATAATAGAATATGTATTTCCTACCTGCCGTCGTGCCTGCGATAATCTTGCTGCTGTTCCACTCTAATCATTGGCTTCACCATTCCTCGTTCAGCTGTGCTGGATGCTGATGAAGTTCTGTCACCATCCAATCTATTGGTGCTCTAACTCAAACAGGAAGACAAATCTTTAACATGCACGCATTAGATCAGCCAAGTCTTACGTTCATCACTATGAAAAAAAACTTATTTCAAGGCTGCCAGAAGGGGACAGTGAACAGAGAAGACTACAAAACAGAAGACAGCAATGCAGCATGTGTTATCACCACAATGAAATTTTCATACTAGCTATTCAAAACATCACAACAGCCAACTAGAAACATATTTTTGGCAATGTATTGGCAGGAATTTTAAAACCAACGAAGTTAACATTAACAGAAAGCCAGTAACAGTGCTTAGAATGATGCAAAGATTCTACAGATTCTTGCTTAAAACAGTTTTAATATATAATAATTCCGAAACTAGGAATAACAGGCTGCCTTTCTTCAAAATGTCAGTTACCGAAGTTAAATAAAACCTCAGTAATAAAATAAAAAAAAGTTTTTAAACACTGATTAAAAATCCTTTCCCCTCTCAATTTCTCAGTGTTTATACTTCTGACGTATGCTGTTATTTCACTAGTTTTCCAATATTCAGTCCCTCCCCCAAGCTAGACAGAACCTGAATTTCTAATGTTAAAAAAAAAAAAAACAACAACTCCTATTTTTGAAAAAAAAATCTTGCTGTTCTTTATACATCATAAAGAAGCATAAAAGGGCACACATCCATTTTTTCCCTCTTTATAGGTCAGCTATCATCAGCATTATGGGCTTCAGTCTTACAGGTGGCTTTACAATGCATTCTTCCCCACTTCATTTACTCATGCACCTTTGACTGTGTAACCTGTCCTCTGTCCAGTAAACCATTTCTTTCAGAACTTACGCTAATACTCCAAACCTCTGACATGTTTCAAAGTATTTTTAAAAATTGCAGTTTTTCCTAAAAAAGTTCTTCTCTCCTTAAACAGAAAGTATGCTAGATGCTATACAGACATATAAAAAGATAGTCACTCATCCAAAAAGCTTACCTAGGGCCACTCAAGAGCCACACAATATTTCATAATTGGTGAGCTTTAACAACAAACTGGGAATATAAACTATAAATGTAATCATTTTTGACCAGTCTAATTACAGTTGATACCTTGCTCGCTGGTAATGCTGTTCCACTGTGAACATCTCCCTCCAGATCAAATGTTGTTTCCTGAACAACCCTGAGAAGATTAAGACCAAAAAAACCTCTAGTAACTTTCAAGAAGAAATTACAAATATGCAGTATAAAAAACAATGGTACAGGATAGCTAAGGTACACTGCAAACCAAATAGCTCTGCTATACCGCCTTATTTTTTAATATTTGTATTTAAAATACTGTATTGATAGGACATATTTATACATAGGCTTGACAGAATTCGATTTTTATTTTATAATTTTGATGTTTCAATATCAATGTTTACTGTTAAGCATTTGTTCTGTTTTTATTGATTTAAATTTTCACAGTTGTGCAAAATTGTGGGTTTTAAGGTGGTTTTTTTTTCAAGTTTTATGTATTTAAATATTCACAGCTGCAAGAAACTACAGGGTGGTAAGACAAGAAAATTTAATGACAGTAGATGTTGAGATTCAGGAAGTGAAAGTTTTATAACCACTGAAACAAATTGTATATTTTGACATGCAATGTTGACAAAAAATAAATATCCTTAAACAGCACTTTTCTTACTTTGCCTATCTGTAAATTTCAATTATTGAAATATTTTTTCCCTTGGTTTGTGTGTGTGTACCGGTGAAACGGACGTAGCAGTAAGATAGCTCTGAGGTCCAGGATGGGTCTCCAACTTCCCTTCCATTTGGGTAATAGGAAGTAATGAGAATAGAATCCCTTGCCTCGTAAATGTTGAAGTACTGGTTCTATGGCTCATAACTGCATGAGGCGATCTATCTCCTGCTGCAGGAGACTCATGAGAAGGGTCCCTAAAGAGGCATGATGGGGAAGGGTGTTCTGGAGGGGGCATGGATGGAATATCTGCATCTGATGATCTCTAGGACCCATCTGTCTGAGGTGATATGCTCCCAGGCGCTGTGGAACGCTGCCAAAACGGTGGCCAAATGGGTGGATGGTCACAGATAGTAGTGGAGAGAGGTCTCGCAGAGCCTTGACCTGCCCTAAAAAGTGGAAGTGGGAGCCTGATGGCTTTCACTTTGAAAACTTTCCCTTTTTCTGCTGGGGCTCATAGTTCCGTTGTGATGGGAATTGGGATGAATAAGGCTTCTGTTGGTATTGAGGGTTAAAATGTCTCTTTTGCCCTGGTGTGGAGATTCCCAGTTACCTGAGAGTGGCCCTGGAATCCTTCAAAGAGAGAGGCATCGGTCTTCTTGGCGAAAAGCTTCACACCCTTAAAGGGGAGGTCCTCCACCATGATCTGCACCTCCTTCGGGAATCCCGAGAGGTGGAGCCACGACTCCCATCTCATTACCACAGCTGTGGAGATGGTCCTGGCAGCCGTGTCAGCAGCATCAAGGGCCGATTGCAAAGATGTTTTTGCTACCAGTTGCCCCTCCTGGATGATGGCCTTGAAGAAATCCTGGGAGCTCTCTGGGAGCTTATCAATAAAGTTGTGTAGTTTATTGTAATTCATCTAGTCATACTTTGCTGTGAGTGCCTGGTAGTTGGCAATTCAAAACTAAGTTGGCCGAGGAATACGCCTTCCAGTCTCTGTCATAGGTGTTGTCTTAAGAGTGGTTCTGTCAGCCATGAGAGTTCACAGCATCCACCACGATGGAATTTGGTGGTGTGTGGGTGAATAGGAATTCATGATGTCCCCGCAAAGGAATCAATTTTTTGTCCGCCCACTTGCATGTTGGAGTCACTGAGGCCAGGGTTTGCCACACCATCTTAGCTGGTTTCAGAGTAGCAGCCATGTTAGTCTGTATCCGCAAAAAGAACAGGAGTACTTGTGGCACCTTAGAGGCTAGCAAATTTATTTGAGCATAAGCTTTCGTGGGCTACAGCCCACTTCATCAGATGCATAGAATGGAACATACAGCACAAAGATATTTATATATACAGAGAACATGAAAAGGCGGAAGTAGCCATACCAACTGTAAGAGGCCAATCAATTGAGATGAGCTATCAGCAGGAGAAAAAAACTTTTGAAGTGATAATCAAGATGGCCCATAGAAGGTGTGAGGATACTTAACATGGGGAAATAGATTCAATTAGTGTAATGACCCAACCATTCCCAGTCTCTGTTCAAACCTAAGTTAATGGTATCTAATTTGCATATTAATTAAAGTTCAGCAGTCTCTCTTTGGAGTCTGTTTTTGATGTTTACACCATCTTAGCTGGGTGTAGGATGGCCTTGTTGATTGGCAATGTGATTTTGGAAGTAGATGAAGCATGGAGGATGTCAATAGGCTGGTGATGCGTATCTTTAACCAACTCCAATGGCATGCAAAGCGTGTCCGCCACTCTCTTCGCCAGCTCTTGGAACAAGCGGAAGTTATCCATCATGGAAGGTGGCGATGGCATAATCGCTTTGTCCAGCAAAGAAGAGGATATGGCTTTGGGTTTGATCTGCTCCTCTGTGTCCACCTCCTGCTCCTCCACTTCTTGGGATTCTGAGGCGTACAATGCTGTAGCTGAGGGGGTGTGCCTGGGAGGCTCTCAGGTGATGCTTGGTGCCCTTGAGGCCACTGCGGAGGGATAGGGCCTGGCGAAGGTACTCATGGATGACCATACCAAGATGGTGGTGGTGCCATCTGGTGGTACATTCCTGGATCCTGTTGATAGTGTGTCCCATATAGAGCTTTGGTGGAGTATAGAGAAACCCCATCTAGCTCATTGTCGATCCCTCACTTGACATCAGAGGGGCATGGCATAATTGTCGGGGAAATAACCCTTGATTGGCCATGGCTCAGTTCCAGTACCAAGGGACTGAGAGTCAGGAGCTTCCAACATAGCCAGGTCACCAGCCTGATGGAATTCTGCCAGTACCGAATGTCCTGGCATTGGTGGTGGTGCCAGGGAGATGGGGACCTCATCTGTACCAATCTCTCCGGTGCCAAATGCGTCAATGCTGCTGGTGGTATCCATGACAGCTCACACACCAGAAGCATCTTAGGGAGTTTGCTCTTGTGTTTTCGTACCGAAGATTCAGTGCCCAAGCCCAAAGGGTCTGTGAGCCTATCAACAGTACTGGACACTGAGTGTGCCATGAGGCATGGGTGCCAGACAATCTTGGTACCGGCGGTGCTGAGGATACTAACCAAGTGAGATGGTGATCGCTTTCGGCTATTCCTGGGCTTGCTGAAGGGAGTTCCCACTCTTTTTCGACTTGGGAGTGGACTCCCCAGACAGTTTCTTCGACCCACTATCTTTCCAAGACAAAGGTTGAGGGGAAGACTCATGCTCACTGAAGGGCTTGGGTCAGAGAGCCGCCTCCATAAAGATGATTTTTTGGTGGAGCTCTGTGTCCTTGTGGGAGCTCGGTCAGAGCTGCTGATAGAGGGAATACTTTAGTTGGCTGTGGCCCTCACCGAGGCAGCGAATGCGCTGGGAGTGCTTGTCTGCAACTGGGATCGCCTCGCTGGAAACACAACACTCCTTGAAGCCCGGAGAGTCTGGTGTACCCTTAACTGCTTTACAATTTGCTATGTTTTAGGAGAACAGCCTGCAGTGAGCTTCTTTAGTCTTCTGCACGTAGACTAATTTGAACAAATGAACCAGAACACACACATCGATTTTTAGTTACGTGCAATCCTTTTTGCCTACTGATTGATAAAAAAGGCTACACACTTAAAATGGAAACCTTTACATGATACAAATCTCATTACACTGACCACAGGATAGGAAACAAGTATGTTTTCCTGGGTTTTGATAACACCGTTATAAAACATTAATTCTTCAATGAAAATATTATCCATGAACTATCAAACATCTGATTACTACCTAGAGATGGGGCCTACCTTGTATCACCTTATATTCCCTGGCAACAAACTTCTCTAGCATGAAAAACTCAAAAGCATAATTAGACACCCCTATAACCAATGGGAGTCTGCAGGATGACAAAATTAGGGACTTTGAAGCCAAATCCCAGCACAGGGGAGAAGCCAATGAAAATATAACCTTGTGTGTGTTTTGGGTACCCCCACTGCACATAAAGGATTCTGTTGCAGCAGTACTCCAATACCCACTCTATGAGGATAGACACTGGAGATTAATTATAACAATTGATATTTCTGGACCTGAGAAAAGATACCCAGTCACAAAAAGAGATGCTACTTTCTAATTACTGCAGTAGTCCTGTAGAGAAAAAAGCTGCGTATCAACTATAAAATTATCAACTTTACAGACTTTTGGTCTGATCTGAATTGAGAAAATATGCATGGCAACAGATCTCAGAGAGGACTCAATAAGTGAGTACAGCCTTTTGCAAAAGAATTTATGAGTTTCAAATACAATAGTCTGTTTATTATTGTCATTCCTCAGATCATAATTTAAAATAATCGTTAAACAGTAGTTTTTACCAGTGGTTTATTTAGCTGAAGAACATAAAATTATTTAACTTACGCAATTAAAACTATGTGTACAAGTTTTACAAAGGAGAGACTTTTTTCTTTGCTGTTAGGATTACATTTCTGAATGCTTGCCAAGGAGAGGAACTCCCTCTCCACAGTCAATGAGCTGCTCCATCTTTGGACCGTGAATCTTTTTTAAAACAATACAAATTCACAAGTATGGTACTGTCCAAGAGTTGCCAGATGGGTTTATTGTATTTTGTGACCCTGAAAGGAATGTAACATCTATAACCTATACTTCAAAAGTTGACTTGACTTCCTCTGATATAAGGGGGGCAGGGGGAGAATCTCACAAAAAAGGACAAAAAACCTGTTGACTGACTGATTCTGGACCAATGCCTTTCAAGGAATAAAAACTTTTCATCCATAATGAAGATCACAGAAAAGCAGCTTTCACAAAATTCTCTAACTTCTTATACTGAATGCTCATGTGTACTTTTTTCAGAGTAGCAGCCGTGTTAGTCTGTATCCGCAAAAAGAACAGGAGTACTTGTGGCACCTTAGAGACTAACAAATTTATTAGCACATAAGCTTTCGTGGGCTATGCTCTAATAAATTTGTTAGTCTCTAAGGTGCCACAAGTACTCCTGTTCTTCATGTGTACTTTGAGTTTTAAACAAAAATCCAGAATAGGAAGATGACTGTGGTAAAAGTATAGATTTTTAAAATTAACTGGCAATTCAATGACAACATAATATGCCTCTTCTCACCAATGTGTTTCACAATGGATAATTTCTTACATAATCAGCTTTTGTGCCTCAATTTCTTCCACCCAGAACATCCTACTCTAGTAGTTTCCTTTGGACCAGTCAGAGAAGAGAGCAGATCATCAATATTTTACATCTTCCAAGTAGTTCTGTATGGTTTTAAATCCTGCGGCTCTCTGCATATTTTCATTTCCAATGAACATGAAGCTGTAAGGCCAGGCAATATTTGTCCTCATATCTATGTATCTAATATTGCACCCATCAAAATAATATGAGCACAAATAATAGGTGAAAACTTAGGATTGCTGGACTCTAGGCACAGAAAAAAGAGGAGCAACTGTTACACATCTGGAAGACAAGGCCACAAGGTAAAATATTGGGCTCCCTATTCTGACATCTCAAATGGAGTTTTGCAATCATCCATTTCCGAGGGGGAATCCAGATATTTTAGAAACTCTTGATAAAATCCAGTGTAAGTGGCAAATAGCAGAGATGCACCCAAAGTACATCTTTTTCTGTTTTGTTTATGCACATCTAGTCTAATGAAACTTCCGAAGTTACTAAGGAAAAATAATAGCACCAGACTCACTATGTAAAGTCAGTAAATTTCTTATGTTCCTGGTGTTTGACTGAGCTGTCGTGAAATGTATTAGGATTCTAATTCCGCCCCCCCCCCATTTTGGACTGGTGAATCAGTGTCATGAGAAAAATATACTTCTATATTTAATAATGAAACAAACATATGCAAGTCCTAAAAACTTCACAAGGTGGAGCTAAAGTATTATAATAGTTATATTTCTACTATAAATTTTACTTAGAACAATTAAGAGTAGGCACTCAGAGCCTGATGGTCTTACACTCAAGACTCCATATTATTTTATTATTTCAAGGCTCTATATTATTTTCACTCAAAAAATAGGATTGTGTACTCACCCAGTTTTGTGCCTTGGACCTTTGATCATGAGACCTGCATCTAGAGTTCTTTTAGGAATAATGTGGTCCTGACTGGGATCCACAAATTTAAATACATGAGATGATCCAAACTGAACCTTCATGCCACTTTGCAGCATGGTGGTCTCTGAAATACGCTGACCTTCTACATAAGTTTCAGCGTCAATGCTTCTTGGTGTAACAGTAACAACTCCATCCATATTGGTGAGATCACAGTGATGAGACTGAATTCCTGGACCAAACAACTGGAAATACAAATATTCAATAGTTCTAAAATTACCTAACTCAGAATCACTGCAGAAACAAAGCATAACTGTGTACCCCAATTCACCCTAATTGCAGTATATGGATATATTTTACTCCTGCCTCTGAATTTTCATTAGAAATTTATCAATTAAAGCATCAGTAATTTAATCTTAGCTTAAGCTTTGCTCCAAGTGAAGACAACCATAACGTGTTTTTGCAGCATATTTTAGCTAAATATTTCCACTCAAAATATACTTTGCACATTATTAATAAACTGTTGTTATAAATATGCTGCCCATAATTGAATTGCAAGATCCACAAAGGGACTTAGGAGCCAAAGTCTGAGTTTTAGGTACCACTGTGATCCACACAAAACTGCCTAACCCCATAGGTTCCTATGGTGCCTAAATTTTTGCTGTAGAAGTTCCTTAAGTGCCTAAGATTCTGCCTCTGAGCATGCACACAGCTACCTGAAACTTCAATCCCAGCACAATTCTCAAACTAGGGGAAGATAGACACTGACCCACCTACCTTGCCTGTGCGGTCTGATCTGGTAGGCAAGCTTTGAGCATGCCTAACTCCACATAAGCGGGGGGAGAGCGGGAGAGTGAGGAGGGGAAGGAGGCCTCCCTTATAACCCTTAGCCCAGTAGTTAGGGTAATCACCTGGGATAGAAAAACCCCAGTTCAATTCCCTCTTCTTTCTGATAAAAAGAGATTTGAACAGGGGTCTACCAGCTCTCTGGTGAATGACCTAGTCACTGGACTAGAGAGTGATTCTCACAGCTTCCGGCCCAAATAATATTTTATTAAAGTGGAATGGCTTCAACAAGAGAGACAGAAGGCCCATGTCAGATTATCCCATAGATCAGTGATTAGGGCACTAACCTGAGATATGGGAGATCCTTGTTCAAATGCCTTCTCATCAGGCAGCAGGGAAAATTGAGAAGAGGCCTCCTACATCCTAGTGAGTACCCTAGTCACTGGGATAAGGGAGGTCTCTCCACCGCAGCCATCTGTGTGGAGTTAGGCAGGCACCTAAGTCTTTCTCGCAAGAAACTGCTTGGATGTCTAAGCTGCCTGACTCCTGGTGAGGGGTTCCCAGCTGCAGATCACTAACAGAGATAGGCATTTCCCCGCAGCCCGGATCCAAGAGGGGCAGGGCTTAGGTAGCTCCCCAACTAGTGAGCTGACTTTTGTGGATCCCATTCTCCAGGTGCTTCTATCTTCCCATTCATTTTAGACAACTAAAACTCAGGGTTTGTGAATTCCAGTAATTTTCAAGAGGTCTAAAAGATAGACATTGCAACACCTGAGTCCTTTTGTGGATAAAAGACTTGAACCTGCAAATACTTACACACTAGTAAAGTGGATGAGGATGGATGGTTCAGTGGTTAGGGTGGTAGCCTGGGACATGAGAGACTCCTCTGCCACAAACATCATGTGTGATTCAGGACAAGTTACAGTCTCTCTGTACCTCAGTTCCCCATTTTACTTCCCTAGATCACAGCGTTGTTGTGAGGATAAATACATTAAAGACTGTGAGGCATTTTGATTCAATTTACAACAATTGGTTTCAACTTTACGATGCTCGGTCATGCAATGGAGTGGATTGCGGTTCCGAGTTACGATGTTTTGACTTATGATGCAATTTTCAGGAACCAATTGTGTCGCAAGTCCAAGGACTACCTGTATTCATTTTTGTGTTTAAAGGATCAAGCCTTCAGTTTCTTCTTTAAGCAAAACAGAAAAAACAAATCAAAGCATTCCGATCAACAGAAAATCATTTGTGTTTGCATTAGATTTATTTGCTCTTCTGACTTGTAAAGGTAAGTCACTTCGGCCAGATGTGCTCAGGATGAAGTAAACTGGTAGGTACAGAGTGGCTTTTTTTAAATGCATTTTGAATTAATGCTTACTAACAGGAAAGCCTGAGGCCCATGCTGAGGGGGTTAAATAATTAAATAGTTACGGTCCTCAGTGAACTGAGCTAGTTCCCAGGATTACACATGTGACTGGTTGAAGTTCAGATCAGCTCTTTCACTTGAGGCTGTTTTTCCTCACCTGGATGGAATTGTCATCAAATTTTTCAGTTCCAACTTCAGTGACACTTAATTGTAGACGATAGAGTTTTGGCTTATCTCTTGAGTCAGAACCATCTGTAGAGTAAGTGTAAAGCACTTGATTTGCAAATATTATAGCTTGATTTCTAATTCATATTACAAACTCAAAATACCTAATTCTGAATTAATGTTCACCAAAAATTAATCTAATTTGTGTCCTTAAACTTTGTTAGAAACACTGAAGGGTTGCTAAAGTTTATGTGAAAAAAAGATAATATGGATGGTAAATATTAAATAGGAAAGCCTATGCAAATGAAAATTGCTTTAGCAACTGCAGAAAGGAAAAGAATCTTTTCATTAGAGCTTTCTACTGTACATATTCTTGTATATTTCCATTTGTGCTTAAATAGTAGCTTACAGTATAGAGGAAGTCATTTTCCTCAGGCTTCTGATATATACGAACAGAGAAAGAAAAAAATAAGGATTTCAAAAATATTTGTATGAAATGTGTAGATGTCAGCACCACAGATATAGGTCTAAGCCTTGTCTCTATCACAGCACCTCTAATGAAATGCATATTGCCATCAATACCTACATCACTGTGTCAGGTAGCCTGTGAGACCAATTTTTTTCCCCCTTTACCAGATGCTGAAACAAGTCAAAAAGCCAATAAATAAATAAATAAAATAGATCCTTGTAGAAACGGTTATCCTACTAAACATATGCCTGTGTCAGCTTCTTCCTCATGGATGAGAAATGACAATTCTGATACATTTGTAAGAGAACTATGACCTCAGTAATGTTCCTCCTGAGCTTATCTTCAGTCCCAGCGACCTACATTTTGATCTTGCAGAAAATGAAACTGGGGATAAAAGAGGAACCGGAGACCCTAAGAATATTATTCTCTTTAAAATGTACACACTAGCCCCTACTCTCCCTTTCCCACCAAAGAAAACCAAATGTGCGCACATACATATGCACCCCTTTTAGTGAGACATATTGAAGAGGAGAGAACTTAGCTGCCATCTCCTCTAGCCATCTACCATTGATTTTCATGCATATACACAAACTCATTTTACAGTTAGGTATTACAGCTTTTAATGCTAATGGAAACTTATGCATCTTACTTTCCCCCCCCAAAAAACGAGTGCATAAGTTCAAAATCTCTGTCTGATATCTAGAATGGGACACACAGCGGGCCACAAGATGAAAAATATTGTTGCCTACAAATAGCATACCAATTATTTTTAATTTCAGTCTGTACACAAAAGCACTAGAGAATGTTATTCAAATTACAGCACATGTAGAAATGCTCTTCAATGGGGGAGTGGTGATTTTGTACATTAAAATGGAAACCAATACATATGGGATCTTCATGGGGACAAAGGCCACGGGAAATCTCTCAAAATTATTGTATTGAAACTCAGTTTGGGGAACAATTGTATGTCTAGAATACATGTCATTTAAACAGCCCCACTACACATCTTTTATAGCAATCAAATCAATTTTATGCTTCAGCATCTGAAAACAAGAGGTAGGTATAGTGTCTATCCACATTCTTCCACACCCATGATTAATTTGACATTTTATCAGTCAGAAATTGAAAATTTATTCATAGTCCAGAACTAAGTTTTACAGTTTAGCGCAGATTCCTGAAAGCCCCTTAAAAATCACTCCTAATTCCTGAGCTTTTGTTAACCTACATTTTCAGGTCTCTGTCTAGGAACACAGGAACTGCCAGACTAGATCAACCCACAATCCATTTAGCCCAGTATTCGGTCTTCGACAGCAACCAGTACTTGATGCTTCAGAAAAGTTGCAAGAAGCCCCAATGTAGGCAGATTGGGGATGATTACCCTCTCATCCCCAATCTCTAAGCCCTGAAGCACGAAATCATATATTCATTCCATTTTTTTGTTCACATTATCAAAACGTCAGATATTCTTATTATCCATGACTGTCTAATCCCTTTTTGCTCTATTCTTGGTTTCAAAAGACATTTTGTGGCAATAAATTCCATAGTCTAATTATGCTTTGTATAGAGACAGTACTTCCTTTTATCAGTTTTGAATCTGCTACCTTTCAATTTAGTTGAACGTCCACTTGTTCTTGCATTCTGAAATACAGAGAACAGCAGCACCTGATCTACCTTCTCTTAACCACTCCGTGTATATACTTTTATGACATCCCCTCTAGTCATCTCTTTTTTAAGGTAAACAATCTCACTTCTTTTCAAGTTTCTCTTGATATGCAAGTTCTTCTTTACCAGCGAACCACTGAATATATGACTGTTTTAGAAGCCCATATCCTTAAAGGGCACTTCCCTTGCAGATTCATCTTCTTAGGTTGCTCTCCTCATCCAAGGTGCTTTACTTCCACTATATTGCTATCTGCACTGCCCACGAAGTTCACAAACATACATATCTTTGAAATACTATATGCCAGTGCTTTATTGTACAGGATATTAATGAATTACACTTAACTGCCAGCACACAGAAGACAGCACAGCAGCTGATGAAAGCCACATACAGACCGAAAAAAAAGGAAGACACAGGAGAAGGGTTAAGTGATAATGTAGAAGAGGAGAGAAACAGCAGAAGGTGCAAATTTTCTTAATTTAAATGGGTAAAAGTTACACAATAGCAAATCTACAGAAATCTAAAATTTCACCATATGATGTTTCAAGGAAAACTCCAGGCATGTATACTATTTATCCTATACACCTTTGATCATCTCACCTGCACTCTGCCCATTAATACTTCTCTCGAGGACTTATTTTTACATTACAAAATTCAAAACAGCAAAGTTTTGTTTTTAAATCTACAGGTGTTTCCACCTCCTCCTCCCAAATTCAGAATTCCCAACACCACAGATCCAAATGACACCTGACTGACGCCCTGAAGATGCAAGTTTCAGGCGTGTACCAGTGGCAACTATTCTACACCTAAAAATACCACAGTTTTAAAGATCAATAACTCAATATTCTGCAGTGCTAGTTTACTTAAAGGTTTTTACAGCTTCCGCTGAGCCGTCTACTGTTGGACTCAGGATGAAATCCTGGCCCCATTGAAGACAATGAAAGTTTGCTACTGATGTCATCTGCGGCCAGAATTTCAATCATGCTAACAAAGACACCTACGTTTTCATGCAGAGAGATATGAAAAAGGATTTTAGAGGTTTATTATTTGGGATATTTCTAAAATAGTTCTTCTGTTATGTATGCCACAGAAAAAATACTTATAGGCATAAACATAGGCACTTGCTTGGGATGATCTACATCTCGCATTCATGATTTTCTCTCTTGTGAATAGTGAACCCATATCACATTCTTACTAGTAAAACCTTATATCATACCGTCAGGTATTTCCTACATAGACATACACACCATAAAATATAATTACACACACACAAATACAAGGTATGGAGTTCACAAAGTTTTCGTTTATCTAAATTACAGAAATCTTCATTACTCATTGAGTGTCCAAGCCAATAAAACCTTTTATATCACCTTGCATATGCCACATATTTTATAGTTTCTTAAAAAAATTAGTACTTTGTTTTTTTAAAATCCATCCACTAATAAAGTCAGGTGTCTTAGTTATCATGAGAACAACTTTACAGGCTGCACAGAGAGAGAAAAATAGATTTAATAAAACTTTAGAAACCTCTGAAGAGTACTTTTCCATTCATCATAATTCCACAATGTTAAGGTCTAACTCGGATTTTCAACAGATAGAAGCAAACACAGCATTTCTCATTGGAAAGCTTCTAACCATTAGAGGAGTGAAGTTCTGGAACAGCCTTCCAAGGGGAATAGTGGGGGGAAAAGACATATCTGGCTTCAAGACTAAGCTTGATAAGTTTATGGAGGGGATGGTATGATGGGATAGACTAATTTTGGCAATTAATTGATCTTTGATTATTAGCAGGTAAATATGCCCAATGGTCTGTGCTGGGATGTTAGATGGGGTGGGATCTGAGTTACTACAGAGAATTCTTTCCTGGGTGCTGGCTGGTGAGTCTTGCCCACATGCTCAGGGTTTAACTGATCGCCATATTTGGGGTCGGGAAGGAATTTTCCTCCAGGGAAGATTGGCAGAGGCCCTGGAGGTTTTTCGCCTTCCTCTGCAGCATGGGGCACGGGTCACTTGCTGGAGGATTCTCTGCACCTTGAGGTCTTTAAACCACGATTTGAGGACTTCAATAACTCGGGCATAGGTTAGGGGTTTGTTACAGGAGTGGGTGGGTGAGATTCTGTGACCTGCATTGTGCAGGAGGTCAGACTAGATGATCTTAATGGTCCCTTCTGACCTTAAAGTCTATGAGTAACAGTCCCATTCCAATGGTGTTAATTATTACAATGGGTTAGGTCTTGTTTACATATATAAAATACAATCCCTGCTCCCAAAAACTTACGGTTTAAGAAAGTTGTTCCTTTCCCTAATAGGGCAAAGGTATCAAACTTTAAACCTGTCACTGATCCAGAATGGAAATATGGTTCATCCTGGAACTCAGACCATGCAGGTTTTTGGGGGGAAGGGTGGGAGGGACGCATGTGTGTCAAGGGGGAATTATACATTTGAGATTGAAAGGAAATATTTATATGGCAGGATACTAATTTTAAAAACTATCAATTTTTTTTTGAAGCTCTGAAATTTGAAATGTTGTAAAAATTCCTAGGGAGATGTGCATTATTGGGCACACTGCATGTCAAGTAGTAGAAGGTGCACAATAAATAAGTGTATAACACTGATCTGTGTTTTATTTTATACACATACAGATACATGATGGTATAGTCTAAAATTTTTACTGGTGTAAACAAATAAACAGCATGGTAAAGATGTCTGCACCCCATCTGCACTACATCTGCCACAATTGGTAGCACTAGCAGAGATGCACAGGTGCAGAAAAATGCTTACAGATTTTCACTGTAGACATAGTTGGTTAGAGCTAACTTGGCATATACAGACATAAGCCAACATGAAAGTATAAACCTTAGGAAGGGAGATCAAATTAGCTTTTGTGTATTTTAAACTTGGTTATTTATGTGGCTCAGACCTTTCTAGATCATTGTGTAGGGAATGAACTGTATATCTTTTCTAACTTGGCATTTTACACGTTTCAAATGTCTTGATAAGATATTTTCTCTATGACTTCCTTAATAGTATTAATTTCTTCAAACATTTGTATTTGCATGCACACATTCTTACAAAGTGCCCACAACTGGAAAGCTAATATTATTTGAAGTAATAAAAATCTGCAAAGGTGATCTTGTCACCTAAAACTATTCAGAGAATAGTCATTTATGAAAATTTCTGATTTACCAACATACTGCCTAACAAGATAAAGCTGTAATTAGAGCTGGTTGGAAATTTTCTGATGAACTAGTTTGCTGAAAATACTGATTTGTTGAACCTGAAAGTTTCACAAAACACTTCAGATTCAACTAATTTTGTCCAGGATCGGTGGAGCATATTTAGTTTCAGAAACACCATATTTCAGTGATTTCTTGTTGTGTGTGTGTGTTTTTTTTTTTTTTTTTAAGTCCCTGGTTCACGGGAAATCTTTAAAAAATTGATTTTGTTCTGACAAAATTCCAAATTCTGACCAGCTCCAGTTGTAATAAGCATGTACTGCACAGTTAAAAAAAACCCACAACGATGCCCACCACAGATACTTTGTTATTAAAATATAGCAACAAGTAAGCTGATAACATATAAGGCACTATTAACTTTCCTACTGCTTTGTCATTCATCTTTTAACTTAATACAAAATGAAAGATGGAACTTCATACAATATTTGTTTTGCAAACTAGTTTTGATCAACAATTTCATATATTTGTTTAATCATGCTACAAAAAAAAATCAGTGCAATGTACCACTGATATATAGCCACTTTCATAACTACCCATTCAAAGATACTACACACTGAATTTATAAATTTGAGGAAGGTAGACTCTTGAAACAAAGTATACTACCATTCAGTATTACATACTCTGGATATATACATTATTATTTAGCTAGCTATGCACAGAGTAGCACCAGTTTAAAGGTGTAATTTTAAACTGATTTAGTTAAACCAGTGCAAAAGGCAATGTTGGACACACACCTCTGTTTAAACCAGGCAGGTTTACTTCATTGATTCATATATTCCAAGACCAAAAGGGGCCATTGTGATCATCTAGTTTGACCTCCTGTATAAACCACAAGCCAGATAACTTCCCCAAAATAATTTCTAGAGCAGATCTTTTAGAAAAACATTCAAACATGATTTAAAAATCTTCAGTGACAGAGAATCCACCATGACCCTTGCTAAATTGTTCCACTGGTTAAGTACTCTCACTGTTAAAAATTTACACCTCATTTCCAGTCTAAATTTGTCTAGCTTCAACTTCCAGCCATTGGATCGTGTTATACCTTTTTCTGCAAGACAGAAGAGCCAATTATCAATATTTGCTCCCCATGTAAATGCTTGTAGACTGCAGTCAAGTCACCCTTAACCTTCACTTTGTTAAACTAACTAGATTGAGCTCCTTGAGCTACCACTATAAGATAGGTTTTCTAATTCTTTAATCATTCTCATGGCTCTACTCATCAACATCCTTCTTGAATTGTGGACACCAAAACTGGACATAGTATTCCAATACCAGCTGCAATTCCAGGATCGTATTAGCCCTTTGGGTCACAGCACCGCACCGGGAGCTAATGTTCAGCTGATTATCACTACAACTCCCAAATCTTTTTCAGAGTCACTGCTTTTCCTATTCTGCAAGTATGGCCTACATTTTTTTGTTCCTATATATATAATATATATACATACACACACACACTTACATTTTGCCATATTAAAATACATATTGTTTACTTACACCCAGTTTACCAAACACTCCAGATCATTCTGTATCTGTGACCTGTCCTCTTCATTATTTACCCCACTCCAATTTTTGAGTCATCTGCAAATTTTATCAGTGATGATTTTATGTTTCCTTCCAGGTTATTACTCAAACTGTTAAATAGTATAGGGCCAAGAGCCAATCCCTGAGGGACCAACCCCCTTGATGTTCCTGTTTGATGTTCCAATACTCACTGAAAATCAACATTAATGGTCCAGCCAGCTCTTTTAAATACTCTTTGATGCACGTTATATAACCTGCTCATTTAAAAAAAAAAGTCTAACTTTAGAAACACTTGTTTAACATCCTCTTGAGATACTAGTGGACTGGAAAGTGTTATATGTGACTACATCACCTGTTTTTTCCCCAAATATAGAGCAGAAATATTTATTGAACGTGTTTGACTTTGCCGTATTATTGATAATTCCACTATTTTCATCTAGTAAGGGATGAATACAATTGTTATGATTCTTTTTGTTTCTAATATACTTTTAAAAACGCCTCCTTATTGGTTTTAAGTTGTGATGGCCATCATTTTCTCCTTGTGTCCCTTTGCTTCCCTTATCAGTTTTCTACAATTCCTTGTTTCTGATTTATATTTATTACTATCAGCTTCCCCTTTCTTCCATTATTTTATATCTCTATCTCTAACATAGCTGCCTTCACATCCCCTCTAAACCCGGTTGCATTTTTTAACCAATATGGCCTTCTTCCTTGATTGTGGCATTGAGACTTTTTGGGCACCTAATAAAGTGTTCTTAAACAATTTCCAATCATCATTCATATTTTTCTGATTAAATTCTACATACAGATTTAGTCGTAAATTTAACTGCTCAAACTTGTGTGGATACTTTTATTTCAATTGAAGTGTGTCTTACTTCTGTTTATCTTAAATCTCTTTCTCATCAACTACAGCTAATCCTGTCAAACTAAGGGTATGTCTACACTATAGCCATTACGGTGGTACAGCTATGGTGTTGCAATTTTGCTGGTGTAGCACATAGTGTACATGTTTCTACACTGACGGAAGGGGTTTTTCCATCAATGTAGGCAGTCAACCTCTCAGAAGCAGTAACTAGGTTGATGGAAGAATTGTTCTGTGGATTTAGCTACTTCTACAACAGAGATTATGTTGACCTGATTATGGTGCTTAGGGTGTGAAATTTTTCACAGCCCTCAGCCACACAGCTAGGTTGATGCAAGTTTTAGGTATAAACCAGGCCCCACTTGATTTTTTTTTTTAATGAGATTATAAATTTGGCTGATAAAGGAATAGTGTTGATGTAATATATTTAGACTTCTGTAATTTGTTTGACTTGGTACATCAAAATATTTTGATTAAAAGCTAGAATGCTATACAATTTACATGTAACATATTAAATGGATTAAACACTATCTACCCGATAGGCCTCAAAACGTAACTGTAAACAGAGAATCACCACTGAGCTAAGGTGTTGATAGTAGCGTGCCTGGCTGTCTCTGCAGCTTTTCTCAGCCACTGTACGTCCCTTTCTCCTTAGTTCTACCTCCTGCCTCTGCCAGTGTTGCCAGTTCTCCCAATATTTCATGTTTTTCTTAAAGCCTGAACTCCTGGAGTTCAGTTATTGTATAAGAGTCTCAGCTTTTATTTAAAACTAGTTTCTAGATCTCCGGATGCAGAGCAAATCTTGAAAACATGAATTCTAAAGGTTCATAAGTGAAAAGGTTTTTTTTTTTTAAAAAAAAATCATGATTTCTGAACTGCTGGGATTGACAATATTTCTCTCCACACCACCAAGCATATTCATAGCTGGGAAATTTGGTCTTTGAGACCAGCCTGGTCAGGAGCCCTGAACCAACGCAGCAGTCAGGTGTCTTTTTCCTCCTCTTATTTTGCTGTATCTGATGGGACCAGGCAACAGGTCAAACAATATTACCATAGCTCTTCTCAATTCACCATTACAAAGGTGTTTAATTACAATATAAATGGTTCTGGTAAATTGAGACAAGTTATGGAAGAATTCTGGAGAGCTACTGGTGTTGCCTGGATGACCTGTGCCCATCAATCGAACCCTGGGTTTGTGAGGGAGTCCCAAGAACTGGAGCCTCATCTGCAAATTCTTTCTTTGGGTGGGAGAAGGAATTATTTGGCAAAATCACAATCCAGGTTTCAGAGGGTATACTGTAGTCTCCTATATACACCAGTCATTCTGCATCTCCAGCTACGTCAACTACTCCCTGTGCCCATCTGGCTCCAGATCCCAACCTCCCACTTCTAATTTGGTCACTGAGCCCTTATCCTTAATAGCTTCCCATTGTTTATGTGAGAGTTATACTTGCGAAACATACAGCGGGGAAAAGCACCAGGGATGGTACCAAAGATAAAATTAATGTACATTTTTGCATCCCAACTGATTAGTCAACTGCTCTTGTGAATGCAACAGCTGTAAGGCTAACAAGATTATACACTAGACAGAATGTGAGGGATGCAGCTGGCAGCAAAATGCACAACTATCAGGCAGTAGTTGCAATTGTGACGTGAATCTAGTCAGTATAAAGTCTGCCAGGCCCTTGTGGCAAGACAGCCTAGATGGCTAAGACTGTGACAATAGTACACACCCAGTGAGGAGATAACTTCTACTGTAAAACAGAAGACTTTGAACATTGGAAAACAGCTTAATATACAGACTCTAATATACGAAGAGATCCAACAAAGGAAAGGCGTCTTCCACAATCTTAAATATAGTTTCCTATAGTAGGAATTGGTGAAAAATACATTAAGTAATATATTTTAAAGAACAAAAACTGCTTGAGTGGAAAACTTGCAATTGTAATATGAGTTATTCCTCCATGATGAAATCTACTCTCTGTAATCAACCAAGATTTCATGAGGCTTTTCCACTCTATGGTACGATGCTCTCTGTGAAACTAGAGTAAGCTCCATAAAACAATGGAGCAAGGTGCCAAATGTCTGCAGAGGGGATTATTATTTCACCAAGCAAAGATACTACACTTATACACTGTAATAGCACTGCTGATAAAAAAAACCACTACTGTCTTTAAAGTACTCTATGGAACAAAGACAAAATAAGAGAACTGCTAAATAAATTGGGAAATGGTGTATTGATAAAGGTTTTACCATAGTAGTTTCTCAAGTAGTAAGCAAGCTGCTTTGCACGCTTCTCCTGTTTGGCAAAATAGGCTGTAACTGCATATTATGTTACATTAACAGGAGAATCAAAGAACACTGCAATGATTTGTAAAGCAGGTTATGAGCAGAGCTTTAAAATTGGAGACTTGTAACTGAGTGCAGCCCTGCTGTGGTTCCTCATCTCATCCCTCATGGAATTTTACATTGAGTAATTATTAAATTAGAATTTTTTTTTCAAAAAGCTTTTGGCAGCAACCATAAAGGCCGTATGTTTAGATATGTTTCCCTTAGCTCAGAAGCAGTGACTCTGAAAAAGATTTGGAGGTAATCAGCTGAACATGAGCTCCCAGTGTGACACTATGGCCAAAAGGGCTAATGAGATCCTTGGGTGAATACACAAAGGAATCTTGAGTAGGAGTAGAGAGGTTATTTTAGCCATATATTTGGCACTGGTGTGACCAGTGCTGGAATGCTGTGTACAGTTCTGGTGTACACAATTCCAGAAGGATGTTAAGTTGGAGAGGGTCCAGAGAAAAGCCATGAGAACGATTAAAGGATTAGACAACATGCCTTATAGTGATAAGCTAAATAGACTGAGCTCCTTGAGCCTAACGAGAATGTTAAGGGGGCGGGGGAGAGGGGGGGGAATTGATTACAGTTTAAAAGTAGCTACATGGGCAACAAATATTTGATATTGTGCTCTTCAATCAAGCAGAGGAAGGTGTAACAAGATCCAATAGCTAGAAGTTGAAGCTAGACAATTTCAGACTGGAAATAAGGCCTAAATTTTTAACAGTCTGAAGGTAATTAGCCATTGGAACATTTTTACCTCTATTAAGGTGGATTTTCCATTACTGGTCATTTTAAAATCAAATCAAGTTTTTCAATCAAGACTGGATGCTTTTCTAAAAAGATATGCTCTAGGAATTATTTTGGGGAAGTTTTATGGTTTGTGTAATAACAGGAAATCAGACTAGATGATCAGGTCCTTTCTGGCCTTGGAATCTATGTGGGTGAGTCCCTCTGATCAATGCTCTGCCTAATAGACATATCATATAGAGCAGGGAGTAGCGTATCCAGCTTTTTGAGAAATACCAAAGATTGCCACTGGGACTCTATAGGGAAGACAGAAGAGAGAGTTCTTCCAGTGGTCCAAGCATCCGCCTAAGCAGCAAAGATTACTGAACACTTTATCCCCACTTGGACAGCCAAGAAAGCATTCAGAAAAAAATCCTTCCCCCCTCTACAGTCAGGGAGAAGGAGGTTTAAAAAAACAAAAACAAAAAACAAAAAACACTCCCCTTGTGTTCTGCAACAAGGCGAATAAGGGAGCATTTTCCTTCACAGTAGAGTGCTGCCCTTTAACCACAGGGAAAGGCCTTATGAAATCCAGTTGTGAGCCTTAGCTGGAAGGTTTAGCTCTTGGGTTAATAGTATCTGATTAATTGAAGACCTATTTGACACCTCTTCACCAGTAATTAGACTATTTAAAATTAATCTGATATATCCAGGAAAATAAGTGTTTCATATAATAAATTGCCCATTTAAAAAAAAAAAAAAAAAAGAGGATAGTCTTTCATTCTTTGGGAAAAAATATTGGGTTTTTTATTTTTTGCCAGCACTGTTTTTAGTGACTAGGGAGAAAGAACAGTATTAAATGCAGCATTACCTTCATAAGTGTGATAGTTGTAGTAGGCAAAGTGATTCCTTCTCCCTGGGGTTAGAAACACATGCACAGGACCCAGGTGAAGGCAGCACCAGCAGGACAGATACCATGCAGAACATGCGGAAGAAGGCAGGAAAAGAAAAGACAGGAAAGGGTGAAACTGTAGCCAGACAATGCTTATTCAATTTAAAAGGATGCAGTGCATTTAACTCTTTCAACTTGAAAACCTACAAGGACTTTAATCCTGAAAAGTAAGTGGATGGATTAATTTCTATTATTGTTTAAGAAGCCAACAACTAGCTGTTAGAAGAAAGCACAAACAATAGATCAGTGTCCAAGCAAAGTGCAAAGGCTGTAGTTAGTTAACTGTATACAGAGTTGCCACCGGTCTCATTTTAAGATTCTTTATCTATTGATTATTGGATGTCTCGTTCCACTGGCCAGATGCACAGTATTTTAATACTAAAACAACTAGGCTCCATAAGCAGAAAATTTAGACCAGAACCAAAAAAAGATTGTTTCTAAGCATTTTAATTTCTTATGAAATTCAAAGGCAAATCTCATTAACTTTAGTCCTAAAAAAACAAAAAACAAGCAAACAAAAAAAAACACACTTCTGGCATGTGCCACATGTTCTGCTGACCTCACCAGCCATTATCTGAATTTTTACTGATTTAAACAAAATCATAATTTAAAATAGTATCACAGGGATACTGCAGCCAAAAGGTTAACTGATTCAAAAATCACTTAATACCAAGTGTCCCACCCTTGTCTCATGAAAGTTAACGGACCACTACAACTTTCAAATTCCAGAATACACCAAATTACATCTACTGAAAGAACCAATTCAAATACACAAACAGTACAGCCAAATTACATAACCAGTAAAACAGAACTACAAATAACTAATACTAACAAAAAAAAAATTTTTTTTTTAAATCTAGGTTTAATCCCTAAAAGGCTAAAACACTAAAGATACACTGGAAAAAAACCCTGATATGCTATGAAAAAGTAACTCACCCAGTGCAGTAACTGTACTTCTTCGAGATGTGTGCCCCGATGGGCGCTCCACTTCAGGTGCACGTGCGCTGCATACACCTTTGATGGGAGATTTTCATTAGCAATGATGTCCGTTCAGTGTGCCCATGTGCTGTGTTGATATGCTCGTGCCCCACACAGAGGCTATAACAGGCTGCACGGGCAAACTGCCCTTAGTTCCTGCTCTCCATCGCTGAGGGCAGGTCTACACTAGAAGCGCTACATCGGCGCAACTGCACCAATGCAGCTGCGCCGCTGTAGCGGGTCTGGTGAAGACACTTTATCCCAACTGAGAAGAACTCTCCCATTGGCAAATTATTCCACCTCCACAAGAGGGAGAAGCTATGTCTGCTGGAAAGTGTCTCTTGCCGACATAGCACAAGCATGGACAGTGCTTATGTCGCTGTAACTTGCATCGCTTGGGGGGGGTGTCTTTTTCACACCTGAGTGACATAAGTTAGATCGACTTAAGTGGTAGTGTGGACCTGCCCTGAGCACTTCAGAGTTGGGTCCATTACAGCGGAAAGGACTGCACCACCAACTGCCGCATTAGATCTAGAGGCATCAACTAAAGCATGATGTCTGGAGAAGGTATGTACTGAAGACCACGTAGCAGCTTCACAGATCTCAGCAACTGCTACATTTTTAAGTAGAGTCATAGATGTAGGTTGTGACCTCATCCAGTGAGCTGACACACAGGCAGGAGCTGGAATGCTGGCAACACTGTAACAAGCTATAATACACCCTGAAATCTATTTCGTTAGCATCTGGGTAGAAACAGCAGAGCTCATGGATCTGTCTGAAAACAAAACAGTCTAGGGGATTGAGGAACTGGTTTAGTCCTATGTAGGTAGAAGGATAAATGCCCTTCTGACATCTAGCATACAGAGCACAGTCTCCAGACAGGACTCAGGCAGTTTCAGAAAGAAAACTGGCAGGTTAATGACACGTTAGAAGGAACCTGGGATGCAGACGTAAGGAAACTTTATCCTCGTAGAAAACTGTGAAAGGAGGGTCCGCTATTAAGGCCCTAGTCTCTCCATCTCTATGGGCTGAGGTAATAGCCACTAGGAAAGCTGTTTTCATAGATAAATTCAATAAGGAGCAGGTCACCATCAGTTCAAAGAAGGCTTCATGAGACTTTAAAGATCCAGATTAAGGTCCCAAATAGGGGCAAGAACTTTTACAGGTGGAAAGAGATTTCCCAGGCCTTTCATGAACCTTGCAGTTGCAGGCTGACCAAATAGGGAGAAACCCTCAACAGTGCTCTGAAAGGCCATTAGGGCTGCCAGATGAACCTTAAGAGAACTAAGTGACAGTACTGTTTTTCATTAGATGCAACAGGTATTCCAGAACAAGTGGAAGAGGGGCAGAAGTCAGGACAGTGCCCTAGAGTTCAAATCAGTGAACAAAACTTCTTCATTTCTGAAGATAAGTATATCTGGTAGAATTCTTCCTACTATATAACGATATGTGCTGTACCTCTGCAGAACAGGATAACTCTAGTCCTGTGACCCATCAAGGAGCCAAGCCTTGAGGCAGAGAATGTTCAGATTGGGATGCAGCAGTGAACTGGTGTCCTGGAAGAGGAGTTGAGAAGTGACTGGAAGATTTCTAAAGCCCTGCAAATCTGCAGATATCCATGGACCACATTTGCGGATCGCACATCGGATGTGGATACAAATTGTGTCTGCGCACAGCTCTAGAGAAGGTGTTCTCAACCTTTTTCTTTCTGAGGCCCCCCCAACATGCTATAAGAACTTCACAGCCCAGCTGTGCCACAACAATCTTTTTTTGGGAGGAAAAGAAAAACACACACTTTTTTTGTTTTAAACAAAAGAAATTACAAACTAAGAACCAGCTAGCTAGCTAAGTTGGGATAAAAAAAGCACAGCAAAAGCCAAGGCAAACACCAAGTGGACCAGCAAAGGCAGTTGATAAAGAACAGAAGGCAGTTCACCCAGGCAGCCTGATACAGCTTTGGTGCTGGGCAAAAAGATATCAATGGCACATGTGCAGGCTGAACGGACACTGCTAATGAAAATCTCCAATCAAAGCTGCATGGAGTGCACAAACACCTGACATGGAGCACCCATAGGGACACTACTCAAAGAAGAAACAGCAGATACCAGCACTTCAGGATGTTTCTCAAAATTATGTTGTTGTTCATGGAGCAGCCTGAACAGTGGCAATAAAATCTGCACAATAAAACCTCATTTTTGCTAATCATTTGGAGACGCAATGTAGATGGTTTTTGTATATTAGAAAATAAAACAAATGATTTTAAAGAAAAATCAGAGAAATACACGCAAGTATACTTTTATGTATCATATTTCACAGTCCATAGTAATATTTAATAACTGTGCTGCAGTATATGGTAAAGCAATTAGGTAATTCAGATTTTAGCAACAGACTTTTTAAAAGAAGTCGTGTTTACAGTAGAACCAGTTACGATACTACTTCTACCAATCTGAAGACTCAAATATGTACACAATCTATACACTTGTAAACCACAAAAGGAATACATTTCTATGAAAGCCTCAATTTATTCTACTTAAGGTGGCAACCCTATGTACAACTACTTTTTCATATTAAGTTGTAATATTGAAAGACATCTATAGATAAGGTGTTAAAAGGTGATAAAAGTGTATAAGAAATCTAAATACAGTGATGTATCTATCAAGTTTGGCACCCAAAAATCCAAACAAAACTCCAGTTTATGCTTTCTTTTTTTTAATACTTTGTGATCTGCCTTCAGTGAACAACTTATTTTTTTAGATGAATCTTCTAAAAATATGGAAAGTTAAAGAATACCAAACAAAGGTTCCTTTGCAACACTTTAAAGCTCATTTTCATAGCTAGCTAGTAAAAGCTCAGAGACAATCTGCTACTGAAGTGATATCCGTTAAGTGTTTTAACCACTGTACTTAAAGTACCAAATCTGAAAGCTCAATATAACAAATCTATAATTCAATCTGAAGTGTGATCAGTTACAAAAACTCCATCAGTTATAAATCAGAACTCTTACCTGGGCTTAATTCCACCAGGTAGGGTAGTTTCTCAGGAGGAAGGCAAGAGCCATAGCCAGACCCGTCAACTCTTTCCTTCCCCTTTAATGGCTTTCCATCAGTTTGTTTCTTGGTTTTCTTTGGGATATAGTCAGAAGGCCGTCTTTTCAACTGAAAGACTAGTATTCCTAAAACAACACAACATTATACACGTCCACTGAGTCCTACTACCAATGCGTAAACAAATATAACATCCATAAAGCAGTAAATGTTCTTCATATTGCTTATAATATAGCATATTCAATATGTTCCTTGTGTTTTTATTAAGTGAAATTATTTAAGGTTCATGAAACCATAGATTTTTTTTAATGCGTCATTTATTTTACCCCACTAGTCAATTTTAAGGACTTTAGTAAATTTTTCCACTTTATTGTACATTTTGAGAATGTATTTAACCATAAAGAATAAGAAAATTTTACTGTCGGCCTTGAAGTTCACCCTGGAAAATTCTGGACGTGGACTATTTAAAAAAAAAAAAAAAAAAAAAAAAGAACAAATACAATACAACTGAACACTGCAAAATGTAATTCAAATAAACCTCCTACTTTACACAGATGGCTTGTACTATCTTACATTTCTGTATAATATTTTAAATATACCTTTATCACTAGACCATTCCCTGAATATTTGAAGTGGGCACTCATCATCATCAAGGATAATTTCTTTAGCACCTTTATCATCAGAGTGTTGAGCACCAGGAGGAAGCATAACCTATAAAGGAAAGTTAACTATGAGTTTCCACTGAAAAATTATCAGAAGATTTGTACAGAGGACCTAGCGATGGATTTTCCTCACTACAGCTTCTATTTTGAGATAGTGAATTATGCAATTAGAAATATAAAAAAACCTTAGCAAGCAACACATTAACCTATTTTCTGATTCTCTCCCTTTGCTGAACTAGGGTCAATCACACTTCTCATGGCACCAAGGAAAAACAAATTTCACTCACGATACACTATCATCCTCTGATAAAGCAATTATTTTGTCTTCGCAGTTTGTAAACCAGAATCAAACACGTGCTTATTATCCCCTCCCACACACACTCTTACTTCTCACTTTGTAATTCCCCCTACACACAAGAGAATTATATGGTGCGTGACCAACACAATTAATGTACAGTACTGGACTAGATCTTTGGCCCTCTTAATGCTACTTTGTGCCACTCTGGCAATGCAAAGCAATCTTAAAGTTTGCTTGATAGTCTGGTGGAGGATTACCTTTGTCAGAATCTTCAGAAAACACTGCAAGCCACTAACAAACCACTACCTATCATGTGCTAACTGTGGGGTTTTTTTCAGAGGTGTATAACTTGGTCAAATTTGAGTGGATTTTCATGGGGGCAGCAAGAGGTACATCACTGATACCAGGGTATCCCCTGTGGCAAGCCCCCACTCCAAAGCAAAGCAGCATTACAGCATTTCATTGAAACGGATGTAAGAATTTTTTTTTTACATGGACAAAATAATTTTTTTCCTAACCTCATTCTCTGAAATGTCTGAACCATTTTAGCTGAAACTTCCCCCAAAATATTCAGCCTAAAACAAATAACCAGCATGGAAAATTTCAACCTGAACCGTCAAAATTTGATGAAGTTATAAAAAACAGTCTTCTAATAGGATGTGTTCGGCAACTTAAGCTGCAGGAAAAGCTACTAGTTATACCGCTAATACAGTGGTACCCAAAATTTTCCTGTCACCCCTCCCTTACCAGCAATGGAATCTGTACGCATGCCCCTCCATTAATGCACAGTTGGCTCTGCAGAAGAGCTTGGGCTGAAGGTGGAGCTGGGGGCAAAAGTGGGGTGAGGGAGGAGAGGGGGTTAGAGGCGGAGCTGGGTGGTGCTCCCTCCCCGCCCCCTGTGGGGGGCTGGCTTAGGTCCTGCTGCATCCACTCGAATATTCCTCCACACACCCCTAGGGGGAGCATATCACGGTTTTGGGATCACTGCTCTAATATATATTGTAAAAAATAACAAACAGTGCTATCTATATTGGAGTTTCCACAGGCTGTTCTTTTGCCCTGCCACTTTTTGTCAACAAGCCAGTGTGCCATGTTACTAGTGGTCTATTAAAAATAAATTAAAATTTTGATTTATAATCTTATATCATCACAAAGATCAGCTCAGTGATAGTAACATTTTTTTCGTATCACTATGATAGAATTAAAGGTCACTGACACTGCTACCCAAAAAGAGCCACTAACATTTATGTTATTCACATGCTGGAGAACAAAAACATTTCATGTCATCTACAAAAAGAGTAATTTTTCTTTGAAAATGATCCATCAGCATGTGTGTGCTTTCATTTTGTGCGTTACAGGCAAAAAAATGTTAATTTATCTGAGGATAAGGAATAAAAGAAATAAAGCATCCTAAATTAAGCATCTAATCCAGATACATCCTAAAATAGAATCTTGTATGCCACACAATATTTTCCAAGTTTTAGGTCACATTCAAATTAATGTGCACAGGTAGCTTAGACAAAATTGTCTAATTAATTTGACACCTTGAGAGGTGTGCAATGAATCTCATGATATGCAATGAACCTCAAAATTAACATGCTGAAAGACAAAGAAAAATGAGTATCGGAACAAAAACTTATATTCACTTAATGTTTAGTTAGAACGGCACCATTCTTGTACCTGGTAAAGTTGCAGTATAGAGATAGGCTATCTAACAAAATGTGAGAAGAAAAATGATAAATACAGCCCCAAGGAGCCATGTCCAACAAAAAGTCAGCACTGGCAAAATATGGATGTTGGTCTTTCAAGTGAAACGAACTTTATTATGGATATTTTATGAAGCATTATAAAGGGTCTTTTCTCAGTAAAACAATTTAAAATCCAATTAGATAGCTAAGTAAATGTCAACCACTTAAATCCTCCCCAAAGACATCTCAACACTATCAACAAAAAGACAAAGAACCATATTTTCAAAATGCTAAACACTAGGAGAGGAAAACTTTTCAAAAAAGTGATGTTACTTTAGTTCAGTTTAATGCAGCTTTTCAAAGACTGCTTTAAATGAAGAACATAAGTACAAGGTAAATCTCAATATAGCACAATCTTTTACAACACTGGAGGAAGAGGAGGAATTGTTCACCGGATGCTAACAGATAGCTGTGATTCACTAAAAGTTCCTATAAACAGTACTAAAGAAGTTACAATGAAACCAAATCTATTTATTTAATCTAGTTAGCACATTATTCACATGTTTCCCTGTCAGGAAAATAATGATGTATGTAGTCTAAGCTGAATCAAGGACATTTAAAACAAAAACAAAAACAAAAAAACAAAAAAAAAAAAGAGTTCAAGCAATTCTTTACAGGAAAGTTCAGTTTCATAAAACATTTTGCTAGAATTAGGTTTTCAAGTTATTTCAGTCTAACAGTAAATCACTTCCACATTTAAGTTCATATACTATAGTGTCAGAAGTGTGGCAGATTCAGATCAGTTAGTGAAGAGTACAATATATTATCCAACCACAATGACTCTAAAGAGTCAGAAAAGCAGGTCTGCCAAATTTATAAGGATACAGCACAAAACAAATCTATATTATCATCTATGGAAATCACCAGTCACCTCCTTAAAAACACATGAAAGCATACTAGATATACAAAGAAGAGTTGAGTTTCTGGGGAAAGTTTCCACTTTCCACATTAAAGCTTTTCCACAAGCCTACAAATTTAAAGCAGCAATTTGCTTCTTTGGTAAGACCAGCAAAATCTTTGCTGAACTTCATGCAAAAGTCCTTAGACTACATTTCTTTATTTTAATCATACAAGATAAGGCTTGAAAAATTCACCATCGTAAGGGAATATTTCTCTGGCATGCATACAAGATTTAAGACACTTACTTCTGCAAAATATAAACTTTTTTTTTTCTTAAGACATTAAGATACACTCCACAGTGAACCAAAGAGAAATTGATTCAGTGCTATCTTCCTAAGCTGCAGTCTTAGGCTGCAGTATCTCTGCAGCTATTCACAGTTCTCTCAAACATCAGAAAATCGAATAAAAAATCTCTAGTCAGCTTCCTTGATGCTATTTAGACCCAGGTGGGAAAACATGAAACTGTCACAAATCAGTTTCAAGCTGATAATGCCACTGAGAGCTATGAGCATGGCAGTGTTAGACAAAAAACTGAAACAAAAAAAACCAAAAGCTTAAAGCAGAGCCTGGAGAAGATTAGAATGGCAGGGATCACTCCCCACTCTCCATTCACAACAATTAGGAGACTCAGGGTATGTCTTCACTACCAAGATTAAAGCACTGCTGCGGCAGCACTTTAGTGTGGCTGTGTAGTCGTGGCCGCAGCACTGGGAGAGAGCTCTCCCAGTACTGTAAAAAACCCCACCCCCTTAGGGGAGTAGCTACTAGTCCTGGGACCGCGGCTCCCAGCGCTGGTGCACTGTCTACACACTGCCACTTTACAGTGCTGAATCTTACATTGCTCAGGGGGGTGTTTTTTCAGATCCCTGAGCAAAAAAGTTTCAGCACTGTAAAGTGGCAGTGTAGACAAGGCCTAAAAGAGGAGCAGAGAGGACACCTTCCCCCCTTCCCATCAAAAAAACAATGAGTCTTGGGGAAGGCAAGAAGAATGGAGAAAAGCCTTTTGTCCCTTCTACCAACTAGAGGAGTAACAGCTTCAAATTTAAATCAAACAGGTACTAGTCAGAGGCTGATATACAGGATGGAGTTCACAAACAAGGCCCTGACGTAGCACCTTATTTCAAATCCCACCATCCTCTCCTTACCCCAGCAGCTGGAATGGGCAGATGGAGCTGTATTTTTAATCAGTGTGTTGCCTGTGGACACTCCCTGGTGAAGCTACACCACTCAGCTAATAGGTAAATTAAAAACAAATTCTATATAAAGTTTGATTTTTTTTTCCAAATTAATTAAAAGAAACCTATTTGTCTCATTTTCATATCATTCAATGAGCTGAGGGTTTTTTTTAATTAGACATCCTTAAAATATATATTCAACTTCTAAAAATTAAATACCAAACTGAAATTCAATTTTAGCTTCAGGAACAGTTCTCTTACTATACATTATTGAACAGCGTCTGAAAATATCTCAAAATGTGTACTTTGTCAGACTTGGGCCTGATCCTGCCAACACTTATGTATTGAGTATTCCATTTAGTTCAGTGCAACCAACTTTTCACAAAGTTTCTCACAAACTTAAGTGTTGGCAGGACTGAGGCCTTAATTTATAAACTTTACTAAAATTTATTTGATATAGTTGCATAAGACTGCAGTATCAATTTAAGTATAAAAATATATTTCCATCAGTTACGCATTGTTTTGCAACAAAGCAGCAATAAAAATGTTATCAAGCTGGAAGGTTTAGGTTCGTTTTAAAGATTTATGAAAATGAAAATAATTGAATTGCTTAAGAACTACTAACATATCTAAGTGACAAGATACAAGTTCTAAGATTAAAATATCAACAAACTTTGATAAACTGTGCTGATTTTTTAAAAGTTGCTTTAAGAAAGAAAAACCCCTCAAACATAAGCACCAAGAGTGTTTTGATGTTAACAGCTTTACTTACCCGAGCAATACAGTAATCCTTGGGATTTTCCTTTTCCAGACCGTACTTCTCCAGTGCTTCAATAACTGCAAAGTCTGCAGTATCTGTAGTGGACAGCAGGATGGTCTTGTATGGTATATTTGGTTTTAAACTGTCTGCATAAATCCTCAGGGTTCCACCTTGAAAATATATGTAATTACTATTTTATCTGAGCAAAGGGATATGCAATCACAGATTTAAGAGTCCTAAACGTTTGAACAGACTTCTTTGGTATACCTTAACACCAAAACTCTACATATTCCTCCTTTCATAGATTCCATCTCTTGCCCATCCCTACATACAAATGCTGTGCCCACCCAAATAGCAAAAGCTATCTTTTAGCACATTATACAAAGGGATTCTCATTTGTTACTATAAATATTTGATTTCATGTATCTGAGAAAGACTCTGCTTATAAAACACCAGTATACAGCTTCTTCCATATTTCCCTGAGAGATCCATTTCTCCTTCCTTTTAAAGAAAAGGCCTGGGATCAGAATGAGCATGCAATCGCTGCATCAAAACTAAAACTGTTTCCCAGAAACCTTTTCTGAAATATAAATGACATGAATGGGAAACCACACATTCTAACAATAGATCTTACAACCTTTCTGACAGCTAAATCCAGTTACACACAGCAGAGTTGTGATAAACAGGGACACTGAAGAGCTTAAATTATCTTCGTTTACTTGAATCCCCAAACACTGTCACACACATTGATACACTGAAGTCCAGGAATTTTACAGAACTAATTTTTACTTAATGGTTTGGCAGTAGTTTTTTTTGCAAACTCTAGCAAGTGTTTTTTTTTTTTTTTTTGGAAGATGTTACTAGCAACGAGACCAAAGTAAAGTCAGTTACCAGATATAGGACTGGCTTTAGTATGAGTAAGTTAAAGAGAGGAAAGTTAGATTTCACTGGACTAATTTAATAAAAGAAAGTTTCAAGAATTGTTGGCCATGTGAAAAAAGGGCTAAGCTTCCTTTAAGTGGTATATCATTAAATTAAAACATTCAAGAAGCAAATCTGAATCACTACCTGAGTCTGGCCGGCCATCAGAGCTGCGGAACTCCTGCATTCTCTTCTCTAGTTTCTGTTGTCGCCGTCGTTTCATGACTACCTCAGGATTGGATATTGTCCGAGTGAAGCTGGTCTCCGGCATATCTTTGTACACCTCTGCTGCAAGACGAGAATTCTCACTGTCAAATTAATTTAAAGAAAAAGAAAAAAAGGAAATATATTATTCAATACTTTGAAACATCTAAACACATCCTAATTACCACATGAACAATTAAACAATCAGATCTGTACCGTGACAGTCAGAGTACATCACTATACAAGGATAATGTTTTCACTTACCATACCTCTGTTAGAATATTATTCACATGCCTGCGTTCATGTACAATAAATAGTAACCAAGAGTCTTGTATATTAGTACTAGTCATCTTACAAAGACAAGAGAATCAAGGTCTTTCTAGAAAAAATTTTAAATTATGAAATGCTAGTCAGATTTTCACATATTTAATTTTATTCTGGTCTGCAAGTGTTGTAGATCATCTGGAAGCAACTAGAGTTGGTATGTGTTTGCTACTCAACATTCATTTTACTGCATTCAACTTGAATCACAAAACCAAGTTCAAGCAAAATTACATTAGGGAAGGCTAAAAAGATTATTTTGAATGTGAAGGCAAAACTACAAAAAAACCCCAGAGAACTCTGGACAAAATGAAACACTTGTATTCTACTAATAATTCAAATGAACAATTAAATCCACTGACAGGTCAACCAATAATTTCTTTATATTAATGTAAAAAACATTAAAATTGTGCTAAAAAGAAATTGCATTATTAACAAAACTCCAATATTAATGCACAAGAACACTGTATTGTGGAGCTAAGTTTGCTCACTACATAATATGTTTAACAAATTAAAGGATGTTGATAAATTGGAGATGATTCAGAGAAGAGCCATGACAATGATTAAAGGATTAGAAAACACGCTTTATAGTGACTGACCTCCTTGAATCTGTGTATTTAGCTTAACAAAGAGAAGGTTAAGTCTAGAAGTCTTGATAAGTCTAGAAGTACCTACATGGGGAACAAATATTTAATAATTGGCTCTTCATTCTAGCAGAGAAAGGCATAACACAATATAATGGCTGGAGGTTGAAGCTAGGTTGGTGGATTCTCCATCACAGGCAATTTTTACATCAAGACTGGATGTTTTTATAAAAAAGATATCTTCCAGGAATTATTTTGGGGAAGTTCTATGGCATACAGGAGGTCAGACTATGATCACAATGGTCCCTTCTGGCCTTAAAAATCTATGAAAACCTAAAAAAAGCAAGGCTTTAAAGATGACCAACAGTAGTATATTTCCTCACCCTGAGACAAAATTCACCACTACCACAAGCACCGATACACCATAGAGAATGCACCACTAAAACTTGTCTCTGAAAAAATGCCGGCATTCCATCACCTCCTCCCCAAATCCCACCCACACATCCTGCCTACCCCGTACACAGATCAGGCTCTTCCCTCTAATCCCATTGCCCCTTCTGCACAATTCCATGAACCTATATATTTTCATTCATTCAGGAATACGTTAAAGATCTTGATTGCCATGAAACTATTCAACTGATTCACAAGAAAAGCATATGTTGAAGATCCTGGTTGCCACAAAATGCATGAAGATTCTGGTCTTCTACAAAGTCTGGTCTTCCACGATTTTGTCAGAGATCTCTGATGCAATACAAACTACATCTGACTAGCCAAATTTATTCCCCATACACAATGTTAGCCCAGAGCTTTATCTCCGAGATCATATAGTTATTCCTGAAGTTCACAAAGTGCACGTAGAAGTTTTCGTATCAGATTAAGGTCCATCTACTCCAGTATCCTGTACCTGTCAGTGGCCATACCAGATGCTTCAGAATCAAGTACAAGAAACATCATAATGAATAATTATGAAAACGTGTCTACAGGTGAAGTTTCTTGTTAACATCAGACAGTAAGTAGCTGACTTACACCCTGAAGCATGAGAGTTTAGATCTCCCTTTTTATCCTGTTCTGATGTGGATGTTAATATCATCCATATAAGTATCCAATCCTTTTTTTAATCCTCATAAGCTCTTTGCTTCAATGATACTTTATGGCAGTGAATTACACAGCAGTTATCCATAGTGTAAAAAATTTTCTTTTAGCAGTTGTAAATTTGCCTTTCCATGATTCTGATTGTCCACTGGCCCTTGTATCATAAGAAAGAGTAAATAGGTGTGCCTAATTCACCATCTATACCGTTCATTATTTTGTGTACCTAGTTCATGTTTCTTATTATTTAACTCCTCTTTAAAAAAGTCTTTTCAATCACTCCTCATATAGCATTCACCAGGCATCTATTTCCCCACTTCCCTCTCGAACTCTTATTTCTGCTCTATCCTTTTTGTAATAGGATAACCAGAATTGAACATGGTATTCTGGGTGAAGATATACTACTATACATACACATATACACATATAAAAAGGAATAATATTCCAGCATTATTTTCTATTCCATTCCTTACACATTCTAATATTTTGCTTCTTCATCAAAGGTGAGCACTGAGCAAATATTTTCTTTGAAATGTCCACAATGAGGCTTACGTGAATACACAAGGTGTTTATTAAATTTCTGCAGCAAATAAAGCTGTAAAGCAGGAGTAGGGAGAAAACTGGTGCTTTTAGGTCCCACTGTGAGGTACTTCAGGCTCCTACTGACCGGGAAGAAAAGTACTGAAGTCAATGACCCCAAATATTCTATTTAGATGAAAGTGTTTATGCCCAACAAAATATCCAGGTCCAAAAACTGGGAAAAAGGAAAGAAGAAAAAACAACTCTGCAGGACATGAGGTTCTGAGGCAACAACAAAAGAAATTGCTGCTGTCCTCAAAAGAAGACGTGGCCTGGGGCTCCAGAAGGAAATACAAGCAATGGGTTCGCATTTGTAGCAGGTAACAATGGAAAAGGAACTCTCATAGCTCCCTCTGGACAAGATAAAATGGGTAGCAAGGAAATAGTTGTGTATTAGAAACGTGAGAAATGTTATGGCCCCACATTTTAAAGAACAGGATTTCAGAACAACATATGTGCGTGACCTTTGACTGAATTAACATTACTAAGAGAACCTTAACTTTTTCATTTCATAGTTTGAAAATTCAAAAGCTAACGCTATATGCTAATAGAACATTAAGGTTATAAGTGTATGATTTTGTATTTTAATTTTCCTGTAAATCCCTGATTAGGTTTACAAGTTTTCAGTCTGCAAAGCTGAAGGCAAACGTTTTCAAAAATTGATGCCTAAACTTAGACACCTAAATCTATATTTAGGCACCCGAACAAGTGGCTTGATTTTCAAAGTAATCACTATCTGCTGCTTCAATAGGACATGATGGATGCTCAGCACTTTTGAAAATCAGGCATCTTATTTAGGTGCCTGAATATGAGAATTCAGAACCCTAACTTTTGGTATTCATTTCTAAAACTTTTAGCCTTAAGTTTATCACGTTGACATAAGCTATAGTACTTAAGTTACTTGGTCATCACAGCCAGCATTTTCTTTTGTCTGTGAGCTCTACAGGCACCTGCCTACATTGCCTTTTGCTCCTCAGTTTTCCCAACAAATTAAGTTCCATACAAGGATTAATAGTATGCTCCCTGCACTGTTCCACTGAACTAGGCAGCAATATATGGGGGAGTTAGAGATGGAGTCCAGTTTGCAGTTAGAGAACTGCAGGAGCCAGAATCGTAGGCTGGTGAGGTAAGCAGCCTGGAGAACAGTGAACAGCCAAAGACCAGGGAGCTAAGGAGATGAGCCGCTGAAGCCTGCTACAAGCTCTTCCGTTTCCTAACAGAAGCACATGAGCTGGATCGCCTGGACAAGATCCCAAGAGTCAAGGCCCAGGGAGTGGATCCAGGCTACCTGGAGGGCAAAAGGAGAAACTCATCTTTGAAAATAATCATTTCAAAAGAAGTTTCTGAAAAGTATTTTCACCTATGAGCAACAGCTGTGGATTTTCGAATGGGAAGAGAGTCAAGAGTGAAAGATGTCTCATGACAACAAACAATTTCGCTGCGAAATTTACAGGTTGTTGCACACTTTAGGAGTTGCTGCCATAAAATTTCGTCCTGTTGTGGTAGCCAAATGTTATTTATTTTAAATTATTCCCCCTCCACCCCCAATGTTAAGTGGTTACTTATTATTTATTTTTTTGAGAGGTAATAATACAACTAATTTATATCATAATTAACTCATCAAAATTAAAATAAACTTACATATCATCTCCATGAAAAGGTCTATCATCTCTATCTGATGCTTGCCGCAATGCCTCTTTCTCTCGCCTCTTCTTTTCTTTTTTTTCTTTCTTTGATAGAGTCCGTTTGAAGTTCTGGATCACTCCCTCTTTTTCTTGTTTTTCAGGCCCATTGCTCTGAGCCTTCTGAAATGAATCAAGTTAAACTGCTTTTGTCACTTGGTCTACTGCAAAGTCACTAATGATCTCTAATTACATCACAAACTAGATTCAGTATAAGTTTGTAAAGCATAAGCTAAAACACTTAGTAACGCCATATTGGAAATAGATACAGGAAAAGCAACCAACCCACCCCCCATTATGGGGGGGGCGGGGGGGCGGGGAAGGAACCATTAGCAATTAAGCATTTGATTTTTAAGTTATAAACAACGAAAAACATTCTTCAAAGACTGTCTGAAATTATTACAAACCTTGTAGCAGGTGCAGCAACTCACTACCACCTCCCCAACTAACTTACAGTATTTACTGGCATCTTAATTTTACTCTCTTCTTTTATACTTTAATGGAAATATGAAGTTGGATGCATACTTTGAATTTTTTTCCCCCTTGTATAATATACCCTCCTGTCTTTTTATTTAGAAGGATCTGAAAAAGTTTTCCTTCTTTCACCACATGGCATAGGTTCAATGGCTCCCTGCAGCAGAGGTTATATTTCTTGCAGCTTCTTTTCCTGATAAGATTGTACCCAAGTGCATTTTTGGGGGAAAAACATAGCATTAACAAGTAATACTAAACCAATATGTCAGGAGCAATCAGTAATAAAAGGCTCCCCGACTGCCTCTGACAAGGAGATCCTTGCAGGCCACTGCAAGTGGCAGGCTGACTAAACTGCTTGGGAACCTTTTCAAAAACCACTTCAATTTTTGATATTTCTAGAAAGGAGAACTGGTGAGGCCAAAACACCTATACAGGGAGATACTGATTTCCCTTATGGTTGGACATCAGTATGAATACTGGCTTCCTCTCCTCTCAACATGGGAGGGGATTAATTGAAAGATATGATAACCCTGCCCAGGTGTAAGTCAAGTGAAGCCAAGCTTGTAGGCACCGCAAATGGAGTCTGATGAAAGATGTCAGATAGGTGCATATAGCCTAACAGGGAGAGGCACCGACACACTGTAGATCGAGGTTTGCAGGTGGTGCAAGAGATCAGGTTGCTCGTTGCCTAAAATCTGTCTGCAGGAACGAAAGCTCTCACAGAAATTGAGTCCAGCCATGCTTCTATAAAATTTACTGTCCTTGTGCAGGACAAATGTATGTCTTCGTTTATGCAAACACTTAAGATGGCAAGGAGGTCCCGAAATAACTCTGTTGCTGATATAACCTCTTGGCGGGATTGGCCTACCAGAAGCCAGTCATCTAGGTATGGAAATACCATATATCCCTAATGTCTCATCTGGGCTACTAGCACTGCAAAAACATTCGTGAACACCCTGGGCACCATCATGAGTTCAAAGGGGAGGACGTGGAATTGGTAGCACTGCTGACCAACCATGAAACACAGGAACTTCCTGTGTGATAGGTGAAAGCCCGTGTGAAAATATACATCCTTCATATCAAGAGCTGCGTACCATGCTCCCTCCTGAAGGGAGGTGATTATAGATGCCACTGTTATCCTGGATTTCAGCTTTCAGATAAAGTTGTTGAGCTGCCGAAGGTCCAGGATGGGTCTCCGCGCTCCGTCCTTTTTGGGAATTAGGAAATATGGGGAGTAGAACCCTCTCCCCCGGTACTGAGGAGGGATGCTCTCTATCCCTCCCCGGAATAAAAAGGATTCTGCTTCCTACCGAAGAATCAATTGGTGAGAAGGATCCTGGAAGGGGGTTCGGGAAGATAGTTTGTGAGGAGGGAAGGAGAGATACTCTATGGAGTATCCCTGATGGACAATCTGCAGAACTCAACTGCCTGTGGTGATCTTGTTCCAACTGTGGGTGAAGAAAATAAGATGACCCCCCCAAAGATGACGGGAGGAGATGTAGGTGGCATCGGTGGTGATACATGGATCTCAACGTGCATGTCAAAACTATCCTCTCACCTGAGGCTGAGAGGATGTGGAGGGTGTAGTGGTGGATGGAGCTGAGAAACGGGACCTCTGAATCCTCTGTCACTTACAAAGAGGTTCAGGTGGATGCTAGTAGAATAAGGTATATGAATGGGGTAGTCATAGCCATAGGCTGGCACCCATCAGCAGCCAGCTCCCTGCCTTTTCCCCAGCGCCTCCCACCCACCAGTGACCCCACCACTCAACTTCTCCCCCTCCCTCCCAGCGCCTCCAGCCCATCGTGATCAGCTGTTTCACAGGGTATAGGAGGCGCTAGAAGAGATGGGGAGGACCAGGGATGGGGCGCGCTAGGGGGAGGGAGCAGAACTGGGCAGGAAGAGGCAGGGTGGGGACTTGGGGGAAGGGGAGGGGTGGGGACGGGGCCTGGGCAGAGCGGGGGGTTTGAGCACCCTCAGGGCCCAGAGGAAGCCAGCGCCTGTGGTCACAGCTGAAAGTGCTGTCTCTGGTGTTTCCTCCTTGGGGCTGGAGTATAAATCCCAAGGGATTCCAAGGTGGATCTCGAGTCCATGTGAGAATGAAGAGACTGGTCTGTCTTTTCATTAAAAAGGTTCGACTTATCGAAAGGGGGGGAGGGAGTGTCTTGGATAGTATTTTGGACCTCAGAGTCAGACTTTAAGGCCAGAAGGGACCACGATAATCATCTAGTCAGACCTCCTGCACATTGCAGGCCACAGAACCTCACCCACCCACTCCTGTAATAGACCCCTAACTTCTGGCTGAGTTACTGAAGCCCTCAAATCATGGTTTAAAGACTCTGAGTAACAGAGAATTCACAATTTACGCTAGTTTAAACCTGCAAGTGATCTGTGCCCCATGCTGCAGAGGAAGGCGAAAAACCTCAGGGTCTCCACCAATCTGACCTGGGGAAAATTCCTTCCTGACCCCAAATATGGCGATGAGTTAGACCCTGAGCATGTGGGTAAGACCCACCACACACATACCTGGGAAAGAATTCCCTGTAATAACTCAGAGCCCTAACCATCTAGTGCCCTATCTTCAGCAGCTGGGGACTTTTGCTACTGGGAGTCGCCGATGGGCCACATGCCATCATAGGCATTCCCATCATACCATCCCCTTCATAAACTCATCAAGCTCAGTCTTGAAGCCAGTTAGGTTTTTTGCCCCCACTGCTCCCCTTGGAAGACTGTTCCAGAACTTCACTCCCCTAATGGTTAGAAACCTTTGCCTAATTACAACCCTAAACTTGTTGATGGCCAGTTTATATCCATTTGTTCTTGTGTCCACATTGGCGCTTAAGGTAAATAACTCCTCTCCCTCCCTGGTATTTATCCCACTGATGTATTTGTAGACAGCGATCATCTCACTCCCTCAGCCTTCTTTTGATTAGGCTAAACAAGCCAAGCTCTTTGAGTCTCCTCTCAGAAGGTAGGTTTTCCATTCCTCAGATCAACCTAATAGCCCTTTTCTGCACCTGTTCCAGTTTGAATACATCATTCTTAAACACAGAAGACCAGAATTGCACACAGTATTCCAGATGAGGTCTCACCAATACCTTGCATAATGGTACTAACACTTCCCTGTCTCCACTGGAAATACCTCAACTGATGCGTCCTAGGACTGCATTAGCCTTTTTCACGGCTGCATCACATTGTCGGCTCGGTCATCCCGTGATCAACTAGTACACTCAGGTCTTTCTCCTCTGTCACTTCCAACTGGTAAGTCCTCAGTGTGCAAGAAAAATTCTTGCTGTTAGTCCCTAAATGTATGACCTAGCACTTTGCACTATTACATTTCATCCTACTTCTAAGACCTCTCTAAGAAAGCCCAACGATTGAAGACAAGTCCCTTTGCATGACCAGTCCTGTGGCTAAAGATCTGGATGCCGTACCTGCAGCATCTACTGTAGCCTGAAGACAGAACCACCCTTGCTACCAACCTCTCCTCACCCAGAGAGGACTGAAACTGGGCTCTGTCTTCCATGGGTAGCTGGCCTTTAAATTCCGCAAGCCTAGTGTAAGTGTTAAAATAGTATTTTGCTAATAAGGCTTGGTAGAGGAAACGACCTGGACCAGTTTGGGGAGCAAAAGCATTTCTTTTGGACAGTCTGCTGCAGGGATCTGTCCTTATGCCAATGCAAGTGGCTCTTACTCTCATGGGAAGCTGTGATGCTCTATACCAACGGCTCTCAACCTTTCCAGACTACTGTACCCCTTTCAGGAATGTTTTGTCTTGCGTCTTCCCAAGTTTCACCTCATTTAAAAACTACTTGCTTACAAAATCAGACATAAAAATACAAAACTGTCACCGCACACTATTACTGAAAAACTGCTTGCTTTCTCATTTTTACCATATAATTATAAAATAAATCAATTGGAATATAATTATACTTACATTTCAGTGTTTATTATGTAGAACAGTATAAACAAGTCATTGTATGAAATTTTAGTTTGTACTGACTTTGCTTGTCCTTTCTATGTAGCTTATTGTAAAACTAGGCAAATATCTAGATGTGCCCCCTGGAAGACCTCTGCTTACCCCCAGAGATATATGGACCACTGGCATATACTTTTACCAGACTATGATACATTTTGTACAAAGTACGCCTTGTGAGATATTTGAAAACAAACTGCTGAATATTGTTGTCCTGGTAAAATGTGTCTACCAGCATTGTATGAGAAGCTATTATGTATCACTTTTATAACATGCTCCAAGGTGAAGACAAGCAAGTCCAAACCAGTTTTTCAGAGACAAAGACACACTAGCATCCGAAACAGGTGTTAAAGAGTGATCACTGGCTTAAGCAGCCATTCTTCAGCAATGGGAAGGTGTAAACAAGAAATGTACACTGCATCACAGGAACGTTCAACCCTCGCGTCCACAAGGGACTATGTGTCACCTACACCCCGGGGCAGGGACCGGGTGGGCGGCAATCCTCAAAAAGGGGAGGGTGGTATAAGAAAGAGACAGTGACCTCCAACTCACCTCTCCCTCCTCCCATCTCTTTGCTCATGACATCAATGAACACCTGAAGGACTCTGAACTGGGAGAAGGGTCCCTGGCTGAAAGGAAATCCAGCCTGTGAACTATTACAACTTGTGGTGAGAGAAAGATATTGCTCTAAATCCTATTAGCTTATTAAAGTTTAGGAATTAGCTTGCGTTTTTATTTTCTTTTGTAACCAATCCTTTCTGTAGATAATAAACTTATCTTACTGTTTTATCTTAACCAGTACATATTAAAGTGTCTGGGAAATTCCATTTGGGATAACACGGTTGGTGCAATATTTTCTTTTGATGAAATGACAGACTTTCCAAGAGCTTGCATTGTTCATGAGTGTGCTGGAGAGTACAAGACACACATTTCTGGGGGAAAAACTGGGACCAGGAATTTGCGGGTGTCACCCTGTATGTAATTCATCAGTGACTGGTCAGAGTGCTCATATATTTAGGTGGGAGTGAATCTGCACTTAGCAATCATAGGTGCCTTACCCTAGATGGTACAGGCACCGGTGATGCTTGATGCTGAGAGAAAAGGAGCAATGGCAGGAGATAGCTCTTGAATCCCAGGACCCTAGGCACAGTCCTGGGACCGGGGGTATTTTATTCTGTACTAAACTATGTACTGACTAGAATTAAGCTAAGATATAAACTATTTACAATTAAATTTTGTACAGGTTCTGCAATAGCAAAGGAGGACACAATTCCAACTCAAGCCCCGTGGCAGTAATAAGGAACTGGAGTGACGTCGACCCACACAGCCTCTTATACCCTCTGTCAGGAGAACGAGGAGAGCTACTGCATGTGTGTGGGTCAGACACTGCTTTGAAGAAAATCCGGACTCAGGCACATGGTGCGCATGCATATGCATGTGTGGAATACACATAGTGACCATCTTTTGAAGAAGAACCAACACTTCACTAATGAAAATCAGCAGGCCCTTACGAAGACAAGTTAAAACTGACCTGGGTACCTTCACAAGAAACATGTCAGTCTCATTTTTGCTAATATCAGACACAAACACTAGAAATCAAATTGGGCTCTTCATGAGACTACACCTTAAAACTAGGTGAAGCAAGTCCAAAACATGGCAACCATGCGCGACACGTGACTTTCACATCAGGGGAGGCTAGGCCTGAGCACCGGAAGCTCCCTAGAAGTGGGGAGGGCCACCGGCACCCAGACCATAGCCCACCCCCTGCTCTGCCCCAAGATCCACCCCCACTTGGCCTTGTCCCTCAAGGCCCCATCCACGCTCCACCCCCAGACCGCCCCAAGCCCGGCTCCCTCCCCTAAGAGGCTCCCCTGCCTGCGCCTCTCAGCCCCCTCCCCTGGGGGCCTCCTGCCTGCTGCCCACACCTCTCTGCTTCTCAGGGGGGCAAACAGGCATGAGCAGCAGGTGGGGGGGCGGGGGGGGGGGGAGTGGCAAAGCGCGAGACAGCCGGGGGGGAGGGGGGTTGTGTATGAAGAAGTACGAGACACAGGTTGGGGGGGGGGGTGCGGCGGGGGCAGGCCCGCAGTGGAAGAGGTGGAGCAGGGACAGGAAGAAGAGCAGTATGGGTTGGGCCACTGGGGAAAAGTGGGACCCTGGAGCAGGGCCTCAGTGCGAAGAGTGGGTGGGGCCATGAGCGCCCTTTCAGCGATAGCACTCCAACAGCTGCAGGCCAGTGGGATGCTTCGAAAGGGAGGTGCCCCGCATCCCATTTGGGGAGGCTTAGCCCCCCCCCCCCCCCCCGGGCTATTATACCAGCCGCCCATGATGGCAGACCTCTGGGTGCAAGGATATTAAACTAGTTCTCCACAATCTACACTGCCTGCCAGTAGATTTGCTGGTAAAGTTTAAGTGGTTGTTTTGGCCTTTAAAGTCCTAAGTAAGTTTGAGAGTAACTAACTAACTCTTGTCATACCATACTTACACAGTTGGGAGCAGCAAAAATGCTCAAACTGGGATCCCAGTGGTGTAAACCAGAAGGGACTACTGGCAAGGAATTCTTTGAAAGATCTTCACAGCTTTAGAATTCAGTCTCTCTGTACTGTTAGCAGGTTAATATAAGTTATACTGAAGCACTTAAGCTATTTTTAAACTTATGATATGAACAGGTACACTTTTATAAATCTAAATAAATATTTATTGAATTTGAACAAGTCACAAAAATCACAACAGCGCTTTCCTAAGAACTAAAACCATCACCTTGCATATTACTTTACCTTTGGAGGAAGTGTATCATTTTCATTCTTGAGAACAAACCTCCCCTCTCGGTCATCCTTGTTCCAATTTAACTGTACAACAAGAGGCTTCTCATCTATATCTAATCTTCTTTCTTCTTCAAAATATGAAAGAGAAAATTGATAACTAATGGTTATTCAGCACCTCAAGATTCAACACAATTATGGTATGTTACTTTGTTTTAGTCAGAGTTGACAAATTTAGGATTAAACTGATTCTCTCTTTAAAGAAAGGTTTGCTGTGCAGCAGCAGGTCTGCTTATGCTTTTCTGCAGCTATAGAGGGCTTCTCAATTCAGGGAGCTATGCCTTTTCCAGTGACTAAGAGGTTAATTTTTTACCCCTGTAGCTGCACAAACTGAAGATCCATTGTAAGTAGATCTGTGGAACTTGTAGGACAGACAGTGAAATTTGGGAAGTACAAACTTCCCATGCATAACTATAGGTGGAACACACAGCAATATCGACAGATAAGAATGCCTAAAGCAGTGGTTCTCAACCAGGGGTCCAAGGTCAGAAGCAGGTTTCAGGGGGGCCGCCAACAAGGAGCAGCATTATACTCGCTGGGGTCCAGGGTAGAAAGCCGAAGCCCCACCGCATGGGATTGAAGCCTAGGACCTGAGGGCTGAAGCTGAAGCCTGAGCAATATAGTTTCGCAGGGGCCCCACAGCATGAGGCGCTTGCTATCCCCTAACGCTGGCCCTGGCTTTTATATGTAGAAAACCAGTTATTGTGGCATAGGTGGGCCGTGGAGTTTTTATAGCATGTTGAGCGGCCTCAGGAAGAAAAAGCACTGCCATTTTAAAAGACCTTTTAACTTTTTCAAACAAACATTCATCTTTCAGACTGAAATTTACCCAATCTGCACAAACACAAATATGTTTGGAAGGTTGAACAAAAATAAACCAAGCCATTTTAGAGTATGAAAAAAAAGTGAAAAACCCACTATGCACATATGTAAGGGGGCAGAGTTTAAATTGCACATGAAAGCTTAACTTAAAAAATGTTGGAGAACCACTGGTCTAAACTTAGGATTTCTTAGAACATATAAATAAAAATAAAATATGCTAAACCCACGTGCCTCTATCGAAAACAGAGTTAAAAGTTGCTTTTCTATAGAAATACAAAATTGGGGGGGGGGAGGGGAGAGGGTGCGGTGAAGAGTGGGGAGGAAACATGTAACTTTTGAGGTCAAATTTTATCAATATGGCACAATAGGTTATGTACTGTATTAAGGGCTTGACCTAGTAGGGGATCCAGGAGCTGTGTAACAGACTAGCAAAGTCACCACAGGCTTTGGGACCCAGCCTCTGAACTCCAAGAGACGCCATCATGTATCTCATCATCAGGATCATCCATTGAGCCCACCTGGGTGGTCTCATACTCCTATTTTATACTACTTTCTCCCTAGCTGAGCTCTGATTGGCTCAGTTTCAAATGGAGTATTATTTATGACTCCACCCATCTTGGAAACCCACTTTCCAGCTTATAGAAAAACAGTGATTGCCCAGTGACTACCAGCCTTTGCTTCTGGATGGTTTTGGGCACTTGGAAACAGCCTTGATCTGTCTCCTTGCATGTGTACACCAATACAGATATAAACAAACAGAAATCCATTAATTTCTCAACTGCCTTCTGCTCTGTTTTATTTATACTGCAGTGCAATTACAAGAGCAGAAATCTTGGATTGTTGTTTTTATTTTTCTAGGGGTAGGGTAGGGCTAGGGGATATGTGACAAGGGAGAAAGAGCAGAATGTGCAGCCAGACAGGAGGAACGCTGGTGTCAAGGCAGGACCCACTGTGGGAAAAAGGTACAACATTCTTCAGTGTGCAGCCTCTAAAGTTGATTTCAATACCTGGGACTTAGAAGGAAAAAACTGCCATGGCTGCAGGTCATAATAAAGACCGTATTTGGGAATCTTTTAAAGAAATTCCTATACCTCGGCATAAGAAAGGAACAGATGCCAAATGTAAACAATGCAATAAAGAGATACAAGGCCTGGTTGTCAGAATGAAACATTATAAAAATGCTCCTCAGAAGGCAATAACTTTGATGATGATTATGAGGACATGTCTGAACAATTTGGATCAACTGGTTAGTAAACTTATTTTTGCACCTGTCATAACTAAAGGGAAGGGTAACAGCCCTCCTATGTACAATACTATAAAATCCCTCCTGGCCAGAAACTCCAAAATCCTTTTACCTGTAAAGGGTTAAGAAGCTCAGGTAACCTGGCTGACACCTGACCCGAAGGACCAATAGGGGGACAAGATACTTTCAAATCTTGGTGGGGAGAAAGCTTTTGTTTGTGCTCTTTGTTTTGGGGGTTGTTCGCTCTTGGGACTAAGAGGGACCAGACATCAATCCGTGCTCTCCAAATCTTTCTGAACAAGTCTCTCATATTTCAAACTTGTAAGTAACAGCCAGGCAAGGCGTGTTAGGTTTATCTTTGTTTTCTCAACTTGTAAATGTTCCTTTTGCTAGAGGATTTACCTCTGTTTGCTGTAACTTTGAACTTAAGGCTAGAGGGGGTTCCTCTGGGCTCTTTAAATCTGATTACCCCGTAAAGTTATTTTCCATCCTGATTTTACAGAGATGATTTTTACCTTTCTTTCTTTAATTAAAAGCCTTCTTTTTAAGAACCTGATTGATTTTTCCTTGTTTTAAGATCCAAGGGGATTGGCTCTGGACTCACCAGGAATTGGTGGGGGAAAGGAGGGGGGATGGTTAAATTCTCCTTGTGTTAAGATCCAAGGGTTTGGATCGGTGTTCACCAGAAAATTGGTGAAGAAGTCTCTCAAGGCTACCCAGGGAAGGGAGTTAGTACTTGGGAGTGATGGCAGCAAAACCAGATCTAAGCTGGTAATTCAGTTTAGGGGTTCACATGCAGGTCCCCATATCTGTACTCTAAAGTTCAGAGTGGGGAAAGAACCTTGACAGCACCATTCTTATGGATTGCCTTCCATGTCTTACTACATTAGTAAATGATAAATTATTGTATGCAGTTTTGTAGCCGTGTTGGCCCCAGGATATTAGAAAGACAAGGTGGGTGAGGTAGTATCTTTTATTGGACCAACTTCAGGTGTGGCTAGAAAGCTTCTCTCTCACTAGAAGAAGTTCGTTTAAAAAAAAAAAAAAAAAAAGATTGCCTCATCCACCTTGTCTCTCTAACTTATTGTCTTAGATCTGTGTTTTGGGTGGATTACTTGCCTATGAATTTCAAAATGTTTGTGTTCAAAATATTAGTTTGTTAAGCATGTTAGTTTGTGGTGGGACCGTTTGTCAATTACATTTTTACTAAAAGCAACAGAGGGTCCTGTGGCACCTTTGAGACTAACAGAAGTATTGGGAGCATAAGCTTTCGTGGGTAAGAACCTCACTTCTTCAGATGCAAGTCATCTGAAGAA
>NW_020664436.1:27659380-27871393 GCF_002925995.2 Terrapene triunguis
GGGTAAGAACCTCACTTCTTCAGATGACTTGCATCTGAAGAAGTGAGGTTCTTACCCACGAAAGCTTATGCTCCCAATACTTCTGTTAGTCTCAAAGGTGCCACAGGACCCTCTGTTGCTTTTTACAGATTCAGACTAACACGGCTACCCCTCTGATACATTTTTACTGTTACTGCTGGACTTCTGAAATGGATTTTTATTGCTCAGTATAAACAAACGTTCTAGGTAAAGATCTGCTGTTTAAAAAGTAAAGTTTTATTAGGGATTTATAAATTAACATTTAGAAAGATTTTTTTCCCCAAGTTGTTTGGTACACTGCTAGAAATAAAGGTTTAAACAGATTTAGATAATCCTTATCATTTATTAATTATTTTCCCTATAAAACTGGGTTTAGAATAAATTACCATTACATAATGGTACAAATCCCTTTAAAAAAAAAAAAAAAAAGGAGCGAACTAAGTAATAGTGAGTGTGACTTTACCTTTTTGTTTCAGGGTCGAGCTTAGACATAAGGGGTTATGAACATGCATCATCTGCAATATCTACAACTTCAGAGACAGCAGTGCTGTAACTAAACATGTCATAGTAAATTACCTTATTAAAAAAAAAAAAAAAGCTCTCTTCATCATCCAGTAAAAATCGTGGATGAGCTCATAATCAGGACCAGCAAATTCCAGCAATACTGCTTGGTTCATTTGTGCAACAAATTCTCCTTTTCATCTTGTTCAGAACAAACATTTCATTGATGTGGTTCAATCATTATGACCAGACTACACTCCAACCAGCAAAGCAGACATTCCTGGAAGGTTGCTGGATACAGCATATGAGAAGGAAATTGAACAGTGTACAAAAAACATTGATGGTAAATTTGTTGATCTGAGTCTTGATGGATAAAGCAATATACAAAAAGATTCAATACGTGCTTGTGTGACAACAAGAAGATGGGTTTGTCTATCTTACAGAAACATCTGATACATCAGGAAATGCCCATACAGAAGAATGCTAAAAAGAAATAGCAGTAAACGCTATTTCAAATTGTGAACAAAAATTCAAGTGTCAAGTGTATAGCTTTGTCAGTCAATGCTGCAAATGTAGCAAAGATGAGGAGAATTTAGGAGATAATGAAGGGACCCTGAAACTTAAAACACATGGATGCCATGCTCACTTGATGCATCTTTTCACCAAAGACTTAAATACAGCTCAAGGGATAAAAGAAAACGTTGCTGAAATTGTAATGCTTCTGTAACAACCACTTTGCTCCAGGCTTCGCTGAAGAGAGCAAGAGGATCCAATCTAATTCTCCCCAAGATGTATGCTGGAATTCGGTGGTTGACTGTGTTGAGCTATTTATTAAAACTGACCTATTCTGATTACAATTTGTGAAGAAAATTGTGATAGTTCCATCTGTTTTTATCACACGCAAAGCAATCAACTTCAATGCTGAATATGAGAGGGTTACTCTCCTTCTGAAGTAACTGAGGTTCTTTGAGATGTGTCCCTCTGTGGGTGCTCCACTTCAGGTGTCGGTGTGTCCCAGCACCATCAATTGGAGATTTTTGGTAGCAGCTAAGGAGGTAGCTAACGCTCTTGTCAAGTGGGTTCTGGTGCCCAGAGGGGCTTCAGTGTTGTGTAGAGAATAGCACATATGGATACAGCTGGATATCCATTTAGATAATCTTTGCATAGATATGGCAGAACTTTCATCATTCTGTTGTTGAAACAAAAAGTCGGTGATTTTTGGAAGGGCTTTATTACGTCCAGATAAAAGGATACGGCATAGCGAACATCTAATGTGTGTGGGACCACCTCTTGAGTGTTGGTGTGTGGTTCTGGATGAAATGTAGGTAAGTGAATCGGTTGGTTGAGGTGCAACAAAGACAATATTTGGGGCATAAACTCAGGATGTGTTCTAAGTTATCCTTGAAGAAAATTGTGTATAGGGAGTGAGCCATGAGAACCCCCTATCTCACTGACTCTGCACGCAGATGTAATGGCAATGAGGAATGCCACTTTCATAGATAAGTGAAGTAATGAGCATGTGGCAAAGGGTTCAAATAGGGCTCTGGTTAGACTTCTGAGCACCAGATTTAAGTCCCATGCTGGCATGGGTTCTCGGATTTCTGGGTACATGTTCTGTATTCCAGTGAGAAACCACTTAGTAATTGGGTGAGCAAATATCGAAGTACCATCTGCCATGTTGACGGAAAGCCGTGATGGCAGCGAGTTGAACTCTAAGGACTGGTCCACACTAACCCTCCAGTTCGAACTAAGATACGCAACTTCAGCTACGTGAACAACGTAGCTGAAGTCGAAGTACCTTAGTTCGAACTTAAAGGTACTTACCAAAGGTCCACACGCGGCAGGCTCCCCCGTCGACTCCGCCTACTCCTCTCGCGGAGCAGGAGTACCGGCGTCGACGGCGAGCACTTCCAGGATCGATTTATCGCGTCTAGACAAGACGCGATAATCGATCCCAGAAGATCGATTGTTTACCGCCGAACCTGGGGGTAAGTATAGACGTACCCTAAGTGAGCTTGTAGCAAGCCCTGAGTTTTTTAAGGATAATAAATATTCCAGAATTAGTGGCAGTGGTGCCTGGCTTGCAGATATGTGTTTGTTTTGGCACCATAGGAAGAATCTTTTCCATTTTTGGAGGAAGTAGGGCATACGTGTTGGATTTCCTGCTGTTTATTAACACCTGTTTTGCTTGTTCTGAGCAGGTTAGTTCGTCTTGGTGGAGCCATGTAGGAACCACACCTTCAGGTGAAGTTTCTCCGGGTCCGGATGGAGGACTTGACCGTCGTCCTGAGAAAGAAGATTCTGCAGGCGAGGGAGAGTGAACGCTGTACAGATCGCCATGCATGTTAGACATGGTTCCCTTACCTGTCTGCGCCATGTCGGGACTACGAGTATTATGTTGGCCCGGTCAGTCTGTATTTTGTGTTTTACTCTGGAGATTAATGGTATCTGTGGGAATGCATACAGGAGAGGAGCGTTCCATCTGGTAAGAAAAGCGTCCCCTAGGGATCATGATCCTAGTCCTGCTCGTGAGCAAAACTTTTACTTTTTCTTGTTTACTAATGTTGTGAACAGGTCTATGTGTGGGGATCTCACATGTGGAATATGTGTTGTGTTATTTCATCATTCAGTTCCCATTCATGCTCTTGGGAAAACTGTCTGCTTAATGTGTCCACCATCGTGTTCTGTCGACCCGTGAGGTATGCTGCTGTAATAGTGATGTGTGTTATGGACCAATTTCATAGTTTTAAGGCCTCTGTGCACAGGGAGTAGGAACGTGCTCCACCCAGTCAATTTATATAGAACATACATGTAATGTTGTCCGTCAGGACCCTTACTGTTTGCCTCTTATAATAGGGAGGAAATGTAGGCATGCATTGTGGATCACGCGCAATTTGAGTAGGTTGATGTGGAAATGTGTTTCCGTGGGGGACCACTTGCCTTAAATTGTATATATGTTCAGGTGAGCACCCCATCTGATCAGTGAGGCATCTGTTGTGATTTATATGGATGGTGGAGCCTGTTGAAATGGGATACCCAAGCAAACATTTATTGGATTTGTCCACTTTTGTAGTGATTACAGCACCTCTGGGGTTGGTGGGAGTCTTTTGTTTAAACTGTGCTTTCATGGTATAGATACACCAAGCTCAACCATCCTTGTAGGCAGTGCACATGTAGTCTTACGTGTTTTACAACTAAAGTGGTGGCTACCATATGTCTCAAGAGTCGTAGGCTGTCTGAGATCACCGATATGAGGGAAGTCATTGCTGTGAATCAGGGTATCGGCAATGATGCTTTGGCCTCCATTGAGTTCAGGTGTGTGCCTATGAAGTCCAGTTGTTGTTCTGGAGTTAGGGTAGATTTTTGCTCATTGATTTGTAGTCCTAGGGAGTGAAAAAGAAATATAGCTTGTCGAGTGATGTGCAACATTTCTGTCTGGGTAGGGCCTTTTAGCAGGCAGTCATCCAGGTATGGTAAGATCAATATTCCCTGTTTGTGCAAATGCGCCACTACCCCCGCTAAGGTTGGTAAAAACTCATGGAGCCATCGATAGTCTAAATGGCAATGCTCTGCATTGGAAGTGATCCTGTCCCACTGTAAATCGTAGGAATTGTCTGTGAGCGATATGGATGGTAATGTGAAAATATGCATCCTGTAGGTAAAGGGCTGAGAACCAGTCCCTCTCTTCCAGTGCAGGAATGATCGAGTTCAGTGTGACCATTCTGAATCTGTGAGTATGGACAAATTTGTTGAGTTTTCTGAGATCTAAAATGGGTCTCCAACCTCCATTTTCCTTCTGAGTAAGGAAATAATGGGAATAAAATCCCTTTCCTCTGAGTTCTGTTGGAACTTGTTCCCTGGCCCCTTATTGTAGAAGGCAACGTACTTCTTGTCTCAAAAGGTGCTTGTGAGAAAGGGAGTGGGTAGGTGGGATAGAGGTAAGGGGGATGGTATAATCTATTCGAATGATTTCTAAAACCCAGTGGCCTGTGGTGATAGAAGCCCATGTATGATATAACGGTTGTGGCCGATAACCACAGGTTTGTGATACTCAGCTTATTGGCGCTGGTGGTGGGTGAGGTCAGGCAGACCCTCAAACAATTTTTCAAAATTGCCTCGTTTGGTGGTGTTTGGGACATCATAGCCTGAGATTGGGTAGGGCAAGGTCTCTGGGGTCTGTGCCTTTGTCCTTCGTTGTTGTATGGTCTCTACTGGGGCTGCGACACATTGTCTCTGCTATGGTTGCAAGGCTGGTATCTGCATCTCCTCTTAGGGGATGTGTAGATCCCGAGGGTCCTCAGTGTTGCTCTAGAGTCCTTCATAGAATGGAGGACCTCATACATCTTAGTGGAGAAGACCTTGTCCCTGTTGAACGGGAGTCCTATACTTTGTTCTGAAGTTCCCTTGGGATACCTGATGAGTGTAACCAGAATGCTCTGTGCATGACAATGGCTGTCGCCGTTGTGCATGCCGCTGTGTCTGCCACATCAAGGGATGCGTGGTGCACTGTTCTAGCAATACGTTGGCCCTCATTGATGATGGCTTGGAATTGGTCTCTTTTTTCCTCCAGAATTTCCTGGATGAAATTGTTCATTTTGGCATAATTGTCACGGTTGTATTAGTGAGTAATGCTGTGTAATTGAAGAGTCGCTGAAGAGTAAGCTTTTTGCCCGAAGAGGTTTAATCTCTTCCAATCCTGCTCTTGGGGCATGGATCTGAATTGAGGTTGTTTGCCCCATTGGTTGACCACCTCTACCACTAAGTAGTTAGGTTGTGGGTATGAGAAGAGGAGTCCACACCTTTATTTGGCACATAGTATTACCTGTCCAAACGCTTATTGGTTGGAGGAATAGTGGCAGATGTTTGCCACACCATTCCTGCAGGTTCCATTAAGCGTCATTTATGGGCAATGCTATTTTTGTCTGGAAGAAATGTGCACGATCTTGAGGCGTTGGTGTTGCGTGTCTGGTTCTGCCTCAAGAAAAATATTTTGGCTCTGTGCCACCCCCCTGAATAATTCCTGACAGTGTTTGAAGTCATCTGGAGTAGTGGGGGGCAGAGGTATTACTGCCTCATCGGGGAGGAAGAGTTATGATGAGGGGATGTTTCATGTTCCATGGTCCCATCCCTGTCTTCCCCCATCTCCTCTGTCATCTCAGAGGGCTTGGGTATTGATGTCATTGCAGAGCATATAGGTTTCCTGTGAGAAGTGGGAGGTCTGTGGAACTGAGACCTGTAGGCTGCCCCTGCGTCTCCATTGTGGCCATTGAATGGGGAATGGCATAGGAGGGCACATCCAGGGTTAGCGAGCCATGGGGGCATGTCCCTGGTTCTCTGTTCCCTGGATCTATAATGAGGTTCCGTGCCTGATGGGGAGCAATGTCCAGATGAGAAAACTGCCTCCTCCATGTTGTCGTCCTCATCACTGGAAAAAGGTGAAGCATTGGGGGATTCTGGCTAGTCTGGCGCCATCGGTACCGGTGAGCAGGTGGTGCAAAGCAGGGGAGATCTGGGAGCAGAGGACACTTCCATATCTGATCTGTGCATAAGGGAGATCGGTGCCATTGTATGCGATACCGTACCCTTCTGCACCACTGCCTTAGGTGGAAGTGTGACCAGTGCCAGAGGGGGAGTCATCACGGGTGGAGAAGTTGCAGTACCATGCCCTTCTTAGGGGTAATCGGTTCCGTGGTGGAGGCGGCCACTTTATGCCTACTACTCGACTCCTTTCTCCTACCAGCAGAGGTCCCAGAGTGGACGGTGCCGCAGGTGCCCAATGCATCAAAGGTGCTCAAGCTGGAGGAAGTTGGCACTGCAGGCAGCGATCTCGACAAAGACCATTTCTTTTTCAATGGCTCTCGGCTTGGTGGAGACGTGGCCCTTTTCCTCGGTTTTGTAGAGGAGTTGGACTTAATCTGTCCATGGAGGATGTGCCTGGGGAGTCCCTTGTTGCGGGTTCTCTGGGGTCTGATGTTGGAGTGAGGGATTTCTCCATTAAAATGAGTTTAAGGAGAAGATCCCTGTCTCTCCTTGCTCTAGCTTTAAGATTCTTGCAGTGAATGCACTTCTGTGGTATGTGCGACTCACCTAAGCATCGGACACACAAGTAGTGGCCATCAGAGACTGGCACTGCATCCTTGCACAAAGTGCATCTTTTAAAGCCTGGAGAGCCAGCCATATTTGAGACGTCCCTGTTGTGAAAACTGGGGGGACGGGGAAAATGAGAGTTTTTTTTTTTTTTTTTTTTAACGGCTAATCTAACTGGATTTAACTAACACTAACTATACTAGGTAAAATAAACTGTTAATAAACAAGGGTAAAAACTAAGATATCTAACTTAACCTTAAAATAAGATTAGATTTTCAGCGACACTGCTAACAAACTCAGTCTCAAGCCAAGGACGGTTGAGAAGGAACTGAAGGGGGTCGGGCATGCGTGTGTTAGACGAGGCACCAGTGGCGCCACAAGACTGCTACTGCACACCCCGACAAGACACTGCTACCAAAAATCTCTGTTTGATGGCGCCAGGACGCACTGACACCTGAAGTAGAATATCCACAGGGACAGCACTTGAAGAAACTAAAATCTATTTCCATAGCCGGGGACAAGCTGCAGAAAAATTGCTGTTGTATTGCTGATGGTGTTCTTTCTACATTTCAATCTCTGATGGCCACTACTTGTGTGTCCGATGCTTAGGTGAGTCGCACATTTCAACAAGAAGAAATACCCAACAACAAAGTTAAATTGCATGCAGTAAAGAAGTGGCCGGATCAAGCACTTACTCCACTGCATTTTCTTGACAATATTCTCAACCCAAAGTATCGGGATAGATGCCTAATTGCTGAAGATGCTGCTGCTATGACATGGGCATCTAATAATCACCCATACATACATTCATGCCAACCATAATAAATTTCAAGTCTGGAAGTGAACCATTCAAGCAGTACGTATTTGCTGATGGTGTCATAAAGAAAGACAACCAACTGAACTGGTAGACGTCACAAAGTAAGCATCTGGAACCAGAGTTTGTTGGAAGTGCTAAACCAGCTTTTGACATCAGTAGCCAGTTTTTTGGTTGAAAAATTGCCACTTTTAATTCTGTTATTAAGTGTCCAGGGAGATCGAAGTGTTCGCCTACTGGTTTTTTAATGTTACAATTCTTAATGTCTGCTTTATGTCCATTTATTCGTTTGCATAGAAACAAACAAAAAAACTTCAAAAAAAGACTTCAACGAGAAACTGCAGAACTGGAATTAATTTGCAAACTGGACACCATCAAATTAGGCCTGAATAAAGACTGGGAGTGGATGGGTCACTACCAAAAGTAATTTTCTCTCTGCTGATACTCACACCTTCTTGTTAACTGTTGAGAATAGACGATGTCCACCTTGATTGAATTGGCCTCATTAGCACTGACCCCCCACTTGGTAAGGCAACTCCCATCTTTTCATGTGCTGGAATATATATACTGCTTACTGTATTTTTCACTCCATGCATCTGAAGTGGGTTTTAGCCCACGAAAGCTTAGGCCCAAATAAATTTGATAGTCTCTAAGGCGGCACAAGGACTCCTCATTGTTTCTGCTTTGTTCTGTTTGCTATCCTTTATAATCACTTAATATCTGCCTTTCATAGTAAATAAATGTGTTTGATTATTAAACCCAGTTTGTGCAATTTCTAACTGGGAGGTGGCAAGAAGTTGTGCATCTCTCTTCACATTGAGGGAGAGAGCGAATTTTTATGAGCTTGCGCTCTGCAGATCTTTTTATACAGCGCAAGACAGTATTATTTTGGGTTTATTCCCCAAAGGGGAATGTGCGCGCACTTGAGTGCTGGGTGAATCCTCTCACACAGTGCTGACTTTAGTCAGTGTCTGCAGCTAGGTGTGGACCTACTTGTGTGTGCAGGAGGGGCTCAGTGAAACCCCAGCATATCAGGTGGCATCCCAGAATATGGGGGGCGGGGGGTTCCTAACCCATCACAATATCATTCACCATTTTTTAACATACTAAAATGTACAATTATTATGAATCTGAAAATATTAAGCTATGTAACTGCTTAAATAAATGTATACAACTATAGTGTTTCCTCCTAGGTGGCAAAAAGGTGAGCCAAATCTAATGTAAAGGCCCTATTTAGTTGTAAATCAAGATATTTTAATGTTTATGTCAACCAATGAGCATGCACCTTTCTTTAGAAAATAACTGAAGTACAAATGGAACAGTTGATTAAAACTGATTATTTAAAAAGGCTTTCCACTTGATGATTTAAATCAAGGCAATTTAAATCAATCTAGTTTTACAATCAACCTTTCCTATTTAAAAATCTTTTCTTTCCTCTATTGCTATTTGTAGCGGGGCAGTCACCCCGCTCCGACCCTGAAGGGGTTAAAACAGCCCTAGGAAAGGGCTGTCCTGGGGAGCCAATCATGGGTGGGCTTGAGGCAGCCAATCAGGGCCCGGCTGGGCCAGTATAGGAAGGGCTCCTGGGGAGAAGGCAGGCGAAGTCTCACTCTAGCCCTGGAGTGGGAAGGGCTAGCTGCCTGGGAGCAAGGTACCTGAAGCAGAGCAGTGCTGGGGAAGGGCAAAGGGAGCTGGGGAGCTCCAGCCTGGTAAACCCCCAGGCTGCAGGCCTTGGGGAAGGTCTACAAAAGGTACTGAGGCTGCGGAGGGGCGGCCTGGGGATAGGCAAAGGCAGCAAGTCCTACCCTCTTGCCAACTATGAGTGGCCATTACAGACTGCAGTCTGCCCCAGTGAGCGGGGGCTAGATGGTGACTGGCAGTAGCCACTTAGGCAAGGTGGGTTTAGAGCATTGGGGGTTCCCCTGGGAGGGGAGACCCAAAGCGTGGGGGTACTTCTGGAGCAGAACCCCAAGGTAAAGGGACACAGGGCCAACCGCAGGTGAGCCACCAGCCAGCAGAGGGCGCTCTGTGTGCTGGAAAGAGCGAATTCCCAGGACGACCAGCAGCACTTCGCTACACTATTTCTCTATTGAAAGGAGAACAACAGGAGAATCTCAGTATACAACTGGAAGAGAAAAAACTGACGATACACCAAATGCTATCAAATGCACCAACTAACATTTTCCCCCGTCTTTCAGTTACTGTAAACCAGGGGTCGGCAACCTTTCAGAAGTGGTGTGTCGAGTCTTCATTTATTCACTCTAATTTAAGGTTAAATGCCAGTAATACATTTTAATGTTTTTAGAAGGTCTCTTTCTATAAGTCTATAATATAAAACTAAACTATTGTTGTATGTAAAGTAAATAAGGTTTTTAAAATGTTTAAGAAGCTTCATTTAAAATTAAATTAAAATGCAGAGCCCCCCCGGACCAATGGCCAGGACCCGTGCCACTGAAAATCAGCTCGCATGCCGCATTTGGCACGCGTGCCATAGGTTGCCTACCCCTGCTGTAAAATTTGATACTACTTGTAAAAGCAGATAAAAAACCTTTTCTGAGAGAAATGTGTTTAACATGACAGTGTCCTTTCACTAGATTGTGTTCCTTTAACTATAGCTGTGCTGTGTACTGTATCTATATTAATTTAGTAGTTTTTGAATAAAGGTCTTTTATTTAGAAATGAGTATTTCCACACCACTGACATCACCTACATAAAGGATAAGTATAATATTTTCAAAAAAGGTCACACCATCATCACAATTTACACAAACTGTGTCTATGTTACACCCCATTATATTTTGAAATACTACCACCACCAGTTGAGAACCCTTTACAGTTATATATTTAAGTGCCAAAGAAACCGAAGTAATTTGTTATGGTAATTAGTAGGAAACATTTATCATCTTTCCGTATCCTTTTAAAAAAAAAAAAACAACAGGAACGAGACCCGGACAGCATATACTAACCTCCACTGACGTGTACTTCATAAAGTGAGTATTTAGGAGATGACAACATTCGCATATCTGGTCGGAATTTCTCTGCAAGGGTTTCTATTACATCTTGTGTTGTGGCAGTGCTAGAAACACGAATACATTTTGTTGCAAAGTTTCCAGCTGCTTTGTCTTGAAAATAAAATCTCATTACCCCATGAAACTCCAAATCCTGTAATGAAATAAGAAGTGAATGTAATTCTGATTGGTGACTGAAAGGCTTTTTTTCCCTTGGGAATGGAGAAAATTATTCCAACCATACACCATTGATTTGTGTCTGTATGATTTATTAAAAATTTTCCTGAAGTATTCTAAGCACACTGCATTTCATTAAGCAGAGGAAAGGAAAGTTGGAAAAGCCTGGGATATTCTAGAAATGCACGTGTTTATTTTTTAAATACTCCATACTGTTAGGGATGGTTTTATGAGCTATGCCTTCGATATTAAATACGTAGACACCCAAGAATCATCAGTTTTAAATGCAGAAGAATTAACTCAGCCCTTCTTCCTTCCAGAGTAGGCTGAGTAATACACAGTTTATGCAAACGTGTGTGCTCTTTTAAATGAGACAAACACCAAGATCCTGTCTGTTTTGCATGGATATTAAAATCCTAATGATTTTTGTAACAGAGTTTGTTCCCAGGTGTCCTTGCCAAAAAATTTCTGGGAGGCTGTTGTCTAAAGTTTTGCGCCAAGAGCCAGTTTACACCTTGAATATTAATTAATTTAATATAACTACTGACTGCACCTTTAGCTCCCAGAGAGTTAACAGCAGATGACCACCAAGACAAACCTAAATGAAGCATTAAACCTATGTAATAAACTGACAGGAGCCTCCACTGACACCATGGTAGAAATAGAACAGTCATAACCTTGGTGATATTTTCTCTGAATCACAGATGACTGAAATACTCATGAAAATTATGTTTTTATTCTAAGATGTTAGTGGCAGAGAATGTGTTATGCTCTAGGCCTGTAAAAGACAAAACTTGATCCAACAAGATGTATATGTGACCAGAGAGTTCCAATTTTTTCTGTGATCATTGTTCTTTCTATAGCACACTTCCCCTTGCTCTCCCTTCCCTTCCCCACCCCCATTAACAGACTAAGGGCATGGCTATACTTGCAGATATAGAGCGCTGAGAGTTAAACCAGCCCTCAGACAGCGCAGTAGGGAAAGCACTGCAGTGAGTCCACACTGTCAAATTCAAGCGCACTAGCGTGGCCACATTAGTAGCTCTTGCAATGCCACAGAGAGCAGTGCATTGTGGTAGCTATCCCAGCATGCAAGTGGCTGCAAAATGCTTTTCAAATGGGGGGGGAGGGAGAGTGGGTTTTTGGGGGGCTGAGAGCATGTCAGCATGCTGTCTTGTAAATTCAGACAGCAGCAGACCCCCTTCCCCCAACCTCTCTCTCTCACACACTCACAGCAAGCAACATTCCACACTAATGGCTTGTTTTGTCCTGGAACAGATAAGCATGCCGGATGTCAGAAACGGAGTTTTGAAAGGGCACATCCGCATTCCTACAGCCAAGTTCAAAACAGTGACAAGAGTGGCCATTTGACTTAAGGGGATTATGGGACGTTTCCGGAGGCCAATCAGAGCGCAGTAATGCAACACCTCGTTCACAGTGACGCTGGGGCATTTCAGCCGAGGCGCAACAAGCGTTATGCTTCTCGTGGAGGTGGAGTACCAGGAACGCTCCAGCTGCAGAGTCCAGGCGCTCTAAGTGCCTTGCCAGTGTGGATGGGTCACGAGTTAGGGCGCCTGGGGCTGTTTTAATGCACTCTAACTTGCAAGTGTAGCCGAGCCCTAAGCTTCTTCGGGTAGTGACATGCCTTCATCTGTCTGTAAAGAACCATGCACACCTAATGTTAATTTCTGTAGTGCATAGGTATAGTGATTAATGTCAAAAGCATTACAATTGCCTTATACATAAACGTTACTTCTGTATTTGTGATGCACCCTGAGCTGGGTATTCTATATAAGTAAACAGAATATTATGGTAATGTTATCTAACGCAAAACTGGAAAGCTTTTTTGAAGCTTTTAAAGCACCATATTAATTATAGCATAAAAAGGCAGATTTAAAAGGAGAAAAATGGCAGCCCCTAATAAAGGAGGGAGGCAGATTAAAACTGAAGGACCCCATCAGCCTGTCCATGCAAATACATTGGTTTGATAAGTTCCCTCTTGAAATATACTTCTGGCCTAGAATAAGGGAAGAGGAAAAGATAACTAAGTGAAAATAGTTGCCACAAAAGATTGTTTTGTTTTTAGATCAGCAGGAATTTTTTCATATCCATTTACCTGAAAAAAAGCACGGACTCTCATGGTGTTAACTGCTGCACAGCCTTTCAGTCTGTGCACTAAGGGGTCCTCTCCTATTCAAATTTATCATTCCAGTTCAAATTTAAATCTCTTCTCCTACATTCTGGCAAACTTCAATTTTCTATGCAATGTAAAAGCACAGGGAACTTTTCATTTTCAGAATGTCAAATAAAAATGAATAGACATACACTGATGTCTAATGAGTTTTAAACTTGTATTATGTTTCTGTTTCCTTCTATTCAAATTAATGTACCTAAATTTTAGATTTTGCACTGACATGTAAAAGTGAGTCAATTTCATGTAAAAAAGTCAAAGCACTCAGACCAATTATAGCTCTCCAGAAAAATGACCAGTACGTGGATGTAGGTGCAAACTACAAAGATTGGGGGGGGGGGGAAGGGAGTGGTGTAGTATGCCCTATTTCCCAGACAGATTTCACTTGACTATTTGTTGCTTTATTTGAGAATTCTTATAAATGTGGGCATTATTCTTTCCATCAAGTTTACATTGATCATTATGCTGCATTTCTAAATATAAATGCACCATTCGTTGGTGGGAAACGGGGACAACTGAAATAGATTATAATTTGGGGCTTAAATTCACTGATCCCAAATTTACAGCAAGATTCAAAAAAGCACTCTTGGCATCAATACGTATACCCTGTTTTCAAGAGACAGATAAGACATGCATCAGCAAGAATCTGAATGTACACTGACATTTAGCTAGATTTTTAAGTTTTGGATACTATAGAAGACAGTATTAAATCACTAAATGCAATAGATATCACGGGGGACATAAAAATTAAATAGTTCATGCTTAGCTGTTTAAGGGTCATTACATTCAATTTTCCCCAATCATCACTCTTTAAAAATTATATGGATTACAGATTGAGAGCTGAATTTGTAACTATCTAATATGGGTCTTATTTGGGGGAGGGGTGTGTGAAAGATGCGGGAATGGATGAAGTGCCATGGGAGCTTCTGTCCTTAAAGCCATCTTCTAGTACTAAGGCACCTGAGAAGCACCCCTAAGATTCTTTCATTGTAGCAGTAGGGATAGACAGGAAGAGTCAGCCCATTACCACTCTGGAGAAGGAGGAGGAGAACATCTCTCAAATTACCTGCAAACTGGTGTGTAGGAGGCAAGAGGTGGTTGGAAGGGAGGAAGAAGAATTTCTATTCTGTTATACAAGTGGCAAAGTGCATGTGTTTGGCTAAATTATTCATTAACTGAAGCACATTAGAAAAGATGTGAAGAAAGAACAGATACCAATGATTCTGCACCTTTATACTCCACCAGGATGGAGGGAGCAATCAAACACACAAGAAAGATTTGCCTTGTGGGGCTACTAAGTTCTAGTCCAGGGGGTGGGCAAACTTTTTGGCCAAAGGGCCACATCGGGGTGCAAAACTGTATGGAGGGCCGGGTAGGGAAAGCTGTGCCCCCCAAACAGCCTGGCCCCTGCCTCCTATCCGACCCCTCCCACTTTCCGTCCCCTGACTGCCCCCCTCATCCAGCCCCCCTCATCCACCCCCCCCAGCTCCTTGTCCCCTGACCGCCTGCTCCCGGGACCCCCACCCCTAACCGCCCCCCAGGCCACCACCCCCTATCCAACCCTCCCATCCCCTGACTGCCCCGATCCCTATCAGGCCCCCCCGGGACCCCACCCCCTATCCAATCCCGTTCTCCCCCTGCCCCCTGAACCTCTGACCCATCCAACCACCCCCTGCTCCCTGTCCCCTGACTGCCCCCCAGAACCCCCTGCCCCATATCCAACCCCCCGGTCCCCTTACCAAGCCGCTCAGAGCAGCATGTCTGGAGTCGCACCTCCTGGCCGGAGCCAAACATGCTGCTGCGCTGCCCTGCATGAGCGCGCAGCCCCGCCACCCAGCGTGCTGCCCGCACAACGGCATGGCTGCGGGGGAGGGGGGGGGACAGCGGGGAAGGGGCCGGAGGCTAGCCTCCCCAGCCGGGAGCTCAGGAGCCGGGCAGGAGGGGCCCACAGGCCGTAGTTTGCCCACCTCTGTTCTAGTCCCTCACTCAATCATACAGTCACTGATATTAGAATGGAGGGAGTGGGGGAGCATGAGCAAACGAACAGTGAAACCAACCTCCCAAGCCTGCTCTCCCCACTGCAGATAGAGCAAGCCATTCCAGCTCTGCTCTCTCTCTCTCTCAGGTATTTCAAATGAGGCTACACTGGAAGCATCAGTAAAGCCCTGCCATCAGCATAGAGGCAAAAAGCAGTAGTCATCAGGGCTCCAGCAGCCACCACCTCAACAAGTGCAGCATTCAGGAATGGGTGTTCATATGTAGCAACCTCTCTTTCCAGAACAGTTTTGGATATTCATGATTTTTGCCATTTCATTCTTGGTTGCATCTAGCAGTTGCACAGCTTTTTGTGGGGATACAAATCAGACTTTTAAAAGCTTCTGAGAATTTTTTTTAAATGGTGTTTACTTCATTTGTAAAGAAGCAATTAAATATACTTGAGGAGAAAGTCACAGTTTAAACAAAACCTAACAACAGATTTTTAGGAAGTTACACGGCACTAAATTTGCCAGAAGTTAACAAAAAGAATAAAATAGAATGAAAACAACTCTCTAAATGTCCTGTCTTTCCTCACAGCAAATTCTGAAACCAATCTTTAACTGCTTACACTTGTTTCACAATGGTGGAGAAAAATATTCAAGGCATTACTTAACATTCTTTGATTTTAAAAGTTAATCTGGTTCAGACACTATCTTTTCTAATCTGCTTCTACTAATGAAGAATTCCGTCAACCATATGCCTTTTGCCACTTGTATAACCGAATGCAAATTGTCCCTGTAGTTGAACAAGTATTTGAGATGAATGTAGGGGTGCTTGGTAAGGACTACTGATCTGTATTCCAAGACATGGTTTTTGTATTGTCTTTCTGGATTGTTAGGCCCAGATTCTTAAGAGTATTTAGACATTGGTGTGCTCAGTGTTGCAACGCCTAACTGATTTAGAAACCTAAATCTGTATTTTCAAAAAGGGATTTAGGAACTTTTTCCAATGACATAGTATGCATGTATAACAGTTACAACTTTTCTTCCAGCAGGATTAGAAAAAGTTTCTCTATCTGGAGCCATTCATTCATTTAGCTGATGTATGGTATACTATCAACAAAGTTAGTTAAACTTCTCCAGTAGCAAAGCTTTAGATGGAGAAATTAATAGAAATAGTGTATCAAAAGTGTGTACCAGATGTGTATATGAGAATTTTAAAAAAGTAAATGTGCCAATGGACAAAGTAACGTACCATATTGTTAAGTGTACACTAAGTAATCTATGGCCTCTTCCACAGATACTCTTGGTTATTGAGTTATGCCTTCAACACAAAAGCAACTGATTTTCCACAAAAATTTCACTTTGTGATTAACTGTATTGAAGATTAGTGTATTTGTACTGTCTAAAGCAGGGGTTGGCAACCTCTGGCACGCGGCTCGCCAGGGTAAGCACCCTGGCGGGCCGGGCCAGTTTGTTTACCTGCCGCATTGGCAGGTTCGGCCAATCGTGGCTCCCACTGGCCGCGGTTCGCCTTCCCAGGCCAGTGGGGGCAGCGGGAAGCCGCAGCCAGCACATCCCTCGGCCTGCGCCGCTTCCCGCAGCCCCCATTGGCCTGGGATGGGGGACCGCGGCCAGTGGGAGCCCTGATCTGCCGAATCTGCCAATGTGGCAGGTAAACAAACTGTCCTGGCCTGCCAGGATGCTTACCCTGGCGAGCCGTGTGCCAGAGGTTGCCGACCCCTGATCTAAAGAGTTAAAATTGGCTTGCTTTAAACCACTCACACCCACAATGGATAAAAGTTTTGCTTTCCCAATAAAGCTAAAATCTAATTAAGTATGATCTACATCAAGTACTAATAACCTTCCTTTACAAAGCAGAAAAAAAAACACAGCAATGTGTACAAAATGTTTTACTAACCTCTTCCAAAAAAGGTTCAAAATTCACACCATAATTTTAGTAAAACAATGGAGACATGGATAATGTGAACACAAATGTTGTATTTTACTGCTTCAAGTAAAAATAAAAAAAATATACCCCATGTCCCCTACAATGAGCACAGAAAATCGTAGGTAACATTTATCTGCCAAGTTTCTTCCTGTTTCCTGTATAATAAAGTGACTGACTGATTAATATTGCCACAGCCAGTCAGATCTGCCTCTCACATTCAAAACAATATATTTTATAGTTTCAGTTATGACTTTTTTACTGCAAAATAAAACAGCAGTAAATACTATGTGCCACAGGAGAGAATATTCTTTAAAAGATCAGTATCTTTATATAGACAAAGCATGTACAGGTGTCAACAAAAAGGTCACATACAAGCTAGCTATGCTACAACAGAAAAGATTTCAAAACACAATGAAGCTTCATGAAAGCCTTTAAAAACATTTTGTTTAGAAACAATTTTGGGTGTCTCTCATTGTGTTACTATGGGTGTTTGCATAAAAACAGCATCTCATCTTTGAGCTTTAGGCTATGTCTACACTTGCGGAGTTTTTGCACTGTAAATTTCACTGGTGATAGGGAACCGGTGAAAGCGCTGGTTTGTGGACTCACTTAATTCCTCAGGCGGCAGAGAGTGTTTACATTAGCAGCACTTCCATCTCTGATGAACCGTGCTCTAGGGCAGCCAGTGTACAAAAAAAAAAAAAAAAAAAAAAAAAAACCACAACCCACCACCCATGAGGGGAGTAGCTCCCAGTGCTAGTGCACTGTCTACACTGCCACTTTACAGCGCTGAAACTTGCAGGGCTCCGGGGGGTGTTTTTTCATGCCCGAGTGAGAAAGTTGCACTGCTGTAAAGTGGCAGTGTACACAAGGCCTTACTTTCAGCAGAAAGGTGAGCTGTGCTCTTGGGGACAGCCAATGGCAATGTAGATATCAGTCATTAAAAGAGATGCTACCCCAAAAAACTGCAAGAGAATATACGTCAAGTATGAAATCTAGGAATAAAGGTTTGTTAAATATGCAGTGTAAATAAACTATTAACAAGTCAATGGATGATTTTGAGATATTTCATAGCTAACTGAATTTGTGTATGTTCAATATATTTCCCTGCTTGAAAAGCCCTGTTGGGAAAAAGGTCCTTGATGGTCTTCCAATTCCGCCTGCTCCTTTGGAGCAGGAAAATATAGGCAAATAGCCAGAAGAGAGATTCTAGGAGCGAATGGTGCTAATAAACGTCTGCACTCGGAGGCAGGAGTTGAAAGGAGTCTAAATGTGATACAGTGGGTCTGAGCTGTGGAGGGAACCTGGACTTCCCAAAAAGTGGAACAAAAAGGCTTCAGCAGTCAGACTGATTATACTCAGCAGTGCAGGGCTGTGAGTTCAATCCTTAAGGGGACCATTTGGGGATAGGTCCTGCTTTGAGCAGGGGGTTGGACTAGATGACCTCCTGAGGTCCCTTCCAACCCTGATATTCTATGATTGCACGTCTGTATCTCTGGATGCTCATGTATGAGAAAGCAGAGCACTCCATTCCAGCAACTGATGTGATAAGGATGTTCTCTTTTCTCAACAGCTAGAACAGGATAGTGAATAAGGAGACTGGAGCACATAATTCCAAGGAGCCAATGGAAATAATGGGGAATGAATAGACCTATTTAAAAAAAATTACCTTTATTGTTTTGTAATTAAAAAGTGATCATTAAATGATATCTGAACTAGAGATTAATACATACCAGATCAAACTTTGGACAAAATTTTATTCCTTTAAAGCGCAGCATATATGTATGAGTTTCCCTTCGGGACACTGCCACCAAAATCCTGCTGGGACGCCCCTCAGGGAACACACTTTTGGCATCAGCCCTGGCTAGCGGAGTTGTTTTTTGTTTGGTTGGTTTATTTTTGCCTCCTAGGTGACTAAGAACTTCCTAGCCCCAATTGTCATAGTAAGCATTTTTTCTTCCCAGTATCTAACAGGTAATCATGCAAGTATTACTGCAATGACAGCATTAATCTCAACTCTATCCATTCCCCTAATTCTGGCTCTGCAGAGATCTAAATAGGACAGGACTAAAATCCGAACTTCTAATCTATGACGGTTATTCAGACAAATATATTTTCCAAATATTCTGCAAACTTAATATAAATTCAATAATCAAACTTTTAAACTGACAATTAGTCTTAATTTAAAATTAATACAAATTAATTTCAGGACACATCACACATACAAAGCCTGGCATAACAATAGAACTCCTATTGGAGAAATTGCTGGGAAAACTCATTGGATGCCTGCACTATATCTGACCTGTCAAAAAATGCTTGATAGATTACAACAGAATTAGTCCCTCCCTCTCTCCATAACCACAAATATGCACTGATTCAGTCGTGCTTCAGACTACCATTGACAATACAAAGGAAAAGCGAGTGATCCTTACAAGATTTTAAAACTAAGGATGTTTAGCCATCATATGCGTCAACATTTATGTTTGAATCATGCATAAATCAGAATGTTTTTAGCATTCACTAACAGCAGCTACATCACTTCATAGACAGGCTAGATTTCAGTGTACACCATCTCTAAACTCAAGTATTTAAAAATCCTAACTTGAAAAAAGGTGGATGATACTATTAGTGGTAATTGCATTAAACTCCCTTCCATCTAAAACAATGATTTTTGCCTACCTGTAGCATTCAGCCAGTTTTTAAAAAACAATGCGGCTTTATTATCAAGATAGAGACCTTTTGAACAGCCAGAAGTCTCAAAATGTGACTTTAAAAAGTTCTTACATAGATATTTCTGAACCCATTCACAGGGTTCAAAATACTCATTTTTTTTTTCATGCAACTAAGGTGGACTGATTTTAAAATGAAGTAAATCATTAATTTTAACCATACTTTTAAAGGAAAATAACTTGATTTAAAATAGAATTGTAGTCATTTCTTTTTTCCCCTCCCAGTTTCCTAAAGTATATTCTCTTTGGTTAGTAGTAAGGTCAAAACATTTTGGTCATCTATTTGATGTATTAAAATTATGAGTTGCCTATCTAACAGTTCTTTTTGAAAGGAGACAGGGGTTAGCCTCCTTCCCCTGCAAAAGGCTGGTACGTAGTAAAACTGCAGAAATAGCTTCAGGTACATTTTTAAAGTTGACCAAAAAAAAACTGGCCATCTCCACAAAGCTGATTTGCTCCAAAACTGCTATTTATAATTTACAACACAATAATCATTCCTAGCATAGAAGGGAAACATAGAATGTACTAGATTTTATCAATACAAAAATATACTGCAGTGATTACCAAAATGAGAGCAGTAACACTACTGCAGATTTTCCCAAGGGTCTACTGCACTGTATTTATGGGGAGACATTATGGTCACCAAACATACACCAAAACAGAATTTGACTTGCTCCCACATAACCACAAATGTTGTGCAACACTAGCAGAATTAAGTAGCAGCATTTTTTTTTTTATTTTATTGTTGGGGTGGGGGAAGTGAAATAATTAGATATGACCCAAAATGTACAGGAAGCACATCTAAATAAGAAGGTGGTATTTTTTAAATAGTCACTTTTCTGAAGAGAGATACAACTTTCAGAAACCATGTCTGCCAGTTAGACCCACAGAAGCAGAATCCAGCTCCACTGAAGACAGCGAGGTTCTGCATGGACACAAGGGTTTACCTCTATAAAGATTCAATTGTGGGACTGGCACTTAAGACCTTTTCTACTTAAAGTTACATAACTTTAATTCAAGATGTGTTCTTCATTCAACTTTCTTAGAGCTCTTGGACAAAGGTGTATGAATATTGATGCGTTTTGATCATAATTACAGTCATGGAGAATAAATTGGTTTAAGTGAAATATAATGGAAAAGAACAGCTATACTAAAACTGATTTGATTCCCCCATTAATGCATAAACACTAAATGCAGCTTTTTATTCATGCGGTTACATAGGTGTTGTTACTAACAGAAGTTGCATACAACGTTGATGTGAATTACACACATGAAATCTTCCAGCTGTTTACGTCTTTTCAGGTGTTAATATTTACAATGTATTAACACAAAATGTTGTCATCTTAAAGGTACACCTTGTTTGTCTTCCTTCTCCCTCTGAGTACTAATTAGTTGCTCTATAGGAAAGCTTGCAACATATAGCACAACAGAATGTAAGTTATTGTAATTAAATAAACATCATGACTGCTCTGTCAAGCCATCAACAGTGAAGTTAAACATTCAATTTCATCTTGGTTTAAAAGCAGTATCAAAGAAGAAAGCTTTATTTGGGGTTCTTAATTCCAGGTTCATAATAGAACTGCCTAAACTAGGTAAATTTGGCAAAGATTTCATACGATTGCTAACACCATTCAGCTTCACAATCATTAGCGACATTGGGCTGTTTTCCATGTACCTCGCATTATATTAAGAATTTATTTCATGATAATAGTTTGGCAGAAATATCTATATACAAGAGACAACAATCATCGTATTCAGTAACTGACCCTAGAGTTATGAAAATCATTTTGAAAAAGAACTTCAACCAAAAACTTAAGTGTTATATAAGCTACAGCTGAACATAAACATCTTCAAACAGAAAATTTCATCACCCCAGAAGCAATCCAGAATACAAGATACAATGCCTATTAAAGATAGAGAGTACTATATGGGCTCTTCCATTATTCTCACAGGATTACACATCTTTTCTTGACAATCTTCATAAGAAGAGTATTTTCTATTTCACATTCTTTAAAATCCACTTTATAAAATTATTTTCTTGATTAAATTCTGCCTTAAAATTTCATAAAGCATTTAACCTTTTTTTAAAAAAAATTTATTCAAGAGAACTATAGACAAAATCCTTTAGCCAAATTTAGGGGCACTATGGCGTGTGGTCAGTTTTCACTTTGCATTTTTTGGTGATGTAGCCCATTTAGAAATCAGTCCACAAATGTCTGATTTAGCATCCTTGAAGAAGGAAGGGATTATATAACAAACAATATTCAATAAAGTCTCAACATCTAAGGCACCATAGCTTAAGTTACTTGAGGTAAGCCTGTTTTTATCAAAGAAGGTTTGACACACAAGGACGCATCAATAAAGGAGTACTAAACATATGAAGACTGACTGCCACCTAGGGGTTGTTCTTGTTAAACTGCAGTTTCAGTTGTAAAACTACAGTACTCTCAATAGCAGCAAATCAAAAAATAATACAGCTTCAACATTATACTTGTAACAGGAAAAGTAGCTTACTATAGCCAAGTGCACCATGATTAAATCTCAGAGTACATAGCAAAGGAAACTGATTATAGCAGACAAAAGGTGTAAAATATTGTTTAGAAATCTAGATACATTTTTAAATATGAAATAGTTCTTATTCTGTTCATATGACCAACCTAAAAATATTATCTCTACCAAGTTATTATAGCAGACACATATCTAGTTATATTTTGATTGAAAAACAAAAATAAAAATACAATGCACTGTATGCTACATATCCTTTAAAGAGAAGGAAGCTAGTTAAAGTTTGAAGACTAGAGTTAGGAAATCAAAAACCCTGGAGTAAGCATGGAGGCTAAAAAAAATTTGGTGCCTAGATGCCAATGTAACTGCACAATATAAATGCAGACAGGACAAAAAAAAGGAAGCAGAAAAGACAAGGAAAATATATAGTTAATCAGGAAAATAAAGTTTATTCAAACAGTGGAAAAGATACCAACAGAAAGCAACATACCACGATAGGGCAAAATGCAAGGTGGAAATTAAGAGGGCATCTGAAGAGAAAACCAAGGAATTCTTTAACTTCAGAGGCAGAAAGCCTACTAAACAGGTCGCAGTCATCTGCTCTCCTGGTCTACCAGGGAATAAAAAGAACATTCAAAAAAGAGGATATAATCATTATAAAGAAAAGTTAAACTACTACTTCTTTGCATCAGTTTTCATCACAGAGGATGATGGAAACAGCCAGTACAGATGCTACACTTTGCAGACAGACAGAAGATATTGTCACAGAGCTTCAGGTGTCAGAAAAGTGGTACTGCAACAACTATGGGTATGTCTCAAGCCAGATCATATTAGGGAAACTGGCAGAGAAAGCAAAAATTAGTTTAGGTACTGAAAGTTTGTCTTCTCTTTGGTACTACTGCCTGTCATTCACCTGAAGAGCTGTAATCCTGGTACTCCAAGATTTTTTTTTTTTTTTTTTTTTAAACAAGTACAGCAAGTTAAAATTACATTCTGTAAGCATTTGATTATCTATCCCAATAGTAAATCCGAACATGAAAAGAAATCTCAACAACCAACTCAATGTTTCTGATCCATTTTAATGTCCAACATCCCTTTGAAAAAAGCTACCAACTGCAGTCTATTTCACATCTTTTGAATATGGAGCTTTCATCACCACACAGCTTTCACTTGATTTACAATACCTGAGTGACAAAAATTAGATTTCTACCTCTTGGTGTACTGTGTGTATTCCTGAAGGAGTAATTATAGCATTGTAGTAATATTTATATTTTTTTTGGCAATTCATTTTAAGGCTCTATTTTAGTTGCTTATATATTTTTTCAACCACCACCACATTACCTACTGAACAAACATTTCTAAAGTTTAATATAAGTGAGGAATTTTTTGATTGTTAATTTTTTTAAATGGTGTTGGAGTTTGATTAAATCTAGCTCAGTCACTTAAGTTATCCAATGCAATGCCAGATGAGATTTTAGTCATAACAGCTTGGTTACCCAGCAACCTATACAGCAACCTTAGTTTCAACCCTTTGCATGTATGTACATTATAATAGGACAGGGACACCATTTATTTCTATTTAATTGCATCTTCTTATATAATTAAGCAGCCAAACAAATGGCTGCATAATTGCCTCGCAGTTGTGCCACTGTACTGAACCACCTCAAGAAGTTTCCATGGTAGGTTGAACCAAGTCCTAGCACTGACTAACAGTTTTGACTGACAAAACGTTGAGCAGAAACTTTAACCCACTGCAGAAGTGGCAGACCTGGATATGGAGGGGAAAAAAAAAAAAAAAAAAAAAGAGTGGTCTAGAGGATCATTCCCCAGTCAAAAGAAATAATATTTATTTATGAATTATACAAGAGAATCAACTAAGCTTAAAATCTCAGTATTTGTTTCCTGGACACGTATACTTTTCCCCATAATTCCTATAACTTTCACATACTGTCAAAGAAATAAATTACTAAATACAGATGACTTTCTGTAAATTAAAAAAAAAAAAAAAAAAAACAGGTTGGTTAAAGCTATTTTCCACAATGATTAAGTTCTGATAGTTTTTAACAGTTAATTTATCTCAAATCTAGAAGTGATGACAGGGAATTAGTGTCTTCTGGAACAGTGCTTTTTTCAATTAATCATCATTAAACTGGATGAAGGACGATAATGGAATTACCACCTCAGCAAGTTGTGAACACACTAGAAGTTATACTCTACCGTTCTTATAGTGAGAATTTGATGTATAAAGCCTCGTTATTAAGTTATTTTTATGCTACCTACTCATTGTACTAACTTATTTTTAATATGCTGTGTGTACCAACAGCAAATCCAATGAACCAAGGCTAATGCTTAAAATATCCATGCTGTTTCCAAAACCCGGTAAAAAACGGTTACTCACCTTTGTAACTGTTGTTCTTCGAGATGTGTTGCTCATATCGATTCCAATTAAGTGTGTGCACGCCGCATGCACAATCTTCGGAGAACTTTTATCCTAGCAACACCCGGTGGGTCGACTGTGGAGCCCCCTAGAGTGGCGCCTTCATGGCACTGGATATATACCCCAGCAGACCCAGCGCCCCCTCAGTTCCTTCTTGCCGGCTACTCTGACAGTGGGGAAGAAGGGCGGGTTTGGAATGGATATGAGCAACACATCTCGAAGAACAACAGTTACAAAGGTGAGTAACCGTTTTTTCTTTGAGTGCTTGCTCATATCGATTCCAATTAGGTGACTACCAAGCCTTACCTAGGCGGTGAGGTCGGAGTGAGACATCGCAGAGTGCAGAACCGCTGAGCCAAATACAGCATCGTCTCTAGACTGCTGTACTAACGCGTCGTGAGCAGCAAAGGTATGAACGGATGACCAAACTGCCGCTCCACAGATCCAATATGGATTGGAACCTGGGCCAGGAAAGCAGTCGAGGAGACTTGAGCCCTCGTGGAGTGGACGGTGAGGCGTGGCGTCGCGACACCGGCCAAGTCGTAGCAAGCACGAATACAGGACGTGATCCAAGAGGAGATACGTTGCGAGGAGACCAGTAGGCCTTTCTGGTCAGCCACTGCAACAAAGAGTTGAGTCGTCTTCCTAAACCGCTTCGTACGCTCGATATAGAATGCGAGGGTCCTGCGCATGTCCAGAGAGTGCATACGTTGATCTTGCCGCGTAGCGTGCGGCTTAGAATGGAAGACTGGGTGGAAGATATCCTGGTTCACATGAAAAGCTGATACCACCTTGGGGAGAAAGGCAGGGTGGGGGCGAAGCTGCACCTTGTCTTTATGGAAGACTGTATACAGAAGTTCTGATGTGAGGGCTCTGATTTCAGAAACACGCCTTGCTGAAGTGATGGCTACAAGGAAGGCTGTCTTCCAAGATAGGTAAAGGAGTGAGCAGGTAGCCATTGCCAAATTCACTCAGAAAGTAACATCTTCAGAGAGTTACTACCACTTGGAGAAAGGCTCACATATACTGTTTCAAATTGGATGCTCCAGGGACAAATAGACAAAGAAAGGATTTTTGTTTAAACAGCCTGTGTTAAAACTGACTCAGGGCCTTCTTTCTGATCCAACAAACAGACAGGACTTTTGGCCCAAGAGGGTCCCCAATTCTTCCTGGGAAGAGTAGGAAGGTCTTTTGTCCACTGAGGCCCCATAAGACATGGGGACTAGTTCTGAGCAAAAGTTATGAAAGCTGTTATGAACTATTGGCCACAGGAAAAACCCGAGTGGAGTTTAAAGAACTAATCACCAACCAGAACCCTTGTTGGAGTGAAGGGTTGATCTCTGGTAAGCTTATTAGCATGCATGTAGGTTGTTTTATTGCTTTTAATATATTTTCTTCATAATGCTTTCACCTTAAGAATAAATGTGTTTGCTTATAAATGGCTGCGCGTTAAATTTACTGTGGCAGTTATACTGTGTACCATCACTGAGGAGAGAAGCAAAAAAGTCCTTCTGAGGGAGTCTGTCATTCACTGCAAAGGTCACAGTATAGTCAGGGAACTCTTCAGCATGGAAATACCCTGGACAGAAGATGCAACAGCTGAGGAGCTGGAAACTTAGAGAGGGTGCCCTTGCTGGACCACAGAGAGGAAATAGAGGTAGAATTGCCCTGAACTGTGACAAGCCCCTCTGTAGATGGAATGAAAGGAAGAGGGCCAAATTTGATCGGCACTACAAACTGACCCACATGATTGTAGCACCTCTCAAGTTTGGCAGATCCTCCCTCTATAGATAGAAACAAAGGTAGAGGGCCAAACCAGTGTCATGTTGCTACCTACCACATGGGGTCATAATGACACTCAGGTTTGGTCCTCCACCCGTCTCCATCCACAGAGTAGTGGATGTGCTAAACCTGAATGGTGCTGAGACCATGCGCGACACAGAGAATGGATTCCAGATAAGCAGGAGACAGGCACAATATTTCTAGAACTTACTGCTGCATATCACATGATCTGGCATACAGGTCCTTTTAAAGTGGGTCATCCTGACTGTGGAACTGTTGTGAGAGGCTGCCTGGTCCAAGTTTCACTTTGAACAACAAAAAAACAAAAACATCACACAGCTCCCTGGAGGTCCCAAAACAATGGTCTACCCTCAGTGCTCAATTCTAGCAACAACACTTTCCAATCTCTTCACAAATGATCCTCCCAAACCCGCTGCCAGGCATTTTATCCACACAGATAACATCTCTGTGGCAATACAAGACCAAGATTTCAGCCACCTAGAGGAAGTCCTGAAAGCTGACAAGAAAGATGGCACACTATTGTAAAAAAACGGAGACAAATCTAGTACCAAAAAGATAAGTCTCCAGCTGTTTCCATCTATATCACACAAAGGCCAACAAACAGCTCAGCATCTGCTTGAATGGACAGTCTGCACCACGACCCAAAGCCTATGTATTGAGGTGTTACAATGGCCAGTACCTTGACTTTCAAGGACATCTCAGTGAGATCTCAGTGAAAAAAAAGACAAGAAACAACCTGATCAGCAAATTAGCTGATTCTACCTAGGGGAGCCAACAAGCAGGTATTGAGAAACTGAGCTTACCTTGTGCTATTCTGTAGCAGAGTATTGCTCCATGGTGTGCTTCAGCTCTTTTCACACAGGACTAGCTAGTATGGTAGATGCTTAGCTAAATGAAACCATGCATATAACAAGTACTATAAGACTGACCAACCTGACCTCACTGCTGGTCCTGTTCAACACTGCCCCTTTGGACACAGGCAACAAGTTGCCTTGCAGAATTCTGCTCCTTAAGGTGCAAGACATGCCACATCTAACCCTGTTTAAAGAGGTTTTTTATAATCCATCAACCCACCATACCAACTCAAGGCTCCTTGTTTGGACACTTTCCTTAAGGAACCTCAATATCACCTCCAGGTGGCAAGAACAAGCTTCAAACACAGCCATTTTTACTCTCATTACAGACCCAATAGTTCAGCCACTTGGTGTTGACATTTCATGCCATCTTTGAGTCAAGCTCAGTTGCTTCAGGTGTGGAGAGATAAGGTGTGTTGCAGCAGCACTGCTGCTGGTGACTGTAAGTGGGGCCTTTGTGACTTTCCCTCTTTGCCACTGCAGCCAGTTAGAAGATGTAGGCCACATATTTGAATGTTGCACCCATCAGCAAAGGCTGCCTGGTTCCCTCATGGCATTGCACAATACCTTAAGTATCTTAACCATTCAATAGCTGAAGGAAAGGCATATCTACACTAAAAACTTAAGTCAACCTACATTAGGGTCAACTTACAGCCACGGTGCATGTCCACAACTACCCTCCGTGGGTCCATGGTGCGTCTCCTCATCAGTAGCGCTTTCACCGAACTAAGAGGGGCAGTGTGGGGAGCGAAGAGCCTACTCTCATAGGCTCCTGGTGGGCTTCCCCCTGCCCTCACCTCCCTGCTGGGAGCGGGGAAAAGGGAAGAGGAGGGTCCAGCCACCCCGCTTTCCAAAGGAGCAGGGGGCAGCTGGGCTCTAGCTGCCCAGCTTTGTTGTCAACTACACAGCTCCAGTGAAACTGACAAGAGAGCTAACAGAGGTAAGTAACAGTATCTACACAGACACTGCAGCGCCCTAAATACAGACATAAGCCCTGCGCCTCTCGTGGAGGTGGAGTTATTACGCCGGTGTTGTAGGGCACTTACATCAGCAGAACAAGGCTGTAGTGTAGACACTGACATAATTAGGTCGACGTAAGCTGCCTCATGTTGACCTATGTAGTGTAGAACAGGCCTTAGACTAACACTCCTGACTCGACAGTTTATGCAGATGCAATCGTTTTTCCACAAACCACATTCCTTTCTTAGAATTTTATTACACATACACAGTATCAATAGACTAAAATTTGAAAGACTAATTATTTTGTTCTTACTTAAAATTCCACAAATACATATTTTAAAGTTTTGATTACACACACTTTTTTAGCTGCAAACCCTCATGCTATTATGGGATTTTATTCCTTAATTTCCCCAGACAAAAAACTTCCATTAAACTGGAGTAAAGCACTTAAAGCATATATCACTAAAGCTATGTCTACACTATGGACCTTACAGTGAAACAGGTGTACTGCTGCAGCTGCACCACTGTAAAGTCTCCTGTGTAGCCACTCTATGCCAGCAGGAGAGAGCTCTCCTGCCAGCATAATTAAGCCACCACCAACGAATGGCAGTAGCTATGTCAGCAAAGAGCAGCTCTTCCCGACACAGCGCTGTCCACACCTGCGCTTTTGTTGGTGAAACTTATGTTGGTCAGGGAGTGTTTTTTTCACACCTCTGACTGACAAGTTTTGCCAACAAAAGTGCTAGCATAGACAAAGCCTAACTTAAGGTAGGAAAAAAGCAGACTACTTTAAAGCAGATACAGTAACACAAAAGCAAGAAAATTCAGAAAATTAGGTTTACACTGGCAAAAAAACCACAAAACACTGAAAGTATGGAAATGCAAAACTAGTGTATCTTAACTTTGCCACCAGATATGCACTACCCTGGGTGTTCTTCATGGGAGGGCGGGAAGGGGAGCACAACAGGTCTATGACAACCTGTTAAATCCCAAACACTTAGGCCAAGTCTACACTTAAAACCTGTATCAGCATAGGTGTCAGGGGTGTGAAAAACTACCCTCCCAGTGACACAGCTATGCTTACAAAAATCCCCGTGTAGACTCAGTACTTCTGTTGGCACAACTAATATCATTTGGGCTGGTGGAGTTCCTACACTAGCAGAAAATGTGTCAACAGATGCTTATGCCACCATACACTCTGAAGATACTACCTAGATCAGTGGTCCCCAAACTGTGGGGGCACGCCCCCCTAGGGGTGTGTGGAGGAACTTCGGGGGGCACAGGCCAGCCCCCACAAGAGGGTGGGGAGGGAGCACCACCCAGTCCCACTCTGTTCCCAGCTCTGCTCCAGCCCCCAGCTGCAGCCCCAGTTCCATTCCCGGTTGCAGCCCGGCTGCTGGCCCCTGGCCACAACAGCAACTCTACTCCCGGCCCGGGGGGGATGTAGACACATTCTATTACGTAGAGGAAAAGTTTGGGGACCACTGCCTTACACACACACCAAGGTTTCCAACAAAACTGCAAAATATTTTAAACCCTTTATATCTCAGGGCTTGTTGTCACGTACAGTGCACCTATGTCACTATAGCACTTTAGTGAAGACACTCCTACACCAACGGGAGAAGTTCTCCAGTCAGCATAGATAAACCATCTCCCCGAGAGATTGTAGCTAAGTCAACAAGAGAACATCTTGTGCGTCATCATAGCACTGTCTACACGTGGGGTTAGGTCGGTTTAACTATGTCACTCAAGGGTGTGGATTTTTCACGAGCAATGTAATTATACCTCTATAGGTCTGTAGTATAAACCTGGCGTCAGTGTTTTGCCTGCAGCTGCAGTTATCAAACCACATTCAGTGAGGTTTACCACGCAGAATACAGGTAACGGAACTTAAAAGCATAGAGACTTTTAGATGTCTGCAGCTGCAAGTAACTCTGTGGATAGTGAAGGGTTAAAATGGTTGTAAAACTTCCAACCCCTGATGTGTGGGGAGCATATGAGGAAGGTGATTGGGTCTCTGGTATATCAGAAGCACAATACTACTTTGTGCTTATACAGTTAATTCTATCCAATGATCTCACCACAGTTTGCAAATATTAATGCAGTAAAGATACCCCCTGCAATTCGTTACCTTGTTTTTTCAGATGAGAAAATAGAGTTATAAGATGTTACATGACTTGCTCAAGGTCACACAGTCTGTCAGAGTTAGGAACAGAAACAAGATATCCTGGGGAAAAACAAAAATCCATCCCTTAACCATTTTTCAGCCTCCCAAAAACAAGAGGGTGGTTATTTCACTGTATTAGAGCCACATGGCTCTTATTATGAATGCCAAAAATATATAGTGCACAGGCATACTGGTGGAGGATAAGCAGAGATACAAGAGCAGAATTAAAGTTATTCAGGGTACCTTAAATCTACATTTTCATACTTCCCAGAAATTGTTCTGTTTTTCAGCATAACTAACTTTGAATTTCCTCACTTTGACTTTTAAAAACTATTGTATATGATTAAAAGTTACCAATATGCATACTGTGTCACTTAGTTTTCAGTCTAAGAATTTCCTTTGATCTTTCCTTATTTTTTTGATCGGAGTCTTAAAGAATATCTCAGTACTTGATGGACATTATAGGCTCTCAAACCTTTGCTACCATTTTAAAAACAATCTTAACATGGTTCACATATAGCAGATTGGGGGGAGGGCACAAGTAACTAACTAAAACAGTTACACGGGGGGGGGGGGGGGGGGAAGGGAAATGAATAGTATTAACAGAACATTTCACACCACATATCCAGCTTACAGACACTGTTCAAATATAAATTACAGCATGCAGCAATACTACAGCTTCATTCATCAGGAGTGACTGCAGCTGCTAGTACCAGTGTAGCTAGTTGTGCTTTACAATTAATTTCTAAAATAGCTCAAATTAACTTAATTTTCCACCAACACACTCACAAGTGATCAATATTTTATTCCTCAATATTTTAATTACATTTTAATTTATGAAATAACTTGAATGTCATAGGTTTGACAAACATTCAGAAGACAGTAGTCCTTTAATTCTGCACCACATAATTTAGTTTCTTTGTAATCAGCACTATATATTTTTACAGTATTAGCTTCAGGACTATTAGATTACATGCAACAGTACTGTAATAAGACAAAGCACAGATGTGATGTCCTCATGAGTAAGTGGCACTGTTTTCTTTTGACCTCTGGTTACAATTACACTTATTCTTTTCCACTGAGACACTCAGAAAACAGAGTGATTGATCAGAGCTTTAAGTCTATAGTAGTATATTAATTTTATGTGAATTACAAATATCTATGTGTTACAGGTTGGACTCTTCATTACAATGCATTAAAATGTACAGCAAGACATTCTGCAAGCATTAATGACCTGCATGGAAGCTGGTACCTGACACTCTGGCTGTAAGCTATCTGGCAGCCAGACCTAATTAGTCAGGAGTTCCATGGAGGAATGCTGACAAGCCTAATAAACAAGCACCTGACTTTCCTGGAGTAGACAGAACAAACAGCAGCAGGGAGTAAGCTCAAAAAGGTCTGAAGGCTTGAAAACACCAGATATACTGAATCATTCACTCCTTTGGAGTGTGGACCTCTAAGAAAGATTAATCCCTTCATTATACTTTATCACAAATTCCATACTTTTGCATACCAACGTGTATTTTAAGTAAATACATTAGTTCATGAAACGAAGTGTAAACTATGTCTTATCCTTTTTTCTTTTGTGGCTTTGGCTCTAAGCAGTCCTAGCCTCTTCTGTTTGAGACTTGAGTCACAGGTTGCCTCTTTCCACCTGATGACTAGCTATAAGGTGGACCAGGATTCCCCAGGATTCTAAAGTGTATAGGTTCTTTTGAGAACAAGTTGCCACTGCCCTGTTCACACTGTTAAAGTGTAACAAACTTTCACCATTTAATGTGGTAGGTCAAGATCTTGCCAAAAACTAATCTAACAAAGAGCCATATTATTAGCCAGTTTCATTAAGTCTTATTATTTACGGATTTAACTATCTGAAGAGGCATTTATGTATAATACTTCATTCAAACTACAAAACTTGTGTGCTAGCAGGTCAGAATGTGGTTTACAATTAGACATCAGATTCCCATACTTCTGATGACCCAATTACACCACACTCTGGCTCAAATTCAGCTCAGAACTAGTTAAAAAAAAAGCCAAGTAAAAGCTATACCATTGATAGCTACATGTGTAACTGGTAGTACAGCGGGCTCCCAAAAGCAATACCACTCCAATATTTTGACTACACAATCCTTGGGGCACAAATTGTGTTGGCAACAGTTCCGAAAAATGCTTCAGAATCACTACTGTTGTCTTTCTTCCACATCTAAAATCTGTCGTCTTTTGTATCTCCTTTTGATTTTGTGGGTCTCCTCTCAATGTTCATGATAACCACAAAACGAAAGTAGTATAATTTCAATTCTGCATACAAACATACACCCTGAGATCTGCACCATTAAGTGAAATTCATTAAGATTGAGTTATGTTAGTTTATCTCACTCAAACAGGTTCAGGCATTGTTTCTATGCAGATATGACACCCTGAACATTAAACACAAAGCAAGCAACAGCAAATCAGACAGACAGGCATGCCACCTCCTCTTTCAGACATCAAACTGAGGAAAGGAAAAAGGAGGAGGTTTTTTTTGTTTTGTTTTTTAAAGGAGATATCCTATCTCCTAGAACTGGAAGGGACCTTGAAAGGTCATCGAGTCCAGCCGCCTGCCTTCAGTAGCAGAACCAAGTACAGGTCTGTCTCATCTTATACGGGGGTTCCGTTCCGCGATTAGCGCGTAACGCGAAAACCGCGTATAGCCAAAACCCCATTGAATTCAATGGCGGGCGAAATCGCCCGCACTACAGGTATAGTATTAAAACTGTTTTTTTTCTTTTTTTTTTTTCGTTTTTTTTTGTTTTTGCCGACCGCGTAAAGTTGAAATCGCACATGTTAAATGTGCGTAAGATGCGACAGACCTGTACTGATTTTGCCCCAGATCCCTAAGTGGCCCCCTCAAGGATTGAACTCACAACCCTGGGTTTAGCAGGCCAATGCTCAACACCACTGAGCTATCCCTCCTCCCTCCAGGTACTGCTGAGATGGGGAACCAGGTTTATTTTCTCCTGAACACAATATGCAGTGGAACATGGTTGGAAGCTCTGATCACCATGTGAACATATAGAATGTAGAGAAAAAGAGATGCTATTTCCTCCATTACAATTACTAAAAATTAGGGACATACCTAGCAAGCATGCTTTTAGACTGTTTTTAAAAACAGTGACCCGATGTTGATGTTAACTAATGGTATCGGGTCACTGTTTTTAAAAACAGTGACCAGATACCATTAGTTAACATCAACTGGAGGAATTTAACATACTAATCCTACTTAAAATAAGTAAGGTCACACCCCATCCTGCACAAAATAGTAAAATAATGTCATTCACTATCAAATTATTTTTTGGTTGCTGAAATCAATACTAGAGTACCTTAGGGTAGAGTTAGCCTGAAAAATCTTTAATACAGTAGCTATAATACTTTAGCAAATTTTATCTGCTAATAGCCTTCCCTCCATAAATCCTACTTAATCCTGTTGTATAATCGTTGGCAGCAATTTCTTCAGTCATTCTGCATCAACTTGATTAATACTGTATAGCTTCAGTTAATTATATTTACCCCAAGAAGGGCTCCTGTTTTTTACATTTCAACAACTGTTTTAAACAGTGACTACAAAGGCTTTATTACTGATTCTAAATTCCCAATCCACACTCCTCTGAAGCATTGTACATTCTATTCTTATTCAAACATGCTAAAACCAAATAAATTCCGCAGTTCCAACATGGAAACTAATCTCAAGCAAATGAAATTATGCTATATAATCTTACACATGATTTAAAAAGATCTCCCTTTACATTACCAATTAACTTGTTTATTTAACAAAAAAATATTAAGTTAGTTCTGCTTCTTTTGCCAGATTCCCCAGATACTTACCTGTATAATCTTCAGCATATCAGGATACCAGCATTGTGTATTTGATTTGGCATTCTTTATTTCATGGCCATAAATGAAATATTTTTTACCCTCCATATTGCACCAGAAATGTTGTGTCCTAAAAACTATCCACTGGTTGCTGATTACAATGACCATCTCAAATTCTCCAGACAAGGAGCAAGTCTCATTAGCTGATTATTTATCTTACTCATCAATGGACTTGTTTTGCATTCAGATCTCCATGGCTCCGAATTCTTTCCCCTAACAAATCCCACAGGCTGTGCCCTATATCTTACTCAGATATATTTACCAGCAGATTTTATATTAGAGGGGATTGGGAATTCTGTAAGGCCATAACCTATTCAAGCCAAAGTTCAGGTTACTCTTCTAATTATGTATGCAATAACTGAAATGACACTTCGCCCATTACTTCAGAACCTTGCATACTGACCTCCAATTTGTTTGCTGGAAAAGACAGCTGGCCAAGAAGGCTATCCAATAATTCTGCTAACACCTTTTCCCAAACTTTTTATTGGCTAAGATTTCAAATGATGATGAGAGTTACTTTGAGTAGGTCTAATATTTAGCTTTTCAAACAGAAGTACGGATGGAGCAATAATCTTCCAGTATCTGCTAATTTCAAGCATAGCTTCTGTTCAATAGAAAATTTAAATAGTACTGATAAGCAATTTCAAGAAAAAACCCTCAAACATGCTGAAGTCAGAGAATGCTATTTATTAAATCTATTACATTTACATGTTCTTCCTATAAATTGTGTTAAAAATAAGGAAAAATGTAATTTACACTAGTAAATATCAAATGCCAACTACAAGAGCGCAGTACAATTTATTAATTTAACTTATGATAAACTCATTCATTTTCAACCAATTTGTATTTAACATGCACTATCTATACAGGAAGCAGTGTGCCCTAGTGTCCAGAGCACTGGACTGGGACTCAGGAAACCTGAGTTCCATTCTTAGCTCTGTAACTAAACTACTGGGTAACCTAGGGCAAGTTACTTGAAATCCATTGTGGATCTGGGCCAAATAGGGGTTTTTCTTCCTCTTTAGTGCCCTAACCTCTCGGCTATGGAGTCACTCTCTCTGGTCCTTCTCCTCATGAAGCAGAAAAGGGAATTGAACCTGGGTCTCCCACACTCCAGGTGAGTAGCCTAATCATTGGGCTAAAGCAGGGGTTCTCAGACTTTTGTACTGGTGACCCCTTCCACACAGCAAGCCTGAGTGCGACACCCCCCTTATACATTAAAGGCACTTTTTTATATATTTAACACCATTATAAATGCTAGAGGCAAACCGGGGTTTGGGTTGGAGGCTGACAGCTCATGACCCCCATGTAATAACCTCATGATCCCTTAAGGGGTCCCAACCCCCAGTTTGAGAACCCTTGGGCTAAAGATTATAAGGGAGGCCGTCTCTTCCTCCCCACCCAAGGCCATTCTTTGTGGAGTTAGGCATGCATCACTATTGTTTGTGTAAGAAATGGCGTAGGCACATACAATGCCTGACTTCAGGAGAGGGTTTCACAGCTGTGGATCCCAAGCAGAGACTGGTGCCTAACTCCCTAATAGGGGGAGGGCTCAGGGCAGACCTTTCTCCTTAGCACTGCCCACTGGCTAGTTCAGGCATGTCCTTACTTGGTGTGCTGTCTTTTGTGGATACCATTCTTAGGCACCTATCACTTCCATAGCATTGTATAGGCAGCCTACGTACCTACCTCAGGGTTTGCCAATTCCACTAAGTGACTAGGAGTCCCTTTGTGGATCCAGGCTTTCCCCTCTCTGTGCCTCTGTTTCCTCATTTGTACAATGAGGACAATAATACTAATCTCCTTTGTAAAACACTGAGATCTGCTATGAAAAGAATTATCTATATAAGAGATAGTTTGTTATAAATAATACCACCTATCACATGATTTTAGGGAGCACTGATGCTTTTGAAAGTTATTTCATCTTGTACTTTTACTACCCCGAGCTTAGCGTCATCCACAATACATCTCAAGGTTCTCCAGTGAATCCCAACCAGGCTTTCTTCTCTAGAGGATATTGCATTTAAAAAACACATTCTCAATGCTTAGACATTTTCCTTTCAGGCCCCGGCATGTAAACTAATATGATGCTCGCCTTTTTGTGTCAAGCAACAATAAACCTGCTTAGCTATGGGGTTAGCTCAACGAGTCATGAAACTACCACAGAGCAAAACAAGCTCAGGAACTACCTTAGACTTCCCAGATTATGTTAGGAGAGACCAATTACATTAGAGGTGATCTGCTGAAAGAAGGAATGAATGACAAGCCATGACATGCCAAACCATTTTGTGTTATCTGACTAATAAAATGAAGAGAAACCTATTAAAAAAACAACCACCCCATGAATCCTCAAGTATTCACACTCCAACATGAATCTGGCCTACTCATATCAATTTATGCAAGATGAATAGGTTTCCAGGAAAAAAAAACACTAGCACCATGTTAAAAGGAAATGTGCACTCTTCAAGAGCATTAAAAATAGTACTGCTCCTTCTGATTTTGTTTAAGGTAAGAGGAAATTACATATTGGTACTTATTGCTCTCTGCCAGTAGGAATCAAGCTAGAACCATATGTTTTTGGTGGGGTTTTTTTTTTTGGGGGGGGGTTGGAGAATGAAAAGAGGGGGGCAAATGTATATACCTACACATGATAGGAATCAGAATTCTTCATAGAGCATAACCTACATCACAAACCTATTAACTAGCGATGCAGTTCAATGTCAGCTTTTTAGTTTCACTTTTTTTATGGTCAACCTATTTACTAACCAAGAGAAAACCAGTAATTCCCAATTTAGGAGATCGGGAAGTAGAAGGTCTGTCATAAACCAGTACCGGTCAGAAAAGCGAAATTACACTTTTTTCCTCACCAAAAAGTATTTGTTACTGAGCCACACTGCTGGAAGCTAGTGCTCCAGTAACGTATCTGTATTAAAAACAAAAAGGTAATGCAGTGCCAAGAAGCATATCCTTTGATAAATATAATCATTCATGTGTTGTGAATTCTAAGAGGTTATTTTGTATTTCAGCACTCATATATTATGTCAATATTTAATAGTAATCCTTTACTAGGAATCTAGAGGTAAAAAGCAAAGTTTTGTTTCCCAATCAGCTACACCAGATGATCACATCCAGATTAACTCCACAAGGCTTTGCACTATTTGACAATGGGAAACCAACAACTTTCAATGGAAGGGAAAGTCAGTGTCCTGGCTAATTCATAGAATGTGTCTCTTGGGACTAGTATCATTTCTATGTTGCCTGGATTTAGATTTATATCCAGGAGCTGATTTCTTGTCAGCATTATGATATCCTTTTGATGGTGTGGGACTGTGGAAACCGAGATACACAGCTGGGTATCATCAGCCCATCACTGGCAAAAGAAGTAATGTCTCACCACCTCTCCAAACAGTCTCATGACAATATTGAGGAGGGAGGTGGGACAGAAAGATCCCTGCAAAATTTCACATGTGAAAACCTTGGAGAACTGCTCTCATTGCCTAACACCACACTCTGGGCCCTCTTGGAGAAAAATAACTGCACTCAGTGTAGTGCTGCACCATTTAATCCAGCTAGGTCAAGAAAACATGTTTATAGTACTTTGCTTGCAAGTGAACGGCAAGGTACACAGAAGTCAAGCTACATGAGCACTGAGAGATAGCCTTCATCCATTGCTGCTGTATTGTGTATTGGGCTGAAGCATCCAGGATGTTGGTGCCACATGCTGTCAGAGATTAGTTGCACTACTTTCCCAGTGATTCTGTCTAGTAACAGGAGGTTGGAGACAGGACAGGCTGGAGAAGAGACAGAGGTTACAGCGTTTTTCTGCATCAAGTAGTGGCTTTTTAAAGGTCAGGTAGACTACGGTATTTTTCTGAGTGGATGACAGGTTTGCTTCTCCAAAATAGGAGCCAATAATTTCTGTTAACAGTGGAGGCCTTCATTGAGTTTCCCCAATCAGGAAGGTCACAGATACATTTCACACCTTGTAGCTTAAATATTCCTAAAAAGTTCTATAGCTGCATTTTATGGGATGGATCCAAATTCACTCAGAAATATTTTGACAATTTGGGGAGTTAGTAATGAAAGGAAGGGAAAATCTAGAGGTGATACTGGAACGGAACTCAAGGTAGAAAAAAATAAAAGCTAAAGGACTACATGACAAGGAGACCGCCCATCTAGCAACAGATAGAAAGAAAACCAAGGATTTTGATACCTTGGAGTCTCTGTGTTAGACACACTACTGATGAGATATGGTACAGCTCCACTGAAGGCAATGATGATACAGTAATTTACACCAGCTGAGGATGTGGCCCTTCAGGCAATCCTTTACATCACTGAGACTGATCAATATCTGGCCAGTTTTCAAGAGGAACTGTCTTAAACTGGATGTGAGAGATCCTCCTTCCCACTGTCTAAAACAAGTCACATTTTCCTGTTGATGAAAGACTAGCAAACTTCAGATTGATACTTACTCCACCAGTCAGAAACTACCTATATAACATTACAGAAGTTAAAATACAAAATTTGAATCTTGCAATAGAAGAGATAGATCATCTTTCATTTCTATTTATGGACTTTTACAATCCTGCTTCTTTTAAAAATAGTATGCTACTAAATTTGCAGATTTATGTGAAAAGAATGGGAAACAAATAGCATATTTGTGTGAACATAGTAGTATATGTTTAATTGCCAAAGAACAAAAAGGTGTAATACTGACATTACAAGAAATAAGTTTATCCTTGCACTATTTAAAAATTTTGCTTCAACTACTAGGTAGAAATTTTTAAAATGTGTAACAAGATAGTTACAACAGAAGAATATTAGAAAAATGTTTTCTATTATAAGAAGCCCTTCTTCATATCTTAAGACCTGCAGAAAACAAAGCTGCTATTAATATCTACCCTTACTGTGTCACACTCTAACACATTTTTCAAGGCTTATATATAAAAAGGTTTTATTGACATGAGTTCAAATAACAGTCATGTGATGTAATTACTTCATGATACCGACAAAACTTTGTAAGATGTCACATCATCATACATTTTATTTTATGCACTATCTTACCGAATTTGTTTTTATTATTTAGATTTATTACTTGTATATGATTTTTGTATTCATCTACCTGCAACACCAGGATATGTTGGTACTAAGAGTCCAACAGAAAAGAAAAAGAAAAAAAGAGGAACATTAGTTAATACAGGTCGTTGAATACTCAGAGATTTGAGGAAAGCAGGCTTGATAGAAAAAAACCAAAACACTATGAATAAGGTACATCCTGCTGCAAATAATTTGGACTACAACCTATTACATCTATAGTCAATTAAGTCTGTTAGCCTAGTTTCTAGACATCAAACCATCAGAAACCTTTCACAAATCAACAAGAGAACTTAGAGCTCCCCATAACTACACTAATCAAAACCTTTTATTTAATTTTTTTTTAAATCATCAATAGTTCAGCCATGACCTTACATTTTCTCTCACCCTTAGTGAAGCTACTGTTTAAAAGACTATTTTCCAAACTCAAGGCAACACTGCAAATTTAGTGACTCAGTAATGGCCACATCTATTCCCTAAAGAGGAAACAGCAGTTGACCACTTGATTACATAGAAAACTCCCGGTTTCCTGTGCTGTTCTCTCCATAACTTGTACAAATAATCTAGAAAATGACATCATGTGGTGTGCATACACAAATCATTTTTAGTGACTAACTTGTCAAATGATATTTCATCAGAAATTATAACAACCTTTTGGCCTAAGCTTTTCAAACACTGGAGTTCAGATATTTGCACAGCAAATGTTTCAATTAATAGTGGCCTGAAGTTTATTATTTGCAGATCCGGCACTTAGAAAGTATTCTTACTGAAAGCCTGTTCAGGTTAAAATCCTCTCAAAATTTCTTTGAAAGACTGAAATGACTTGATTATAAGATGGGAGGAAGAAAATAGCCATGCAAGACACTAATTTTTAAATAAGAATTTCTATTTTCAAAATGTAATAAAATGGCTCTCTTCCTTTCCATTTATACGTTAATCTGTACTTTATATTTTATTTAGTCTTATGCCAATTGTCTTCCTAGTTGTGTCACTGGATAGGAAGAGAACATAGGTTTGATATTAGTCCATAAATATGTTGGGGAGTTGTAAAGATGATCCCAGAAATTAACTAGCTCATTAACAGTATTAATCACAAAATCTTTAAAACAATTACAAAGTTGGGTGCTTAAACTAAGCAAGTAGCCTGATTCAGTATTTAATTTTTTTTATTAAATAAAGATTTTTTTTTAATTACCATTAATAGGGTGAGCAAGCAAATCCATGTGAGCCAAAAAGTAACCACTTTATGGCTGCTTGCTTGTCACATCACCAATTAAAAAACAAACCAAACAAAAACAAAACAAAAAAACCCTGCTACTGTTGGCACCCTAATGCTCAAGTAAGATACCAAAGACTGAATGAATACACAGAAACCGAACTAGTCTAAATCCTAGAGCGAGTCCCTCCAATGTCAGGGAGCAGGGCACACCAATGGTGTTGTATATGGAAGTTTGCACTTCCTCTGCTGTACCTGATCTGTAAATGAATGGAGGCTAACAATTCAGCACTTTCCAGAAACAAATTAAAGTTAATAAAAAAAAAAAAGCCAGTGAAACCATGAGATTTTAATCAGTGTAACTGACAAAAATAGAACCTCTTAAAATTTTAGCTATAATCTACAGGTAGATTAACACACTCAGTACAAAGGCAAATACTTATTCTTCCAAAATACTGCAAGAAAAACCAGGTAAGTCATCAGTAAGTACACAGACTATACTGGAAAATCTTAGTAAGAAAAAATAAGTGCATCAAACAAAGCTGAAGAGCTATACTCAACATCTAAAAGTCCAGTAGTTATTCTTAATAGTTGACAGAAATAAGAAAATTAGTTTATTACTCCAAAGGATAGAATACATGTACTGTAATATAATCTGGTATGGTCTGATCACTAATCATAGGAAATTACTATGATGACTTTCACCTGACAACTAATACGGTCAAATGCTCCCCAAATATTTGGTAAAAACTGAGGTATAGATGAAGGCTGGCTGGCTAGAAATCAGTCTAGTTAAGACAAAAAAAAGATGCTGAGAAGATAGGGATAATGAGAAAGTTATTTATCTTTGTAAATGGAGGTTCTTCAAGATGAGTGATCCCTCTCTGTATTCCACTGTGGGTGTGCATGAGTTTCATGTGCCCAGAGCTGGAAAATCTTGAAAGCAGTGTCTGTTAGTCCATGCATGCACCCTCATTCTCCTCATGCCTCCAACCGAGAAGAAAAAGGGTGGGGCGGATCGACCGCCTCTCCAGTTCCTTCTCTACTGCAAATCCAAGGATGATCTGAGGCAGAGAAGGGGGGGGGGAAGATAGTGGAATATAGATAAGGACCACACATCTCGAAGAACCTCCAGTTACAAAGGTAAGCAACTTTCTCTTCTTTAGTGCTGATCCCTATGTGTATTCTGCTGCGGGTGTCTGACTACAAGTATTCAAGTAGGAAAAGGGTGTGAAGATGCAGATGTCTGAAGGATCACTGTTCAAAAGGATACGTCAGTGGAGTAGTCCTGTATTAAAGCATAATGCCTTACAAATATGTGGATGGAACTCCATGTAGCTGATCTGCAAATGTCAAGTAGACAAGTATTGAAATGATCCAACTGACGTTGCTTATGCTCTTATGGAGTTAGCTCTCACACCATGAGGGGAAGATTAGACAGCTGACAGTAAAAAACAGCCCAAGATCCATTTAGAGATTCTTTGAGAGGACATAGCTTGACCTCGAGCTTTTTCCACTATGGCAATAAGCAATCTGGGAGATTTTCTGATTGGTTTTGTTCTTTTTGGGTAAAAAGCTTTATGCTCACTGCACGTCGAGGGAATGAAGCCTCCTCTCTTCCACAGATGTATACCGTTTTGGAAATGTAACAGTGTGGCATCCACCTCTCGCAAGCGCCCCCTGGCCGAGTGTGTGTCTGCACCTCTCAGTCTTTACACAGTCCCAGCCATGGTGCTGAGCCATATCCCTGGGGCTTCCTCCCCAGAGGCAACGGTTTCACACACTCTGGGCCTGTTTGGCCCCAGTGGGGCCACTAAAAGTTCAGGTCCCCTTCCAGAGGTATGTCAAAGTCCAATACTCAGGCCTTCCCCCAGTGGCTAATGTGGAGGACCTGGGCTCAACCACTTCTTGGGGTCCCAGCCCAGGTACTAGGCACGTGCTGCCATGACCCTTTAATGCTACTGTTTTCAGTTCCCTGAGCCACTTCCCCATGGCCCCATCTTTCATCAATGTTTCATCTTTAGCTCAGTGATCTTCTGTGTTCAGGCCCAGCAGCCAGACAGGAGTTCTTTCTCACTGCCCCAGTTTCTGCCAACACTGAGCAGTCTGTGGTGCTGCAGTTCATTTTGACCAGTCAGGAGCACCATCTGCACACCTCTGGCTCCAGCAAGGAACTAACTGACTGTCTCTAGCTCTGCAGCTCCTTTTATATGGCTTTCCTGAACCCTGATGTGGCTGCTTCCCCTGCAGCCACTCTAGGCTGCTTGGAAGAGTCCACTACTGCTCCCTTCCTAGGACAGGTGTGGTAGGACCCTGAGGCCTCCAGCAGGGCAGCCTCTGGGCCTAGTCCACCCTGTCACAGGAAAGAATACAGGTAAGAGAACTGACTGGTTCAAGTGAAATTGTGCAACTACTTTGGGGGTGAACTTAGCATGTAACTGCAATGAGACCTTGTCTCTAAGGCCTGGTCTACATGGGGGGGGGAGGGAGAATTGATCTAAGATACGCAACTTCAGCTACAAGAATAGCGTAGCTGAAGTCAACGTATCTTAGATCGACTTAGAATCACTTACTTTGCGTCCTCGCGGCGCGGGATCGACGGCCGCCGCTCCCCCATCGACTTTCCTTCCGCCTCTCACCAAACTGGAGTTCAGCAGTCGACAGGAGAGCGATCAGGGATCGATTTATCGCGTCTACACTACACGTGATAAATCGATCCCCTATAGATCTATCACTACCCACCGATCCGGCAGGTAGTGTAGACATACCGTAAGGACTATAGCGTAAGATGGATCCTCCATCAGAGCTTTAAGCTCAGACATGCTCCTGGCTGAGGTGATGTCTACCAGGAATGCAACCTTCTTGAATAGGAGAGACATGGAACAAAGCCAATGGTTCAAAGGTAGGCTTAGTGAGCACCAAAAGAACAAGATTTAGGTCCCACTGAGGAATAGATTTTATCACTGGCTGAAAGGTTCTGATTAGACCAGGGGTCGGCAACCTTTCAGAAGTGGTGTGCCAAGTCTTTATTTATTCACTCTAATTTAAGGTTTCGCATGCCAGTAATACATATTAACGTTTTTAGAAGGTCTCTTTCTAGAAGACTATAATATATAACTAAACTATTGTTGTATGTAAAGTAAATAAGGTTTTTAAAATGTTTAAGAAGCTTCATTTAAAATTAAAATGTAGAGTCCCTCCCCCTTCCCCCCCGACCGCTGGCCAGGACCTGGGCAGTGTGAGTGCCACTGAAAATCAGCTTGCGTGCCGAAGGCGGCACGCGTGCCATAGGTTGCCTACCCCTGGATTAGACCTTTCCAGAATCTGTTCCAGGAATTGCCACTAGTGATGCACCAATTCCATAGACCGACCACTTCTGCGCACAGAGGGATGGATCTCACTCTTCCCTGTTTGTTGAGGTAAAAGGCAGTCATATTGTATGACACAATGAGGACATGATGACCATGAAGGAACGGAAGAAAGGCTTTGCAAGCCTCTTGAAGTGCATCCTGTACTCTCAAAATGTCCAAGGGCCCTGCATTGTGCAGCTGTCCATGTGAGCTCCTCAACCTAAAAGGGAGACATCTGTAATCATCATCCTTTCTGTTGAGAGGGAAAGGAAGGAAATATCCATGCATACCTGGTGGGGATTCTTCCACCAAAGTAGAGATGATAACACTTTGGTGGGAAAAGATACTACGGTGTTCATGGACTGTTGGTTTGGTGAGCCCTCATTCACTGTGACTGACTTTAGGGATGCGCCGATGATGTCTAAGGTCTGGGCTAGAGCAAGGACAGACTTGTCCAAGTTTATGCTGATACCTAGGAAAGACAGGTGATGTGTCTTGGCAATTAAAAGCCAGTTGTTGAGATAGGAGAAGACAGTGAAGCTATGACATCTGATACAGGCTGCTACTACCGAAAAGATAGAGATCCTGGGGACAGTAGGAAGGCCTGTATTGAAAATTGTTGGAGCCCACCTTGAATCTGAGAAAATATCTGTGAGCAGGGTGATTGTCCACATGAAATACACATCTTTCATGTTGAGAGCTTAAACCACACAGGATTCTAGATGCCTGTGTGACGATGTGAACCCTGAATTTGTGACTAAAGCGGTTAAGATGGCAGAGATTGAGGAAGGGTCTCCAGCTGCCCTTCTTCATGGGTATTAGGAAGTATGTTAAGTAAAAGCCCTTTCTTGGGTGCTGAAGAAGTACCCGGCTCTATTGCTCCTTGCCATAGGAGGATCTCTATTTCTTGCTTGAGAACCTCCTCATGAGAATAGCCCCTGAAAGGAGGTGGGGATTGGGGTCTTGGGGTGGACAGGGAAATAAATTCAATCACAGACAGACCGAATGATGTTTAGTACACAGTTGTGCACTCTAGGCATGAGAGAGGAGTGTTAGAGAATCTCCAAAAGGGTGAGAGAGACAGTAGGTGATTATATTATTGGTTTGCAGCTCTTGAGCTCCCATCAAAAATATCATTTACACAGGGACTGGGATGATGATGATGATGACATGGAAGGTGCAGGGAAATAGGACTTTTGAACCCTATGCCTCTTACAGAGTGGCTCACAAGGTCTTTGGTTAAACAATTCTACCACCACCAGTCAAGACTTGTATGATTGCCCGTGGAATTTTCTCTTCAGGGCAGGTGTATATATTCCCAGGAAGTGGAGGGTGGCCCTGGGTCTTAGAGAGAGTGTAAAGACTCATTGCTCTTGATTAAACAGATGAGTTTCATTAAAGGGCAGGGCAGTTCTCCATAGTGCTCTGGATCTCCCTAATAAAACTAAGTGAGAAGCCATGACATTCTCAGCACATAACAATGGCAGTAACCACTGCCCTTGAATATGCATCTGCTGCATCACCCACTGATTGATGAGCAGTTCTTGCAACCATCTTGCCTTCTTCTCTGAGAGCCTGAAATCAAGTTCTGTCCTGATGAGGAAGCTTGTCAATAAAATCCGAGAATTTGGAATAGTTCAGATAGTCTACTTAGTCATCAGTGCTTGGTAGTTGGCTACCCTGAACTTGAGGCTAGCAAAAGTAAACATCTTCCTTCCCAACAAAATCGAGCCGTTTGCCTTCTTTATCAACTGGAGTAGATCTAGTGTGCTGCTGTCTAGACCTCTCCACGACAGCATGGACAACCAAAGAGTTAGGAGCAGAATGGCAAAAGAAATTCCGCCCCTTTTGCTGGAACAAAATACATTTTTCTGCCATCTTAGGGGCAAGGACAAGTGGCTGGGTCATACGAGACCATTCTGCCTGGTTCCCTCAAGCAAAAAATAAAATATAACATTTTAAATGGGGGGTTTACAATTGATGCATATTTTCATTTGCCACATTTTCCCTAGTGTCCCCTCACCATTCATTTAAGTTTTTCCTGGAATGCTCCTGTTACTTCTGCTCATAGCACTTAGTTGATGGCTCGTAGACCCAGCAACAGAGTGTAACACAGCTTCACTGTGCTGTTTTCCAGGGATATAGGGAAATCTGAATGAAAGAGCAGCAGTGCAAGCGATCCTGAAGAAGAGGAAGGAAAGTTGTGGGACATGATAAACACAAGAGACAAGCTGAAAAAGCAGGAACAAAGGGATAATGAAGTGGGGATAAGGAAAGAAAGAGGAAGAATACAGAAAAGGGTGGATTAACACACTAGGCTAGCCACAGCATCAACTGAGTACCAAACTTTCTCTTTCACTTCATGTAGTAGGGAGCACTTGAATTGTTACTAAGGCAGCATATTAAGACACAGACTAGAAAGAGGTTTCTCGCATTATTCTATAGGGACCTCAGATCAACTGAAAGAGTAAGATCAATCAACCAGGGGCCATCCTTCCTCAATCAGAGAGAAGATGGCTGCTAGGTGTTGCTTTTAAGGAAGGAAAGAATGGAGAGAGACCAGCAGAAATAAGTTAGGGAGGGGTATGAGACAATAAATAGCTTTATTTTAGAGGAAGAAATGCATTTGAGGTTAATTTACCAACCCCATACTTTGAAATACTAGCCAATCAACTCAACCTTACAGACTCCCCTTAAATTGCTAAACCTCCACCACTTGAAAGTATTACAGTAAAGTAGAACTACCATCTTATTGTATGACAATGATTTAAGCATTTGAAAGTACCAAAGGATGGAGCAGCTAATATGCTGTATTTAACATTTTAAACAATAAAAAACATTCAGGAGCAACTGAGAACATCTGGTCTATAAAACTGTTTCTAAAATGTATATTTCATGTCTCAATTTATATTTTAAAAAGGTGACAGGAATACAACGACTACACTATTTAACCGACAGTTAAAGTTGACATTTCTTCAACAGAAGCTTTCAGCCTCTCTAGATCGCTGTATTTTGCAGGAAAATCAATATCAATCCATGAATCAGACACCATGCTAATTAACGTATTTGCTGTAACCAAATCTGCAAAACAACTACACCAAAGGTGAATGCAGACGAAAATAATTTGGAGGGAAGAAGAAAATCAAGTAAATGGAACCCTCTTGTACAGATTAGAACTATTCGCCTTTGCATAGAATACTATGGCTATAACCTTTTAAAATTTTCAAAACCCAAATGATATTATATGCCTACCTGATAATCTAAGATGCATTCTATCTTGGACAGTAATTCCCAAACTGTGGTTTACTGGTGGTATACAGACTACATCGCTTTGTCAGTGAATAGCGCCATTCATAAGCACTGAATTAGACACTGTGCTGAGCAACACCAAACCTGGAACAACAGCGGGATATGACAATATTTCACCAGAGTTCCTGAAACACCTTGGAACCAACACCGGTCAGTGGTTATCCAAATTCCTGATGTGGGTTGTTAATGAGGGTAACCTGCTAACGATCTGGAGGATGTCAAAACTGATCACCCATCTAAAACTCAGAAAGGACCCACACAATGTGGCAAACTACTGCCCAATCTCTCTGCTGTCATCTTCAAAGTCCTGGAGCAGCTTATCCTCCAGAGTATATCTCTAGAGGTGGAGACAACTCCCAGCATTGACCAAGCTAGCTTGCAGAAGAGTTGAAGCATATGCAACCAAGTCCTAGCACTTGCTACATATATAGAAAATGGGTTTCAACAGAACTTGAAGACAGGAACTGTTTTCTTGGACCTGACAGTGGCTTATGATACAGTATGGCTCACTGGTCTTCTGGTTAAACTATCAAGAGCTCTCCCAGTATGGATGGTGGACATGGTTGAACTTCTACTTCATGACTGGCGTTTTGAGATACATATGGGAGATGGAACAGGTGCATGGAGAGGACAATCCAACAGCTTACCCCAAGGCTCCATGCTTGTGCCCACCATCTTCAATCCCTACATAAACAACCTGCCATTGACGCAATCCTAGAAGTTTATCTAAGCAGATGACATCCGCTGTGGAACCCGTTTGCACTCTTTCACCAAATTGGAGAACGTCTTGAACACCAACCTGGCCAAGATGCCAGCCTACTGTAGCAGTTGGCACCTCCAACCAAGTGTGACCAAGACTGTTGTGAGCATCTTCCACCTCCACAATGCAAGTGCTAGATGTGAGTTAGATGTTTTCCTCTACAGAAAACGACTGAAACATGAGGCTAAACTGCTCTATCTTGAGGTCACGCTGGACCACTCTTTGACTTTCCATGTGTCACGTTATTGATTTGAACTGGGACCATATAGAACATGGTTGCAACCAAAGTCCTGTAGTGGCACCAAATCTTGTATAAGGGGGGTGGGGGTCAAATGTGGTGTCTAAGACAAGGTTATGGTTTGCTGGTTATGATTATGCTGTCTATATGTGTGTATCAATTTTGTAGTTGAAGTTATGAATATTGGCTCTATACTGTCTGTATTTCAAACTTATGCTAGGCTTCTGGGAAACTTCCCAGACAAGTTGGTGTTAGCTCTGCCTAGCCTGCTTGATGGCCCATTAAGGACCATCAGCTATACAATTGACCCATTGGGAGAAGGCAAATACGCCTTGCAACTCAGCAAAGTATGCAGGGACTGGCCCATGTGACTCCAGACTCCATTTAGCTGTAATTTTCCACAGTAAGGACAAAGATGTTCTTATACCTGGAAAAGACTATAAAAGGCTGAGGCCTCTCCTTCATCTGGTCTTCAATCCTGCTTCTTACCTCTGGAGGAACTTTGCTACAAAGAGAAGCTCTGAAAAAAGGACTGATGACCCATCCCAGCTGGGGATGTATTCCAGAGACTTGAGTTAAACCTGCAGTTTATGCTATCACTGCTACAAGCCTGAACCAAGAACTTTGCCATTACTGTATATAATTGATTCCATTTAACCAATTCTAACTCTCATCTATATCTTTTTCCTTTTATAAATAAACCTTTAGATTCTAAAGGATTGGCAACAGCGTGATTTGTGGGTAAGATCTGATTTGTATATTGACCTGGATCTGGGACTTGGTCCTTTGGGATCCAGAGAACCTTTTTTCTTTTATTGGGATATTGGTTTTCATAACCATTTGTCCCCATAACGAGTGGCACTGGTGGTGATACTGGGAAACTGGAGTGTCTAAGGGAATTGCTTGTGTGACTTGTGGTTAGCCAGTGGGGTGAGACCAAAGTCCTCTTTGTCTGGCTGGTTTGGTTTGCCTTAGAGGTGGAAAAACCCCAGCCTAGGGCTGTAACTGCCCTGTTTTAAGCGATTTGTCCTGAACTGGCACTCTCAGTTGGGTCCCACCAGAACTGCATTGTTACACCATGATCATTAAAAGACTGCTGCAAAAGTCAGGATCAGGAATAATCTAATCAGCAAATTAGCCAGTTCGACATGGGGTGCAGAAGTAGACACTTCGCACATTGGCTCTAGTGCCACAGGGAATACTGTGCCCGGGGTGATGTCGTTCACCTCACCCTCAATTGGTCAACGTTGAAATGATATTCATGAAAGTGAATGAGAGATGAAGTGGTCCACAAGACTCCACACTACAAAACAGTTGGGTAACTAGAAGATAGTATCTGAGCACAAAAGCTATTACCATAAAGGATTTCACATCAGTTTCTTCAAATATTCTTAAAAAAAAAAAAACAGAGAAAAAGTGACATTATCTTCCTAAGTGATTTAATTATTTAAACTAACACTGGCAACTGCAGAACTAGTGAAACTATGACTTCACAAGAGATAAAGCTGAACAACTGAAAGGTGAAGGAATTTTTAGTCAAGAATCATACATTTCAAATGTTGATTTGAAGGGGGGGTGACTCATTTTAGCCCCAAACTTGTGTTCCTTCTCATAATGTAAGAGCTCTGGGTCACCAAAGTAAATTAATAGGCAGCAGGTTTAAAACAAACAAAAGGAAGTATTTTTTCACACAATGCACAGTCAGTCTGTAGAACTCTTTGCCAGAGGATGTTGTGAAGGCCAAGACCATAACACGGTTCAAAAAAAGAACTAGATACATTCATGGAGCAAAGGTCCATCAATGGCTATTAGCCAGGATGGGCAGGGATGGTGTCCCTAGCCTCTGTTTGGAATGGGAAGCTGGGAATGGGTGACTGGATGGATCACTCGATGATTACCTGTTCTGCTCATTCCCTCTGGGGCACCTGGCCACTGTCGGAAGACAGGATACTGGGCTAGATGGACCTTTGGTCTGACCCAGTACGGCCGTTCTTATGTTCAAAATTATCTATGGTCTACACAAATTTAGTTTCCTCTCACTTTTATTATTGAATATTATTTACATCAGAAACAAAAAATTATGAAACTCAGGTTAACGAAAGTGTCACTTATGCTAACAGAATGCAATACCATGTCATTTTAAATTTGCTACAATTTCTTGTGTCCATCACTTTGGGTCTATCACACAGAGTAGCCCATATTTGATCCTTGGCAGGTTGAGGGGTATGGTCAGACTAAGTTTTTTTTGCCAAACTAAAAGACCCATGTCCTTTCAAATTGGTCAGATTTCAGCCTCTTGTGATGTCATAACTCCATTAGCTCCCCCGTCATCTGGGGTAGACGAGATTAAGTCACTAAAGGAAAAAACAAGCAGGAAAAAACACCCCACCACCCATCACCAAAAAACAAAAACTTTGAATGTAGTATTTATCCCAACAGGCACATGCTCAATCTTCCCTTACAGGTCACCTGTAAGGACCCAGGTCCCAATTCTACTTGAGTAGCCCCCTGCCAATTGTGTTATTGGGGCTCCCCACAAATGTGAGGACCTGTGCACATGGAGCTGCTTGCAGTATCAGGCCATTCACTGATACTTCCATAGAATGATCCTCATACAAGACTTCCCCAAGTCGTCTTCTCTACGCATTGCCAATGTTCTCCCAAACTCTTGCTTTTCACATTTAAGATGACGTGCTTTATCTACCTTTTACACTTTTCTGACAATGAAATGGAAGGTTCCATGTTTGTTCCATCAACAAAATGTGCGCTCAGAGAATCCAAGATAGAATCTAACACAGAAATAGAATCCAGTCTAAACATATTTTCATTTTAATGAGACAAAGAAACTAAGCAATTCTATAAACAAAACATTTATGGAACATACTTTAGCTTTAACACAAATGTTTAAGAAAAAAAATCATAGAATCAAAAATGCATCAAAGACACAGTGTTAGAAGTTTTTTTTTTTGCAATTTTAATGTACTCTTGGAACATTCCCCTTTTGACAGATGTCAGCTGTATTAATGATAAGCTGAAGAAAAGAGGTTCATGAATGTTCCTCTGCATACCTCTCACAAAAACTTACATATAGCCCGCAAATCATTTTGTGCTGGGATATCCTTAATTCTAAAGAAAAAGCATTTACTCTAAAAACTGCCCATTTGATTATTGCATGAGTTGTGAACTTTAAAACTAACATGAAAATCTCATAAAACATATCTGTGTAATTGGTAAAACATAGGTCAATTACATGATTTATCATGTAGCACAGATTACTTAAACAGCAGCCAAGCTAATCAGGAGCCACCAGAAGAAAATGTTTGCCAGTGCCCATTGTGTATTAAATCCTGAACTCAGCAGGTGGCTTAACTCTTCCCTGACAGTGATTTTACTCTCAGCTGCACTAGTAACATCTTTGGTTTGCTCAGCTCCATGGGATCTGAAAACCATTTCATTTGTTACCACAATACTATTATATGCAACCAAAAATAATAAATCTGCTCTTAAAGTTTTATCATATGTAAACAGAGGAAAATGTTTAATAAATAAACATTGTTTTAGCCAAGGTTTTATTAAATAACCCTCTATTCCTATCAAAAGTATTATACTTCCATTTCAATGGCATGTAGACCAAGGACAAGTTACATTCCAAGGCCCCAATCCTGCAAAGACTTAGGGTATGTCTTCACTAGCAACGTTAAAGTGCTGCCACAGCAGCACTTTAAAATGGCTGTGTAGTTGCGGCACCAGTGCTGGGAGAAAGCTCTCCCAGCGCTATTTTTAAAAAATAAATAATTAAATAAAAGACACCCCCCACAAGGGGAGTAGCTACCAGCACTGGGGCTGGTGCACTGTCTACACTGTCACTTTACAGTGCTGAAACTTGCAGCGCTCAGGGGAGTGTTTTTTCACACCCGAGCGAGAAAGTTGCAGCACTGTATAGTGGCAGTGTAGACAAGGCCTTAGGCACATAACTAACTATGCAGGTGAATGTTCCCACTGAGTAAGACAGGACTGTTCAAGTCAGGAAAACGTACACAAGTGTAAACAGAAGCAGGGCCCAAGTTACCAAATACACCCTGTAATAAAATAACTCTACTTTACTCAATGAAGCTACCATGCAAGTTCTTACAGCATGTTCTCATGCGTCATGAAGTAATTCGGAATTTAATCTGTGTCACTGTCCAAGGAATCCTACCAGCAAGCCAAGGTTACTTTAGCTGAAAAGGGGGTCTCGGGATTAAACCAGCATAGGTCTATTTTCCCCATCAATAGAGTGAAGCATTTTAAATTAGCACTAAAACGTAATCTGCAAAGAAAAACAAACAATGAGTTTGTGCTCTTTTTTGCTTCTTGAGAATACAGAAAGGTGGCCATAACAATTCTCTCTCTCTCTCACACACAAGTATTCTGTGAGTTTGTCTGTTGAAAAACAGGAATTCCTCCTGATCACTTGTCTCTCCTTGATGGGCTCTCACCAGGAGACTTTATATTGTTGATCAGGAGCCTTCTCAGCACTTATTTTAAGGATGAAAGTGTTGGCTCTAACAAAAAAAAATTTCTTCTGTTTGTTAAACTACCTGAACAGCAGTCACTTCGCCAATCAATTCATGTTTCACTTGCTTGGTAGCTGCAATATTACCTTACCAGTTGTCCAAAGAGTCTTCCAAGAAAAAGATGGTAGACGTGGTCTGAATTTGTAATACAAAGAAGCTTATTTCTAACTGACTTTTGAAGCCTTTTTTGTATATCAAAGTAGCAACCGCTACAGCTCTGAGAGACTGTTGCGGTATCTTCAATTAGCACTACAGCAACACTGGGGGTAGATCTTTACTAATTTTGGATACTACCAAGAAAAGTATGCATTCTTGAAGGTTAATTTCTCTACGTCAGTTAAGTTCAAATAAATATAAACTCTGAGCTGTTTGAACTGATTGCCTGTTTATCAAATTATTATAGTTTGGTTTTAGTATTTCTTTTGTAAAGCATTTTAAGTAGGGCTGCCAACCGATTACAAAAATTGTGATTAATTGCAATTTTAATCACATTGTTAAATAATAATAGAATACCATTTATTTAAATATTTTAGATGTTTTCTACATTTTTAAATATTTCAATTATAACACAGAATATAGTGTACAGTGCTCACTTTATAGTATTTTTATTACAAATATTTGCACTGTAAAAAGATAACAAATAGATTTTTTCAATTCAACTCATACAAGTACTGTAGTGCAATCTCTTTACCACAAAAGTGCAACTGAGCCCTGGCCCACACGAGTTTAGGTCGAATTTAGCAGCGTTAGATCGATTTAACCCTGCACCCGTCCACACAATGAAGCCATTTTTGTCAACTTAAAGGGCTCTTAAAATCAATTTCTGTACTCCTCCCCAATGAGGGGATTAGCGCTGAAATCGACTTTGCTGGGTCAAATTTGGGGTAGTGTGGACGCAATTCGACGGTATTGGCCTCCGGGAGCTATCCCAGAGTGCTCCATTGTGACCGCTCTGGACAGCACTCTCAACTCAGATGCACTGGCCAGGTAGACAGGAAAAGCCCCGCGAACTTTTGAATTTTATTTCCTGTTTGGCCAGCGTAGCGAGCTGATCAGCACAGGTGACCATGGTGTCCCAGAATAGCAAAAGAGCTCCAGCATGGACTGAATGAGAGGTACTGCATCTGATCGCTGTATGGGGAGACGAATCCGTGCTATCCAAACTCTGTTCCAAAAGACGAAATGCCGGAATATTTGAAAAAATCTCCAAGGACATGAAGGACAGAGGTTATAACAGGGACCCGCAGCAGTGCCGTGTGAAGCCTACCAAAGAACCAGAGAGGCAAACGGCCGCTCCGGGTCAGAGCCCCAGACACGCTGCTTCTATGATGAGCTGCATGCCATTCTAAGGGGTGCCCCTACAACTACTCCACCCCGTGCTTCCCTCTTCCCCCACCCCTCCCGGGCTACCTTGGCAGTTATCCCCCCATTTGTGTGACAAATTAATAAAGAATGCATGAATTTGAAACAACAATGACTTTATTGCCTCTGCAAGCGGTGATCAAAGGGGGGAGGGGAGAGCGGTTGGCTTACAGGGAAGTAGAGTGAACCAAGGGGGCGGGTTTTCATCAAAGAGAAACAAACAAAACTTTCACACCGTAGCCTAGCCAGTCATGAAACTGGTTTTCAAAGCTTCTCTGATGCACAGCACGCCCTCCTGTGCTCTTCTAACCGCCCTGGTGTCTGGCTGCACATAATCAGCGGCCAGGCGATTTGCCTCAACCTCCCACCCCGCCATAAACGTCTCCCCCTTACTCTCACAGATATTGTGGAGCACACAGCAAGCAGTAATAATGATGGAAATATTGGTTTCGTTGTGGTCTAAGAGTCAGTAAACTGCACCAGCGCGCTTTTAAATGTCCAAAGGCACATTTTACCACCATTATGCACTTGCTCAGCCTATAGTTTAACTGCTCCTTACTACTGTCCAGGCTTCATGAGCCATGGGAGCAAGGGGTAGGCTGGGATAGGTGCGACCGCACGGTGCTGCCAACTGGGAGAGCAGCCTGAGGCAGAAGCCTCCAGCTGGCATGATATTCCAGGCAGGACTGAATCTCCATTAGACGAAACTTAAAGAAGAGAATGACCTGGAGTCATTCCCATTTTTGTCCAGGCGCCCCCGACCGACCTCTCCGAGGCCGGCCAGGAGCACCCATGTCTCCCCAGGCACCCCTGACCAACCTAACCGAGGTCGGCCAGGAGCATCCACGGGACAACGACGGCGGCTAGCAGTTGTATTGTACCGTCTGCCATCCGCAAGGCAAGGCAAGGGGATGCTGCTGTCTAGCACTGCAGTACCGCGTCTGCCAGCAGCACCCAGGAGACATACGGTGACAGTGAGCTGAGCGGGCTCCATGCTTGCCGTGGTATGTCATCTGCACGGGTAACCCAGGAAAAAAGGCAAGAAACGATTTTTTGCCATTGCTTTCACGGAGTGAGGGAGGGAGGGGAGCCTGACGACATGTACCCAGAACCACCCACAACAATGTTTTTGCCCCATCAGGCACTGGGAGCTCAACCCAGAATTCCAATGGGCGGCAGAGACTGCGGGAACTGTGGGATAGCTACCACAGTGCAACGCTTGGAAAGTCGACGTTAGCCTCGTACTGTGGACGTACACCACCGACTTTATGTGCTTAGTGGGGGGGGGGACACACAATCGACTGTATCAAATCGATTTCTAAAAAATCAACTTCTATTAAAATCGACCTAATTTCGTAGTTTAGACATACCCTTACAAATATTGTTTTCTGTCACATATCTGCACTCAAAAACCAAACAATGTACAACTTTAAAGCCTACAAGTCCTCTCGGTCCTACTACTACCGATAGAACGCTGTCCTCGAGAGCCAAAAAAATCTTATCGCGTTATATCGAACTTGCTTTGATCCACCGGAGTGCGCAGCCCCGCCCCCCCAGAGCGCTGCTTTACTGCATTATATCCGAATTCGTGTTATATCGGGTCGCGTTATATTGGGGTAGAGGTGTACTTGTTCAGCTAATTGCTAAAACAAACAAGTTTGTTTACATTTATGGAAGATATGCTGCCTGCTTCTTATTTACAGTGTCAGAAGTCTTAAAAGGGCAACACTGACGCAGAAACTACAGACCCTGAACCATCAAATAAGAAAATCAACCTTCTGTTGGTGGCAGCATCTGACTCAGATGTTCATTTTCATCATGTGTCAGTCCACACTGCTTTGGATCTTTATCGAGCAGAACCCATCATCAGCATGGAAGTATGTCCTCTGGAATGGTGGCCAAAGCATAAAAGGGGCATACGAATGTTTAGCATATCTGGCATTTAAATACCTTGCAACACCAGCTACAAAAGTGCGATGCAAACGGCTGTTCTCACTTTCACGGTGACACTGTAAATAAGAAGCAGGCAGCATATCTCCATAAATGTAAACAAACCTTTTTGTCTTAGCAATTAGTTTTTGATTCATGTAACAAACAAACAAAAAATCTACATTTGTAAGTTGCACTTTCACAATAAAGAGATTGCACTATAGTACTTGTATGAGGTGAATTGAAAAAAATCTAATTTTATCTTTTTACAGTGCAAATATTTAATCAAAAATACTATAAAGTGAGCACTGTACACGTTGTAGTCTATGTTGTAATTGAAATCAATATATTTGAAAATGTAAAAAAAAATTCAAAATATTTATCATAAATTTCAATTGGTATTCTATTGTATATCAGTGTGATTAAAACTGCAATTAATCACGACTAATTTTTTAATCAAGTTAATTTGTTTTTAGTTAATCACTTGAGTTAACAGCGATTAACTGACAGCCCTAATTTCAAGGTATTTAACAAGGGTTAGGATTTCATATTAGCAATTAAATGACTGTTTAATTAGTGAGCCACCAACATGAAATTTTAATAGTGACTTTTTAGAATTTAATAAATTAAGACACTTGAAAGCAGAACACTGTTCTTTTGTGAGTCAGGAAGAGAATTTTCTTCTTTTTAAGTGAAAACATGAGATGATAAATTGTCAAATCATTCTAAATATGATGGGCCCACGGCTGCTTTTTGTCCTAGATAACATTGATCTTTTTGTTGTATGTGATAGTTATCAACTAAATGATAAATATAAATACAAATTGTTTAGTTAAAGTTTTGTATTCAGAGGCCTACAGTAATTAAAAGGGATAATTATAAAACATACCTTTGTTTTACAGGATAACATCTATAAGCAGTAGTGGGGTCTAGGGATGTAAAATGTTAATCAGCTAACCAGTAAGCATTAGTCTTACTGGTTAACCCCCACACTAGCCGCACCGCGCCCGACAGGATCGGCCCCCGGTCACTTAATCAGTTAACCATTTAAAGGACGTATTTTAATTGTTTAAACAGTTAAGATTTTTAATATATTTACATCCCTGGTGGGATCTAGAATAGAACAATTGGATGGAGAGTCAGGAGACCTGGGTTCTAATTCTGGCTCTGCACTATCCATGAGATTTGGACAAGTTACTTTACCTCTCTATACCTCTGTTCCCCACCTGACCCATTGTACACTCTTCAAGGCTCTCACCTGACACAATGGAACTTCCACCTCAGTGAAATACATACATAACAAAAAACACCATACTCACACAGAAAATTAAAGAGTAGAAGGGGGAAGATGAAAGTGAGTACGAGAAAGCATCTCATTTAATCATAAAGTTCAAGAAATGCAGACTAAATGTCTACATACAATTTAACAGAGGTAGAAGCAAATCACAGATCTTAAATGACTGTAGCACATGTAAAGCAATCATAATCAAACTGCTTATTTCTAATGATTGATAAGCCTTGCTAATAATAGCACTTCTGAAAAATGGGCTCTTTACTACACAATCATTTAGATCTACCTGTAAAAATAGCATCAAATATTCTTAAGTCTGTGTCAAAGGAAAGCTGCTGAATAATGAATGAAAGATCCTAATCAATACAAGCCATCATTCAAGCACCAATTATGGCAGACCTACATTTAATAGAATGGCATTTCCAAACCCTGTTAAGCAAAAAACAAAATGAAATATATCATCTGCATATGTAAGAAAAGAGAGAGTTACCTTTTCTGTAACTGGTGTTCTTCGAGATGTGTTGCTCATGTCTATTCCACAATAGGTGTGTACGGGGGCTCGGAGGTCAGGGCCCTGAGTTCCGAGACCCGCTTAGCCGACGTGATCGCCACCAGGAAGTCTACCTTCCATGAGAGGTGCAACCAGGAGCACGTAGCCAGCAGCTCAAATGGGGGGCCTGTGAGGTGGACCAGCACCAGGTTCAGGTCCCACTGTGGGACTGGGGGCCTCACGTACGGTAAGAGACAATCCAATCCCTTAAGGAATCAGCCAGTCATAGCATGGGATAATACTGTGTGGCCCTGCACTGGCGGGTGGAAGGCCGATATGGCCGCCAAGTGCACCTTGATGGACGAGGGCGCCAGGCCCTGGGCTCTAAGGTGAAGGAGGTAGTCCAGAATGAGCTGGATCGGGGCAGCCACAGGGGAAAATGCCCCGCTCATCCGCCCATCGGGAGAACCGAGACCACTTTGCTAAGTAGGCTTGGCGTGTGGAGGGTTGCCTGCTTTCCAAGAGGACGCACTGAACCCCTTCCAAGCGTGTCCTCTACTCCCGGCCTAACCATTGAGCAGCCACACCGTGAGGAGTGCCGCTAGGTTGGGATGGAGCAGGCCACCCTGGTCCTGGGAGGGCAGGTCCGGGCGGGATGGCAACAGCCACAGCAGGGTGACCGCCAGGCTCAAGGGTCCCGTACCAATGCTGCCTGAGCCACACTGGGGCAATCAGGAGGACCCGGGCCCTGTCCATCTTTATCTTTTCCAGGACCTTGCCTATCAGTGGGAAAGACATAGAAACCAGCCTGACCAGGACAGGAGGAAGGTATCGGAGATAGCGCCTCATCCCAGCCCCCCCTCCACTCCCCGGAGCAGAACCAAGGACAGCGACAGTTCTGCCAGGTCACAAACAGGTCCACCTGGGGCGTTCCCCACTCTTGGAAAAACCTGTACACCACCTCTGGGTGAAGGGCCCACTCATGCTGAGAGGCGAAGTCCCCGCTCAAGCGATCTGCCCACAAGTTCCAGGCGCCCGGTAGGTGGTAGGCCTGTAGGCAAATGTTGTGGGCTATGCAGAAGTCTAACAGCTGAGGGCTTCCTTGCAGAGGATCAGGCCCCGCCTTGCCTGTTGATGTAAAACATCGAGGCCGTGTTGTCCGTGAGAACCCTGACCACCCGGTCCTCCAGGTGCGAATGCACACCAGCCGCACCGCCCTGAGCTCCTTGACGTTTATGTGAAGGGCCAGGTCCTGCGCAGACCACCAACCTTCGGTCTGAATGTCCCTCACATGGGCTCCCCATCCCAGATCCGATGATAGGGGCACCAGTTCCATTGACGGGGGCAAGCCTCTGAACGGGACCCCGTGGAGCATGTTCCTGGGAGAGGACCACCATCATAGGGAGATGATCACCGATTCTGGCACAGTGAGGACCTTGTCCATCCTGTCTCTGGCCTGGAAGAACACCGAGGCCAACCAGAGCTGGAGGGGCATCGTCCTGAGTCTGACATGGCAGACCACATATGTGCACGCCGACAAGTGACCCAAGAACTGGAGGCACGCTCTGGCTGTGAAACTTTGTGACCGTATCAATAAGCCTTTTCAGGGTCTCGAACACCTGTCCGGTGGGAGGGAGGCAAGCTCTGGCCGACATGGCATCTAAGACCGCCCCGATAAACTCCATGCTTTGTACCGGGACTAACATGGACTTTGGTGTCATTTACCAACAGGCCCAACGTGGCGCACATGGACAGAAGCACCACGTGATCCCGCACCTGCGACCGGGAGCTGCCCTTGACCAGCCAGTCGTCCAGATAGGGGAAGATCTGGACCCCACGGCGCCTGAGGTAGGCCGCCACCACCGACATACACTTCATAAATACCCTGGGGGCAGTGGACAGGCCAAATGGGAGGACTGCGAATTGGTAGTGTTCCTGCCCAACCGTGAAACGGAGGAAGCGTCTGTGCCCCTTAAATATACGGATGTGGAAGTATGCGTCCTGCAGATCGAGGGCGGCGTACCAGTCGCCGGGATCCAGGGAGGGAATGATGGAGGCCAGGGAGACCATGCGGAACTTGAGCTTCACCATGTACTGGTTCAGGCCTTGAAGGTCCAGGATGGGCCTGAGCCCCCCTTTAGCCTTCGGGATAAGGAAATAGTGGGAGTAGTACCCCTTGGGTTTGAACTCCGCTGGTACCACTTCCACCACTCGTAGGCCAAGGAGCCGTCACACCTCCTGCTCAAGCAGAGTCTTGTGAGAGGGGTCCCCCAGGAGGGACGGGAGCAGAGGGTGGTTGGGCAGGGTGGAGGTAAAGTGGAGGGTGTAACCCCAGGAAATAGTGTTGAGGACCCATCGGTCCGAGGTCAGCCGCAACCACTCCGGGAGGAAAGCACACAACCGGTTGGAGACAAGAAGCTTTATTGTGGGTGGATCCCTGATGAGAACTGGTAGGGCGCCCCCGGGCATCCCGTCAAAACCGCTGTTTCCCTGCCTGTTTGCCCATGGAGAACCCAGGCTGGGGGGGGCAGGCCGAGACTGCCTCTGCGGGCGCTTCTTATAGTCCCACGACTTTTTATAAGGGGGTTCGTATTTAGAGTTGGTAGTCTGGGCGGGAGCCTGCTGTGGCTTCAACTTAGGTCGAGCCGGAGCCGGAACGTAGAGACCCAGAGTCTGAAGCGTCGTGCGGGAGTCTTTCAGGCCATGCAGTTTTATATCCGTCTGTTCTGCAAATGGAGCTTTGCCGTCAAACGGTAGGTCCTGCAAGGAGGTCTGCTCCTCACTGGACAGCCCAGAGAGCAGGAGCCACAACGCCCTTCTCATGGACACAGGTAAGGCCATGGACCGTGCGGCCGTGTCCGCTGCATCCAACGCTGCCTGCAGGGTTGCCCTGGCAGCCGCTGTACCCTCCTCCACCAGCGCTTCGAGGACTCCCTCCAGGAGCATGACAGGAAGGAGTTCAAACTTGGGCAAAGAGCCCCACAGATTGAACTCATACTGGCCCAGGAGAGCCTGATGGTTCGCCACCCATAACTGGAAGCTCGAGGACGAATAAATTTTCCTTCCAAATGAATCCAGCCTCCTTGAATCTTTATTTTTTGAAGTAGGGGCTGGTTGGCCCCGCCGTTCCCTGTGGTTGACCGACTCGACTACCATAGAGTTAGGGGCAAGGTGAGTATATAGGTATTCATGCCCCTTGGCGGTCACAAAATGCTTGCGTTCCACTCTCTTAGAGATGGGGGCCAACGCCGCCAGGTTTTGCCACAGAGCATTTCAAATTTTCGCCACCCCTTCATGGAGGGGCAAAGCCACCCTGCCCAGTACCGAGGCGGATAGGAAATTAAACAGGGAGTCCGAGGGCTCCTCCACCTCCTCTGCCTGAAGGAGGCGGCTTGATGTCGCCCTTTTCAATAGTTCTTGGTGGGCTTTAGAGTCCTCCTGTGGGAAGGAGGGGCCGTAAATCACCTCATCAGGGGAGGGCGAGGAGGCAGGCGCAGTACTTTGCGTGTCCACCGTCACCAGAGGATCCACCACCTGGTCGGTCTCCGGGCACGGCGCTGAGGATGTGCGTCCCACCGACTCCTTCCTCAGAGGCCGGGAGAGGGAGGCTGACGGTTGTTCTGAGGCTCCGGCCACCGAGCGAGCCCCCACTGGGTGCTGCATCGATGGCCATGGGGCCCACTGGTACCATTGTGGCAGCCACGGGGCCCAGTGCCACTGCACCTGCTGTGGCACCAGCGGAGCAGGCTGTTTGGCCTGGCTGGCCTGACCCATCTATGGATGGGGAGGCCAGGCTGATGTATGACCTGCCGCTGTCCCTGGGCTGGGAGGAGCGGCGGTGCCGGGAGCGGTGCCAACCTCGAGACCGCGACCTCAGTACCATCAGTAACAGCTGCTCAGCGATCATCTCCAGCGGGCAGATCCGCAATGGCGAATCGCCAGCAATCGACACTGGGGGCTGCAGGAGCGATGCCGTGGCTGGGTCCTGGAGCGAGACGACGAACGGGAACGGCGTCGACATTCGTGTAGCGACCGGTTATGATAGGCCCTCTGAGATGAGGCCCTATGGCGTCATCTGCCTCAGTCCCGTTGGTGTTCGCTCCTCGTGGCGGAGCAGTGCCTGGAGACTCTGTCAGACGGAACCCAGCCAGACAAGCTGGGGGGAGTCGACGGTGACCCACGTGGACTACGCACGGAACAGTCGCTGAGCGACGAACGGTGTTGGGAACGTTCTCTCGACCGAGACCGGTACCGAATCGGGGGCGACTGCGGAGATCCCAGTGGCGGTTTGCCTCTGGAGCGTGGGGCCAACGTTGGCGGTGCTCCTGGTACCGGCATGGACATAACGTCCCTGGCCGCCTACAAGGCATCCGGGGAAACCTGCTCCGAATAGGCCAGGCTACTCCACTTGACTTGAGTCGGTGGCCAGAGACCAATGTGGATCGAGGACTGCCCAATATGGGTGTAGCCTCTGCCCCAGTTTTACTGGGATGTCGCGGCAAAGAAGGCCTCCTCTTAGCGTGCCCCATGGATGGGGAGCGGTGCCGACTAGTAGATGGCGCCGAAGAGTCACCACGCACCAACACTGCAATCGCTGAGATGGGTTCCCGCAAAAAGCGTAAACAGTCCGCGTGCGGATCACTCAGTGGCATAGGTCACCTACAAGTGTCGCACAACTTAAAACCCAGGGCGCAGGGCATGCCCCGACCTGGGTGCACTAGCTAAACTAAACTACTCAAAAACTAACTAACTACAGGTACCATACACTGAACGAACAAGAGTTCCGGGGACAAGCTACAGAAAGCTGGAGCAGAGCAGTTCCGAAGCACCTTCACTGGCAGCAAGAAGGAACTGAGGGTGGGTGGAGCGCGCAGCGACCCTTATACCACACCATGGAGGCGCCACTCCAGGGGTTGCTAGGGGCGCTCCCCTACGGACACTGCTAGGGGAAAAAACTTCCGACACTGGTGCACGCACACCTATTGTGGAATACACATGAGAATCACTTGAAGAAGAAAGCAAAGTTCAGGAGCATTCAATTTATCAATTTCCGTGATCTTTATGTATTTGCAAGTGATATTTGGGTCACAAAGGAGCTTTGACTTAGATCACTACACAGGAAGCAATATTTGATTAAATAACTCAGAACATTAAGCAGAAGACAAATTAGTAACCATTTCAACTGTTCTGAGTGATAATAGCTTCATTGAACCGCCAAAGGGAATACCCAAGTTGGTCAAAACAGGAGAACTCAAAGGCAAGGCAGCCAAGCAATTATTAGGGCACCAATAGGGAAATTTAAGACTCTGAAGACTAGATTCATATATTCCAAGGCCAGAAGTTCTAAGTCACCAGGCAGACAGTTCCAGTATCTTTATTGCTGCTCATTATTTTCCCAAGCTGCAAAAGAGTAAATGTTGACAAGATACTAGTCAGTTTTTACTGCTACTATTCAGAACCCCTGGGAGGCCATAACACTGACAAGAATGAGGTCAATATGATTTCTGCTACTTAAGAAAGCTATTAACACCAATGAAGGCAGGCAACAAAGCTATCCACAAAAGAAGAAATTCAAAAAGGGAGGACGGGAGAAGCTTTAGAGCAGTGATACTCAGACTGAGGCTCACAAGCAGCTCTTTAATGTGTCTCCTATGGCTCTTTGCAGTACATATTAAAACACTGTGATTTAATTATTAACCGTTCTTAACCAATCAGGATGCTTTTACGACATTATTAACCAATTGTAGTTGATAAAATAATACTTGGTCAGTCATTCTGCTCTGAGAATAATTTATATATATATATATATATATATATATATATATATATATATATATATAAGAATGAATTCACGCTAATATAGCGCTTTTGGGTAACGTTGATTGCTAATTTGGCTCCTGAACCACTGAGGTCTGAGTATCACTGTATTAGCATGTCAGAGATACACCACGGTACAGCAATCAAAGCTAAGAAAGGGCAGAAACTCTGCCAACTCGCACTGTGGTCCAAAAGCTCTGGGAGTAGGAGCAGAAGAGTGAAAATGCTCCTCCTTCCTTCTAGCAGCCAAAGGGATTTGGTGGCGCTTCAAATTCATTAGCCACCTATTAATCAAAGACTAATATGAAACATGAAACTCCTGAGGACAGCTCAGAGACAGCACCTTCATATGAACCCAAGAACCTTTGACAGCAGTTTGGGGCAGGGGAGGCGGGGAAGAGAAGAGTGTTTTCAACTAGTTCAAGGGTAGGCAACCTATGGCACGCGTGCCAAAGGCGGCACGCGAGCTGATTTTCAGTGTCACTCACACTGCCTGGGTCCTGGCCACCGGTCCAGGGGGGCTCTGCATTTTAATTTAATTTTAAATGAAGCTTCTTAAACATTTTAAAAACCTTATTTACTTTACATACAACAATAGTTTAGTTATATATTCTAGACTTATAGAAAGAGACCTTCTAAAAACATTAAATTGTATTACTGGCACACGAAATCTTAAATTAGAGTGAATAAATGAAGACTCGGCACACCACTTCTGAAAGGTTGCTGACCCCTGAACTAGTAGTTGTTCCTAGACAATGTGGGAGAGGGGGTGTCATTTTTCATATCTTTCTTCAGCTTGTAGATTTAGACATTTAGCTGCCACATCTGTCGTAACATTTCTAAGCTCTATATGAGGTGATGGTTGCAAACAGAGAATTAAGGTGCAAGTTAGAAAAGATAAATATGTTATTGATAAAGATACTCTGGGGGGAAGAAGGAGGGTAAATATGAGACTAAATACAGGGAGGTAGGGGGCAGAGAGGAAATTAAAAAAAAAAAAAAAAGGAAAAACACCGAAAAGAACATCAGAAAAGTTACATGATCTATTAAGGGGGGGGGGGGGAAGAGAAGCCAGGAAATGTAAAAAGATACAAGAGCAAGAGGCACACAAGGCTTATACACTCTCCCCACTTCCCTATGGCACCATTCTGCACTGGGAAGAAAATGCACTCCCCCAAGACGGGGAAGAGGAGAGAGTAGGACTGGATTTGGGGATGTTGCTGTGGGCACCACGGCAAGTCTCCTTTCTGTGGCTGGGAAAGAATTGTTCCCTCGCTGCCAAATCAGCCTGGGCATTGTGGGTTTTTGCCTTCCTCTCAGCAGCCAAGGGACCCAGTGGGTAGGTTAGGTTGTAAAATCCATTTTGCCAGAACTTGGCAGTGTCCAGTGCAGAGGGCTTGGCTCCCTGACAAACCAGAACGGGAAGTGAATTAGGAAAAGGGATCTCCAAAACAAAGTGGGGAGTGGAGTTGGGGTTCCTAATGTCTGCTACGGCAAGGACATAACCACACCACGGTAATCCTAGAACACAGGGAGAGTAGTGGGGTCCCCAACAATGACATGGGGACCTGGTGGACTGGATTACAAAGGAAGGATGACCTGCACTGGACAAGTTATTGCTTCATAGTTCCCAGATGTGTTACTTAATACAGGTGTGGCCTAATTAAACCACATTCCTGCTGTCTTTTTTTTTTTCATGCAGTGTCCTGGACAAGTATTTATTTCTTTAAGCTGTAGGATGTGCACATTTGTAGGATATGGCAATGCAGGCAGGGGAATGCCAGCAACTATTTTTCACCCTGACTAATTCTACACAGGGATGTTTACCAACAGAACCAAACCAGTACAAATACACTGATACAACTCCCATATGGATACAACAATTCCAGTATAAGAGTTTCCACATGGGGAGATATATAAACAGTATACAGTTTGCACAATCAAAGAGTTCATCAGGAAACTAGGAAGTGGCACATTTATTTAAATTAAAACAGACACTTAGTTTCCCCAATAACTGAGTTTTACTAGGTTTTTAAAAACCTCACATTTCCACATTCAGACTGCTGCAGCACATTTTCCTTCGGTACTTATTACAGTACTCATTAGTTTTCAGTTTTAAATCTACATGTTAATACTGTACTGCTTTTCACATCAATTAACCACATTTAAATTATAAATAATTACTTCTGTAAATAATTACTTCCTAGTCAGTTATATTAGCTTATACATTTTTTTGTGAGATACAGTTGTTTTACCTACAACGTATATAAACTACACTTATGACATGGATCTACTGCTATCAAAGTTTTGTTCTACCACCCATTATCATGGTATCTGAACACAACTCAGTCTCACCTTAAAAGCTCAAGCTTGAAGAATTTCATGTATGTTTCACCTTTATTTATAACCTTAATTTTGCTCTCATTCTAGGACTACACACCTTTGATTAGTTTCCACTGAGAAACCTGTTTTTCAGAATACAAATGTGGTATCTCATATGGAGAATACTGTTGAATTTGCTATACTAAAAATTGCAATCGTTTCACCAAAGAATTACTAATTAACAAGTAAGAGCTAGGATTACCTCCAATGTTATATGCCAATAGGCAGGGCCATGCTATGACAGCATCAAATTGAATGGGTTACATCTCCACTAAAAACAGTTTTACATATTTAGAAAAATCTATGTATAGAAGAACCAATAATATGTTGTAATAGCAACACTAATCCATTTATAAATCTGTTTAAAATGTTGTTTTAATAACCAACAATCCTCTCTCTGGAGGCCACCTTTGGTCAAAGCCCTTTATATTCAGATTAGACAGACAGACAATAACCAGAACACAGAGGAACAAGCCAGACTTCCTTTCTTATTGTGAATCCTGACAAGAGTTCTAGGAGACACAAGAGATCAAAAAAAAAAAAAAACCCCACACCACTGCATTTTTCCTGTTAAAAGGCTAAAAGGTAATGGCAGATTGCAACCTAAACTTCAACATCTTCAAAAATACCTTAATGGAGGTGTGTCAATTACTCTACAAAAGGATGACTAGCTTTTCTGATGCTTCTTACTGGGTCCAGTGAACTGATTACACCTACTAGTACTCCAAGCTAGAGCATAAAACTAGTTTATTCCTATTATGTTTTTTTTTATAGAATGCATGTGTGATGCTAACAGCCAGCCCCCCCCCCCCAACAGCTAGCAAACTGTTGTCATGGTATATACCCAAAAGGTGGCAAGTAGTAATATATAACTGGAAAGCTAATAACTCACTGATCATTAGTATTCTTGCCTGACAGATGTATGGTAAATGCACAAATGAGTTTATAGATATGTGCTGGAAGTAGGTTCTTAAAATGTATTTGGCAAGCAAAGCCTAAGCCACACCTGCTCCAGACCGAAGAATGTCGTTCCACCTGCTTGAATGCATCTCCAATGTAAATTAAGCAAGGTATGATCAAAGACCAAAAAAAGCATATTTATGGGCAAAGTAAACGAGCCATCAGGAGAGCAAGTGGGAAAAGATGACCATTTAATCTCAATGAGGGATGGAGACTGCACCCCCAGGCAGCCTTCCTGTCTCTTGAAGCAGGGTCAATTAACTTTGGGAAAATATGAGAAGAGAAAAAGCCATTTTGGTATCCTTCACCTAAAGTGACAAAGAAACTGAGCACTTTGAGCTTTGTGAATGGTCCTGGCCAGATAGTGTGATCAGCCATGCTGGAAGAGAGCCTTGGTGAGAAATATTTCTTTGAAAAAAGAGAATCTAGTTTGTTATATCAGGTTTTAGTCTTAGAAGTGTATTTTTACTTTTGTTTGTGTGTAACCCTTTCTGTCTTTATTCCTTATACTTTCTATCACTTTAACCTATGTCTTTTTGTTTAATAAACTTGTTTGACTTTTACTATAAACCAACTCAGTGTTTTGATTACAAGAGAGGGTTTGTTAACCCCAGTTAACGTAATCAGCTGCTGGGTACCATCTCTTTAAGGGAGCAGCGAACTAAACTTCTTTAAGTGTTCTGCGAGAGGGCTGGACCCTACAAGACAGATGGTTTTGGGGAAATCTGGGACTGGGAGGGTGTTGGGGTCACCCTGTGAGGAATAACCAAAACCAGGGTGAGGTTATTGTGCTGTAAGCATGCTGCTGGGGCCAGGACTCTGAATCAAGGCTGCACAGCACAAATACACCCAGGGCTACAGGGCAGGCAGTGACAACACCTTACCAGTTTGGGCTGACCCCCAAAACATCACAGCATATCAATCCTTACCTGTCTGAAAATGACAGACTAGAGCATCAAGGCCAACATAAAGCTCTTGAATTACACCTTGTGTGCCCTGCAATGACTAAGGTCATATACTTTTAATACTACACACAATTTGAAATATTCAACACATTCTACAACTCCATACCATTCATTTAGGTAGAGAGATCTCGTCTTTCATTCCTTGCTTTGGAACTGTTCAGCTCTTTTTTAAATTCTTTCCTCTTAATTTAAAAAGGCAGTGTTCAACAAAACTAATGGAATTAGATGACAGTGTATGTCACATTAAGATTAAATACGTATATACTCGTTCATAAGCTGAATCTTTTTAGTAAAAAAGGGAAGCACCACAGAAGGGGGTCGGCTTATGAACAGGTATAGAGAGGGAGAGGTGGGACACAGCCCCTCCCCCCAACAGGGGGAGCAAGGAGAGGCAGCAGAGCCAGAAGGGAAGAGGCGGGGCCAGAGTCTCTCCACTTCTGGCCATGCTGCTCTCCCCCAGCCTACAAAGCAGCTGCAGCTCCGGGACTGGCAGGCTGCAGCCGTGCAGCGCCGTCCGGCCCAACCCGCCGGGGCAGCGCCACCCGGCCCAGCCCGCCGGGGCAGGCTGCGGCCGTGTCACCCGGTCTGGCCCGCCAGAGCGGGCTGCGGCCGCACTGCCCAGCCTGCTGGAGCAGCTCCAGCCAGGCCAGAGGCATCCTCCCAAGATAAGGTGGGAAGGGATGGGGAGAGTGTGGGGGTCCCAGGCGTTACTCCCCTGACTCCCAGCTTCTCCCCCCCAACAAAATTTCCCCACCAGTTGCTGTCCCGGCCCGTCAGGAAAAGCAGCTGGCGCGCCCCGGGACACTTTCTTTCCTTAGGTTTACCTCCGTGGCTGCGGACGCTGGAGGTAAACAAACCATCTCGGCCCACAAGTGGCTTATCCTGATGGCCCGAGAGCCAAAGTTTGCTGACCCCTGAATTATAGGGTCGGCTTATGAACGGGTTATAAAAATTTTCCATTTTTACTTATCCATTTTGGGGGAGGGGGGTCGGCTTATAAACAAACCGGCTTATGATCGAGCATATACGGTAACTCATGTTATCTTTTGAGTTTCCTTGTTGTAAGTTAAAAGCTACAATGCTGCCCCTAAATCTACAAAAGGAAAAAAATTAGTCCACCAAAACAAAAATTATCAGGGTTAAGTAATTTGTTTTAATTGCCAGATTTATAAAATAATCTTTTAAAAAATGTAAACTTTAAAATGCCAATTAAATACCATTACACAATTTGACTAATTTTTCAGGTTATAAGTATGAAAAGTACTTCTCCCAGGAAGAGAGAGCCCTCCGTACAAATGTAGCTGGCTATAGAACGCATTTCTTATGAAAAGTTATATCTTAAATATGGATAAAATAGAAGAGATACTTACATTTAATTCTTCCATAATTGGAATGTGGGGAAAAAAAAAATCTTATTTACTACATTCCTGCCTTCCACATTTCTCCCAGAGAATGCAGCACTAGGAAATATGTACTGTTCAGACACACTTTTTTATTAATTGAGCCAAGATTAATAAGATGGGCTTGATATAATAGTTACTAATATAGCAAGAAGTATCTCTTTCACCTGTGCTCTTTACGAGATTTGGCTTTTTACTAGATTAAATGTACATTCAAGTAGTTTATACCAAAAATGTTCGGAAAGATTTATAGTGTTTTATATTAGAAAGATTTTCTTTTCTTCCGTTTCATTGTGAATACTTTTAATTGAATATCCCTCTCCAGGTCTGGACCTAAACAGCATTGCTCTAATGCTTGTGAACCACAAAGCAGAAGTGACCAGTCATTAAAATGTGCATTTTGAGTACAAGCAAGTAAATAGACTATATGGCGTTAAGAAAAAAAAAGATTTTTCAAAATGTTAATCTAAGTTATTGGTAAGAGTATAATTCTTAGAGTGTGTCCTTTTGTACCAAACGTAGACTATAAGCTCTCTGGGGCAGGAAATGTCTTCCTTCTCACTTTTTTGTACAGCTATTAGGACAACAGGGCCCTGCGCCTTGATTGGGGCTCCCAGGCAATACCATAGTATACATAATGCAAAACAACAAATCACTGTTTAAAAGTCTAAAAACACCAATAAGATTACATTTAGCAGTAAGAAAACATCTCAGTGTGGACTTAAACACAAAAGGCAGCTTGTCAAGCTAGCAGGGGCAGCTACTTTAAAAATGCTAGTGGGGGGTACATTAAAATTAAGTAGTTAAATTCTGTCTAGCTTGCTAGGACAACCAAGGACAACTTATTTTGGCAACATATACTTGCCTAACCTACAAATGAATCATTTGCTATTTCATTTGTTTTACTATGAAGGTGCTCTCACCTTTGGGCAGATAAGTGTTTTCACCTATGCACTGGAAGACAGAACATAACCAGGGTAAGCATTAAAAAAAAAAAAAAAAGTTCACCAAGAAATTCTAATGGAAGATCTGTCAGTAACTTACTACTTAACTCTAGTTACAAAATGTTAAAAACAAAAAGTAAAAATAAACAGACATATGAGTGAAGAAAACAACTTGGGTCCTAATCCTGCAAATATGTAGACCTTGTCTACATGGGGGAAATGACCAACATATCTATTGTGAAATAAACTATTCCTCATTATCTATTCCTGAATAGCTTCCCATAAGGGCACTCTATTCCAGAATAAGAGTAATTGTTATTCTGCAATAATTATTCTGCTTCCAATTAAAATAAAATCCTTTGGTTTTGAACTTGTATGAAGAAATAATAAAACAATTAGTACAGTAAATGTTGTATTGATTAACAAATTTTCAAAAATTGAAAATTTTATTGTTTTCCCGCACCCTCAAATTTTCTATGTAAAGAAGATTTTTATATTAAACACCACATAACTGCATTTTATAAGTTGTCACAGGAAATCAGGAGGTTTTAATCTACTGAGTAAGGGACAGTTTCTATTTTTACCACCCAGGGTTTTGACATCAGAAAAATGAAATACATATTTGCTTCCCCTTTATTTTTTGGACAAACAAACAAGAACATTTTTTGTGAAGACTGAACTAATATTTCCCCACCTCAATCTTTTCTGACAGCAACCAGCTACTCAACTACCACTCCTGCCCCAAACATCCATCACTGTATCCAACAATGGGGTCCTGATCCATGACTGGGGCTCCTAGGCACTACAATAATAATAATAATAATAATAATAATAATAATAGTTTTACATAAACACTATCTGGGTGATTTGTTAAAATGTAGGAGAGTGAAATTATTAATGCTGACAGTTAAATGGAAATTAAGTTTCAGAGTGAACACTAAATTGAAATGAGTTAGGCAGATCATAAAGCCCACAGCTATTGTTCCCAGCTTTCCGTAGATTCAGAAGAAAAAAAAACTATCACATCATATTCCTAATGCACATTCTAAACAGAGGGGCTAGACATTTACATTTTTTAAATGAAACTTTGATTCTGCAAATGGCAGACTCTTTGGCAGCAGAATCACAGGAGCCGATGTATAATGGACTAGGACGAAGACAAACATCACTCTTGAAGGAAAAGCATCTGGTTGCTAATCAATGGCTGTGAGAGCTCATTTGCTATCACAAATATATGCATTTTAGTACATTTAACACTTAATTCTTGAGAATAAAACAAACTGACAACAGTCCAATCCAAAAATATACTGGACCACACTAAGAAGCAACTAGACTATTTGGCAAGAACTAAGTAGCCATGAGTAGTAACCTCTGCTCCAGAAAGGTTCATGACTCGAACAGATGTTATAGGTTTCTTACTCTACATGAGAAGAGTATATAACGTCCTTAATCACACAGTAACATGCTCTCATCGAGTTTCTCTTTTTTTATGATTCACCCAAAAATAAAAACAAGTCAAAATATTAATTATTTAAAACTTCAGACAAACTCTGGGAACATTTTGACATTACTTTCCTGACACAGCAGATTTTCCAGTTATCCTACATAACATGGTATGTTGAGGCGTTTAAGTCCACAGCCTTAGATTGAGCACTTTTGTTACTCAGTTTGGTCCTTTACAGACAGGTATTCTGAAGGCTGTAGTTTCCAGAGAAAACATGTGACCACAGAAAGACCTCTTGGGAAAGAGAATAATAAAAGAACTCTCTTCTGCTCAATATAGACAACTGGGGAGCTGTAGCTTGTTCATAGGGCTTCTCCAGTGATGTGGTGACCAAGGTCTGGGTAGGACCTGAGATGTGGTTCCCGGTTGAGAGGGAACAAGGATAAGGAACTGGGCTAAAGATGCTCTGAGGAAGAGCTGGGCAGAAGGCATAAGCAGCAGTAAAGAAAGCATGCCAGGCAAAAAAGTAGTTCGGGAGGTGTGGGGGGAGAAGTGAAATAGGAACATGAGTCTGGCACAATTAGCCACTTCACTGCTGTGGACCCCAAGGTTGGAGTCCCTTGTAGAGGAAGGGCACAGCTGCCGGTATGGCACCACAGTGCCACTAGAGGCAGCATGAGACCCCTTCCACGAAGGGGCAAAGGAGTGTCAACCTCCTAATGCAAGGGAAAAGGTCACAGACTGACAAGAGGGCTGGGGCCCAAAAATAGTAAAAGACTTTTTGGGAAGAAAAACCTTTGTTTTGGGATTTTTGTTTAACCTGGAAGGGGGGGGTAGTTTAACCGGGGGGCAGACTACCATACCAGTGAAGAAAAACTGAGGTCTGGCTGCAACTCAATGACTGAGGGGTAAGTAACGCTGTTAAATCATACTGTGAAGACGTCATTCTTCCACTGAGAGATTATATGTTGTCTCCTAGATGCTGAATAAATCATCTTCAAGACGTTCACAAGGCAACATACAGTCCCATTTAAAAAAAAAAAAAAGCCACCCACCAACCAACCAGGCACAAATACATCTCTGTTCCCATCCCAGTGTTTCCAATCTAACTATAACAATGAAGTTACAAAAGAGTAGAGGACAAGGAGAGAGCAGACAAGATTACATAGTTCCTGAAAGTGTATGCGTAGCATTTTTTTTTTAAACATTAAATAGGAGTCTTGGTCAATTCATTTCTTGTTGGCATTGTGGCAAATATGGGGTTTAAGATGGGTTTTAAACAATTAAAGAATGACAGCAGTTCAGGAAGGTAATTCCTTACCCTAGGGAGCAGCACAGGGAAAGGTACAAACAGTTGCAAGAATCAAAACAAATGGTATATTGACACAGCAATGGGTAGAACAGAATGGGTAGAGGAGATTACGCAATAAGAGACTAGGTCAGGTAAGTAAATACAGTAGAACCTCAGAGTTACGAACATCTTGGGAATGGAGGTTGTGCATAACTTTGAAATATTTGCAACACTGAACAAAACGTTACGATTGTTTTTTCAAAAGTTTACAACTGAACAACTTAATACAGCTTAAAGGCTTTACTATGCAGAGGGAAAACGCTGCTTTTAGCCATTTTAATTTAAATAAAACAGGCATAGAGTTCCCTTACCTTGTTTAAAAAAAAAATCAAACTTTCGTTGTTTTTTTAGTACTTTATGTTTAACACAGTACTTTACTTGTTTTTTTTTTTTTGGTCTCTAGTGCTGCTTGATTGCATACTTCTGGTTCCAAATGAGGTGTGTGGTTGATCAGTTAGTTCATAACTCTGGTGTTTATAACTCTGAGGTTCTACTGTAGTGACAAGTATTGTGCTGGGCTTCCAATGGGACAACAAGCAGCTTGGATTTAATGCAGTGGAGCAGAAAGAGCCAGCAGCGTGATTCAGAGAGGATAACAGGGGTGTGGTAACATGGACAAGTAAGTTGACTGTAGCACTACCACAAGATTATATTTTATTAGACAAATTATCTAACGGGGCAGAGTTAAGGTTGAACACTCAGCCTTACCTCTGCATTTCTTGACTCTGGAGTATTTTATTTTTCAACCTTAAATTTTGTGTTGGTGTTTGTTTGCCTGGAATTACCCATATTTTGGGCACAGAACTACGACTACTGCATATCTGAGGAGCAGGTGAAACTGTATGTTTAAAAGCAGGAGTGACACTGATATTCATAACAGTTTCATATTTGCCATTATGAGCAGAAGCAGTGAAATTTCACTCTCCAGCTATTTGGGAATTCTTGAACCTTTTCACATGTCTAGCAATCTCTTCTCATCTTCAGTTAATGTGGTTAAGCATCCTTTTAACACTTAATATAGCTGACTATCAGCAATATCTTTAACGCAAAACGGATATTGAGGAAAAAGTGGTATCTGCATGACCATATCAACAATGGGGCAACAATTTCAATAGTAGAAGTCAATAGACTCTACTAATTCATTTACAAGTTAACAGTAAAATCTCTCATACATTTCCTGTATTTTTAGCTCACTGAAATGAACTTTACATAACTGTATTATGCATAAAAACTTTGCCATATATTAGGCACAAGTATATTTTGCTTAAAAATATTTCAAGAGACTTCCATTGAAGTTTAAAATACTTAAGTTTTATTTTTTTATTTTAAACAGATCTGCCCTCCTACATACCTAACTTCACTGACAGCATGGCATATCATTAAATTACTACTTCATCCTGTGGCTTCCTACTCCACCTTCAGCAACATAACACACTTGCCAAACTGGAATTTTTCTCTCACACACCTCTCCGGGTTTTGTGAGTCACCCCCTTACTTTTCTTAGTTAGTAAAGCATCTGTTCAAATAAAAGAATATTCTGACACAACAACGTTAAATGCAAGAGTGTTTTCCTTCACAGACATATACTCGCTATCTACACTACTAAAATTAAAACAAGTCAAGATGAAATATGGTCAGTCTGTTCAATTCTTAAAATTATTTTAAGTTTCAGATGATCTTCATAACCCATCTGGTTGGGTTTTTGATTAGAAGGGACATAAAAATTGTTATTCTGATATCTTTGCATTACTGGGGCACAGTTATACATAAAATTTAAAAAAGTGTCTTCCATTTCCTTTATTTTGTTAAGCCTGCTTTAAATAGAAGACATCAAGAAGTCTCATGTTTTATTGTCAGAAAAAGCACATTTGTACAAACATAACACCCTAATATTTCAAAAGGGCTCATTTTTCTCAATTGAGTCAGTAGCACTTTAGTCAATAACAGATTCACCCATCATGAGGGAATTTTTTAAAAAAGTATTTGTCTGAACCTTACAGAATTAATTAGCCACTAACCCAAGAAGTAACTTACATAAGAAATATTCAGAGAGAAACATAGTGCATCTTCTTACAAGGAAAAACCTCCAGGCCACTGCTATGTTGCCTTTGCTATGCTTTACATAGCAGTCAAGAACTTACACTTATTATGGTTCTCAAGGCAGCTTACAATAATGTTAGGTTTGCAAAGACTACACATTCACTTTACTCAGTTAATAAGAAGCTTGTGTAATGTAATCAAGCAGACTTTCATCACCTGTTTTTCCCTAAATTAGCTTTTCAACCCAGCTTTCATGCAAAATTGTGAATCAATGGTGAGCCAAATGAGTAATTCCATAGTACAAGTTTAAATGTAACTGAACTAAAAATCATTAAACAATAACTTTAAAAGGCACCACCACTTTTATCTTTTGTAAAACGGTAAAAGATGTCAGACTGAAATTTCTGTAAAGTCTTCTATTCATTAAAAGAATAGGTGCAGCACAGGTAGCTGCATTTCAAGATTTTCCACTTTGCCAATTTCTCTAAAACTCAATCTTCAGGGATTCCCTGCAAAGAGAATTCATTTTCCATGTTCATTCTGTTTTTGGAAATCTCTGAAAACAATCTTAAAGTAAACACAGGTTTAAGCTTTTTCAGACCCATAATTTCTAGCTAGTGAAGCTCCTCAAGTGGTAGAAGGGGTGGAAGTTACAGTGTACACAAAGCACAAAAAAGATACAAATGTTTTTGACACCATGTTGTCTTACCTTGTTCTGCGCAGGTTTGGATAACAAAGTGGTAAAAAATGCACAATACTGGTCTATAATTCAGCTTCCATCGGTGCTACCATTAATGGAGCTGCATGCATTGGGAATTATGCATTTGAAAAATTCTTAAGTGTTCTAAAGGCCTATCAACTCACATTCATATAAGCTCTATCAGACATCCCTCAAATGATAATGACTTTTAACCTCTATCAGTCACCCAGGATCAGATCTGAATCCATCACCTAAAAGTAAAAAATTACATCTCATTTCCAATCCCCTCCCCATGCCATCCAATCAACATCTCACCATTTTTCCTAAACAGATGTGTGCGCGCACACACACACACACACACACACACACACACACACACTTTAAAAGCCAATTCTGTAAATTTAGAGATGTACTGCCTAGACCAAGTTTCTGTTTGCACTTACATGGTCTCCAAATGAGCAACAACAACAAAAATCAAGTCAACAACAAAACCCCTCAATATTGAGATCTGAACCAGTCAGAGTTAGCCTAACATATGCTGCTGTTGAACCTACAAAGGCAGATTTGATATCTGCAGGCAAAAGTCTCTAATATTTGACTTAAATGAAACTAGACAATTTTTCAGACGTTTGCTTTTTAAAAACAGTAATTATTAAATATGAAGATCATCTATTTGACTTCAGAAGCTAGATTTAACATAAAACAAATACAAGATTAACCAAAGTTGTGCATAAGCTTAGATACACACATGAAAATTACAATATATGTTATGAATGAAAATTTCACTAGATTAAAATAGTTTTTCTGGAAATTCTAAATAAAATAAATTTTGGTTCATGACCACCATCCTACTCAGCAGCCCTCGGGCAAGCTTAAAACTGCTCTAAAACGTTTCTCCAAAAATAAATCTAACTCAATATGTAACATAGCTATGTAGGATAAGAAAGCTGAACTATCAATATTATGAAAACCACAATCCTTTTAGCCTTTTTCACTTTGATTTGAGAGTAAGATGCATAGTAAAGTTAAAGATGTAATGTCATCAAGACAATAATGTCGTCTAGTTTTTACACACACTGCTTTTCATCAGTAGATTTCAATGCGCTTTACAAAAAAGGAGGTACACTATTACAGCTGGGCAAATAACTGATTTTTCAGTTTGCTGGCAGTTCTGAGAAAAAAAAAAATCAAAAGAAGATTCAGGTCAAGCTGAACCAAAACTGAAAATTCAAAAAAGTGTCATTGAATCAAAAAAGTCAAGAAAAAATTCATTTTGGTTAAATGAAATATTTCTTTTGACCCTGGCTAGATTGACTAAATAACCAGAGGAGGACAATGACAAGATGGTGGTGGTGATGCCTCTCTTAGAACCTTTAGCCCAGTGGTTAGGGCACTCACCCAGCATGTGGGAGACCCAGTTCAGTTCCCCCTTCTGGCTGATGTGAAGGAGGAATTTGAACTAGGGTCTCCCACCTCTCACTGGAGTGCCCTAACCACTGGGTAGGATCCTACCAAATTCACTATCCATTTTGGTCAATTTCACGGTCATAGCATTTTAAAAACTGTAAATTTCATTATTTCAGCTATTTAAATCTGAAATGTCACAGTGTTGTAATTTTAGGGGTCCTGACCCAAAAAAGGAGTTGTGGGGGGGGTTGCAAGGTTATTGTAGGGGAGGTTGCAGTACTGCTATCCTTACTTCTGCACTGCTGCTGGTGGCGGCGCTGCCTTCACAGCTGTGCAGCTGGAGAGTGGTGGCTGCTGGCTGGGAGCCCAGCTCTGAAGGCAGAGCCTCTGCCGGGGGCAACGCAGAAGTAAGGATGGCATGGTATGGTACTGCCACCCTTATTTCTGTACTGCTGCCTGCAGAGCTTGGCCCTCAGTCAGCAGCTGCCACTCTCCGGCCACCCAGCTCTGAAGGCAGCAGCGCAGAAGTAAGGGCGACAAGGTATGGTATTGCCACCCTTAATTCTGCGCTGCTGCTGGCGAGGCGCTGCCTTCAGAGCTGGGCATCCAGCCAACAGCCGTCGCTCTCCAGCTGCCCAGCTCTTATGACAGCGCAGAAGTATGGGTGGCAATACTGTGACCCCCCCCTAAAAAAAGCTTGTGACCCCCCCCCCCAACTCCCTTTTGGGTCAGGACCCCCAATCTGAGAAATGCTGGTCTCCCCTCTGAAATCTGTATAGTACAGGGTAAAAGCACACAAGACCAGATTTCACAGTCCATGATGCATTTTTCATAGCCGTGAATTTGGTAGGGCCCTAGCTATGGGATATTCTAGGAAGGTCTCAATTTTTCCTGATGAAGCTGTTCCTCTTCGTATAAATAATAAGCCGTTGAGCAGGGGGATTTGAACTTGCGACTCCTACCTTCTAAGTGAGTGCCCTAACCACTAGACCATGGAGTCATTTTAATTCTCTCTTTGGTCCAATGAACATGTTTCCCTTCAAAAATGTAATAGCATGCTGTAAAAGTAAATATTTTCATTGCAAAAACTTAGCAGTGAAAAATTCTTATAATGAAGTGAATTTAAGTAATGGCACCCCCGCACCTACACACAATTTAAAAAATATATATTTGCTACTGAATAATATTTTTATCTGGTTTATGGTACCCAAAGTACCAAAACAAGCTCAAAGCATGACTGTGCTGGGTGACAGCCAAGCACATAATGTGACATGTTCAAAAAATATATAGAGATATACCTATCTCATAGAACTGGAAGGGACCCCAAAAGGTCATTGAGTCCAGACCCCTGCCTTCACTAGCAAGACCAAGTACTGATTTTGCCCCAGATCCCTAAGTGGCCCCCTCAAGGATTGAACTCACAATCCTTGGTTTTAGCAGGTCAATGCTCAAACCAAAAAAGCCCAAATTCTAAATAGATAAGACAGAAACCAAGCAATAGACTAACAAATAAGCAAAATTTTAAGAGTACAAGAATTTGTTAGTTTCATTCTCTTTCTGGAAGGGAATTGTTTTGTTTTTGACTCTTGATTCTTTATTGATTTCCTCAAACCACAATATACACATTATTTGGTCCAGATGTCCCAGCCAACTTGCCGTGCCTTAGATGACCTAGCATTCTTTAAAATGTTGTTGAATAGTAAACTATATTTTTAAAAACAATTATTAGTTGTAGTTTAATCCAAATTCAAGCAAGTCCCTCAATGTTGCATAAACCACAGCAAAGCAAAATTCCTTAGAACTATGAAATTATAGCATTCCACTATTTCCATCGATCTTGACAACTTAAGAATTCAGTTTATGTTAGTTGCACTGATATTAAATTAAGTCATAACATGTAGTATTTTATATTAATTTGTAAACTTCTTGGGTCAGGAACCTAATCTTATTTGATACCTATAAGTGTCACATGCTGTACATCTGGGGCACTAATAAGTAACATGGACTACTAAAAGATTTCTGAAACACATAATGTTTAAAAAAATATTTAAATACCTACAATGCTATTAGGTATAAATGTTACCTTGCTTTCAATAAGTCCACACAGTATTTCTGTAAAAACATTTGTATTTAAAGAGGCTTGTTCACAGTGTAACAAAATATGAACCCCTAAGTGTGCAGTATTCACTTTACTTGGCAAAAAATCTTGAAAGTTGTGAAGTATTTTGATTGTATTTCACATAGTAAAAGTTCATCTATAGAACTTAAAGCCCTTTAGCAAAATGTCACAAAAAAAAAAAAATCTACACAGCATGTCTATGAAACAGAAGCCAAGAGAAGTTAAGTAATTTGCTCGGATCAAACAGCAAGCCAGGGAGAACTGGGAATAGAACCCAAATTCCATACCCTACCCAATGGATCACACTATCCAAAACCCTGTGGATGACTTGTTTCATTTTTACAACTAGGATTTTCAAAAAAGCCCAAAGGGAGTGAAAACGGTCAATGGAATTTGGACAGCTAATCCCCTTAGGACTGATCCACACAAACTTGCACTGAAATAACATACATTCCAAAATAAGAGTGGCCACCCAGACTTGCACCGAAACACCACCAGGTGTGAATTAAAACTGATTTCTGGTCCACACACGAGCTTCTACTGTCTTCAGGCTCATTTGAAAATCCCAGCCTACATGTCTATAAAATAGCACTACAATTCACAATCAAATCAATAGGACTACTCACAGTAGTAAAATTAAGCATGTACATTTGCAGTATCTGGGCCTAAATTGCAAATCTATTTGTCCAAAGTGAGTAAAATATAATTTCTCATTACAATCATGATAAAGGGCAATCAAATAGCTTATATGCAAGGACTGGTAAATCTCCATGGCAAATGTGCAAAGCCAACCTAAAGAAATGATTTTTTCAAGCTGGCTGTCACTAGCACAATAACACTGCACAAACATAATTTGCCCTAAATGGGAAGAAAGAGATGAGATATGAAACACTGGGGGAGACAACAGGGAATAGGTAAAAATTCAACTACTGATATTCTGTGTCAACCTATAGGTTACTCCTGGGGGAATTCTATGACAAAAAATTAAAAATTCTGCATCCAGAAGATCTGCATATCTTATTTGTCAAAACACCACAATATAATCTCCCCAGTTTCAATTATTTTGGTAATTTATTTCGAAGTATCTGTCAGCATGTATGTATGTAACAATGCACACAACAAAAAAAGATTGCCCCAGCAGTAGAGAGTTAAAGAAACCCCTGTGACAACCCAGTTTCTGTTATGCTTTTGTTGGGCACCTCAGTCTGGGTGTGTTACATGTGACAGCTAGGCACACCTTGGGGGAAAACTCTGCCCCTTGGGTCTTTTAGTTGATTCTCGGTTTTTCACCCTGCCTCCGGAAGAGTTACCATATTTCAAGCTCTGACGGAGGTATTGCAGGGAAGGAGGGTGGGCGGCTGTGTGGGGCCCCTCCAGCCCAGACTCCTGCTCCCCCTTCCCCCAGAGCCCCGCAACAGGCTCCACTCCACACAGCTTCATTACTATCCCACCAGGCAGAGATGACCCATACCTGCTCGGGGGGGGGGGGGGGGGGGGGGGACACGCGGCACAATTTAAAGGTTTGGTTGCCTGCGGAACAGCTCAAGTCATGCCCCCCACCTCCAACAGGCCCCCCCACACTTACCCTCAGTTTCCCCTCCCAGAAAGTAGCAGCCTTTCCCTGCAGCTCCCATCTACTGCTCCTGCCTCTATCCACTGGGCACCGCGTGCCAGCTCCAGCTCCGCACCATGTGACCAAGCGGGGCTGGCAAACTACAACCTGTCTGGGTCTCCTGCGCAGGCACACTGTGAGCTGGGAAGCCGGGGTCTGCCAGGTCCACCAGCCCCTAGTGGCGACCAGCAGCTCCACTGTGCCAATTGTGTGAGGAAAAATGAAATTCTGTGCAGAACGTTAATTCTGCACAAATTCTGCATTGCATGGTGCACAGAATTCGCCCAGGAATAAACAGGTCCACATTGGAAGAGTGCTTTGCTCCCAAAACAAGCTATGAAAACTGCATTAGTGGTAGCACCTACTTTTTTAAGTGCCTATAGGATATCAGGTTTCAGAGTAGCAGCCCTGTTAGTCTGTATCCACAAAAAGAACAGGAGTACTTGTGGCTTAGACACTTAGATGCATCCAATGAAGTGGGCTGTAGCCCACGAAAGCTTATGCTCAAATAAATGTGTTAGTCTCTAAGGTGCCACAAGTACTCCTGTTCTTTTTATAGGATATCAATGGGTTTTGTAATACCTCGTGAATAAAAAGCAAAGAGCTGGAATTACGATAAACACGGCAAGATACCACAAATTACACAGAACACTTATCTTGGTAATATTAATGGTACAAGAAAAGTTCACAGCAGTGCACAGAACAGACCACGTCCAATTAAATATATTACTTTTTTCAAGCTCTAATAATTTAAAGATATTAGATTGCTTTTAGCTTTTTCATGGTTTCCCCACCTCTATATTAGTCTGTACTTAGAACTCAAAATGGGACTGCAATTTAAAAAAGGCAAGATTCTTTCTGGGATCTTTGTTAATAAACAACCACAAACAGGCCCAGGCCAAAAGCTAGTGTTAATTTCCTTCTTTTCCTTGGAAACATGCACATGATCAGTCTCCACCCTATGAGCAGGGACCTCACTGTCAGACAAATAGGACTATAACCTACCTACCCAAACCCTCCCCCACACCCTTTCAAACCAGACACACAACACTGACCAGCTGATGTGAATATGACAAGAGGTAGCGGTGGGGTGTGGCTTGAATGTTTCTTTTTAAAAAACAACTCCAGCTTCATTCCAGTCATTAAAAAACGCCCATTTCATTAGGAAGAAATCACCCACTGTGTTTTTCCGGTACAACATGTGAACTCTCGGGACTAGGAATCTGCCCGATATTTACTTTAAACTGAACGTTGGCAACCTCAAAGTTTTCAAACACATTGAGCCAAAAAGGCTCCGTCGTCACGCCCTTTGAAAGCTACACAGGAGATTTCACCAACAGCTCACCCTGAGCTGTGAAGTAAAGGAAGCTGCGTTTTAAAAGGGGCATTTTCCGCACAAAGCGAAACATTTAACACACTCCCAGCGTTTCCCTCGCCGGCCGCTGCCCTCCCATCTCTAAGCGTTAAAAAGCACAGCCCCCCAAACCAGTCCTGCTGTTTGCATCACCCTGAAGCCCCTGGCAGCACCTCTCCCAGAGGGTCCCTCCCTGTTCCCACTGGGCCGGGGGGTGGGGTGTCCTGTGATCTCTCCCGTCTCTTCTCCGTGGCAGACCTGCCCCCTCACCAGAGCCTCTCGGGGCATTTTAAAAGCGAAAATCACTCCCGCCTCGTCCCCCCCGGGGCACAGCCCCACCTCGGCCAGGGGAAGAGTCACCTTCGGGCAGGGGGCGGGGATCGATGTCATTCCTCCGCTCCCCTCCTGCCCAACCCCAGCACGCCCAACAGCGCCCCGCGGTTCTGGGCAGAGCCGGGGGAGGCTGCCCCGGGTCGCCCCCCGCCCCGAAGGAGAGTCTCGGGGAGGGGCGCGCCAGGCTGACCCGGGGCGGGGCGGGCGCGGCCTGTGCCGGGCGCGGCGTCTCACCTCGCGGGGGGAGGGGTCCCAGCGGCCGGGCCATGGGGCGGGGGGGCCGCTCTCGGCGGGGGGAGAGGGGGGCTGGGCCGGGCGCAGGTGCTGGGAGTAGAGGGGGCCGCGGTGGGGCCGGGCCCGCCCCTGGCGGGGTCCGGGGGGGTCTCACCTCGGTGGGGGGGCTGATCTCGAACAGGTCCAGCCGGTTCGCGTTCCAGTGGTTGATGATATCGGCGAGTTTGCGCCGCTCCTCCTCCCGGCTGCCGCCGCCCGACATCCTCCGCCGCTGCCTCCGGGGCGCTCGGTGCCGGGGCCTCTCCGCCGGGGGGTCTCCTGGTCCGGGGGGTGTGGGGCGCCCCTCGCTATTTGATTGTTTTTATCCCAGTCCCCGGGCGCGCCCGGCGCTTTCCCTCCTTCTCAGGGATAACGCGGGGAGGGGGGGACCCGGGGCGGCGCCTCCTGCTCGGCAGCGTCTTCCCGGAGCCGAGCGCAGCCGCTTCCCCTGCCCCGGTGTCTCCCTCGCACACACACACACACACCGTCCCGTGCGCGCCGCCGCCGCCTCTGCGCGCACTCCCCTCCCACGCCGCTCACCTCCCCGCGCCCGGCTGCGCGGCCCCGAGCCCGGCGACTGCGGCGGGAGCGCGCCTCGGGTGGTTCGGCCCCGCTGCAGCCAGGGCAGCGGGCGGGGACTGGGGCGAGGCGAGGCGCTCTCCCGGGCCGGGATCCCGCGCCGCTGGTGCGTGCCGGCCGGCTCGCCGGGGCAGGGGGCGCTCCCGGTGCGCGACCCGAACGACGGGGGCGGAGCAGGATCGGGGCGCTGTGTTGAACTCCTAGTGATAAAGGGCGGACCCACCCCACCCCTTTCCCTGAGCCGATCACCGAGAGGATTGGTTTTATAGAGTGGTTGTGTCCTTATCAGAAGGAATAGCAGTTTTGGTCTTTGTATTTCCTGGCTCTGTTGGCAATCTCACGCTTTGAACAAACAAAAAACCCAGCAATTGGAGCACATGGCTGGGAGAGAGGTGAAGATCCCTGGGCTCTCTTTGATGCTCTGCCACTAGCTCCCCATGTGGCCCTGAGCATGTCACTTCACCTCTCTCTCACTCAACCTTTCTCCCCTGTAAATTGAGGAGAATGATACTTTGCTGGCTCACAGCGGTGTTGCAATGTTTAATAACATTTCTCCAGCCTTGATAGCCTTGCATGAAAGCAGCTGTATAAGAGCAAAGTGTTGATATAAATTTTCACAACCTGAGAGAAATCTGAGGTGACATTAAAGGGTCAGGTTTTTGTTTTTAAAAAATATTTTTTTTTGCAAAATCTATTGGATATATATGTTCAATAGGTACTTGTGCTAGATTTTGAAATCCAGCAAGTTTTCTTTCATGGTGGAGTTACAAGGCTTTAACCAGTTGCAATCCATACTGTACTGTGTGTTTGCAGTACTGCAATGTTGTTTATTTATTTTGCACAGGAAAATGTAAACAAAACCCTACCTTGAATGTCTACTCTTGGCCCTATTATCAAAACATTTTTTCAGTTTTGTTCAATATTTGAAATAACAAAATAATATAGTATCTGTTGTGCTAGAGCTGTGAAATGTACTTGCCAGAGTATTTCAAGTCCCTCCTTAGCTAAACAGTTCAGATTAATTGTTTTTGTTGATGAGGTTTTCATTGGCTGGACTATTTTAAAATGGAGATTCTAGTACTCAGAGAATTAAATAATTGTGATTTTAGCAAGTGGGCGATGGTACCAATGTAAGTACAAGCAATGGTGGGTGGTCTATGGTGGTTTTACAGGTGCAGGTCAGTTACAGTTTTGCCCTACCTCTATACTTGTGCTGTTTCACACCTTTGCAGTTGCATAGCCCTGTGGGAATTTGTGCCCAGGACAGGGCCCTGAAGCAGTGACCTCTGGGAGATTTTAGAAGGCTTTCTGGAAGCTCTGGTGAATTGTAAGAGAAAAAATTAAGCTCCATAGTCCACTATAAAACTCTCATAAATCTGCTAATACCAGCAACCTTTCTTAGTCCTTTAGCAAAAAGGAAAATTTAGCTCTCAGCAAGAAAAGCTTCTTTAAAAAAAAAAAAAAAAAAGGCAGCCCAGCTGTACCAGATAACAGAGGATGTTCTGGCAGTGCCTGCAGAGAGCTAGAGACCATATAAACTTCATGCTATAGTAGTTGTGCACCCACCACTGCCTGAGCAGACAGCTGTATGCTTTGCTTGCAGATTACATTTGCTGAGTGGAGTGCTGCTTTTGTGTCTTCACCCCTTCTACAGACTCATGAAACCAAGTTGTTCTCAAGACCTGCGATGAGTAATAGTGACTGTTTAACTTCAGGATTAGGAAGGAGGCTGTTCTGTGCCTGGTGTAAATTGATCCCAATATTGCTGTGCCAGACCATAAGGATAATATTAATAATAAATGGAATTATTTAACAGAGTTTCAGAGCTATTATCAAAAGTCATCTTCCTTTAAATATCACCTGATGTTATTTGGGACTATTAAAACAATTTTCTGGAATCTGTTTTGAGATTTATTTTCCTTTATCACTTATATCGTGCCATAAATGGACATGATGCTTCATACAAAAATGAGAAGACAAGGTCCCTGCTGGAGGATATTATAGCTTAATGCCCAATCCTGCTAAAATTACTCCCATAAAATAGCTCCACTTAAGTCAATGGGACAACTGGATTTGACTCTAAATTAGACAAATCATCAAACAGTTGATGACAAATAATGGAGCAAAGCTGGCAGAAACAACAGAAGAAAAGGGAAAAGGAAAACTGCTCTAAGGTGAGTATTTTTTTACAAGATGTAAAATTGCTTTTTCAAATTTTGTTTTCCCTTACATGAACAATGTAATGTTTGATTTACTAAAAAAAATAATCATAGATGATTAGGTAATTAAACTATCAAAAAAAAGCCATTGTTGTGATTTATTTATACAGTGCCCAATGTGTGACAGGCACTTTACTGAACAAATAAGACACATGCCCTTCCCCATGGAGCTTACAATCTAATTTTAGTCCTGATAAGACTGAGCACAATAAACAGAAGGGGGGGGGGGAGACTAAAAATGATGATGGTTGAAATATTGAAAGTGGGCAGTTATGGTTCTGTTAATTTACATTAGATTGTTTTCTTTCTCCCTCAAATTTGTTTGTAAGACTCTCAGAAGAAATGTCTTTAGGAGTGATTTGAACAAAGAGAGGGCAGGCAACCTGGCACATTGGGGTGAAGTGGTCATTTTACACAAAGCAGCAGCATGGAAGAAAGTCATGATGCAGGTCTCAAGGCTGGGGTAGCAAAAGGGTTCCTAGGGGGATATATAATAAGAATGAGGTTTGAGATGTAGAACAGGGCAGACTTATGAAGGGTCTTGAAGGTGGTGAGCCCAAGACATTTGAAAACTTATACGGTGGATAATGGAGATATTTGAGGGGGGAGTGCCATGGTCTGATTTTAGCAGCTGCATTTCAGACCAATTGGCAGGGAATTAGTGTGCATATTAGGGAGGCCAGGGTGGAAGTGGTTTCAGAAGCAAGATTACTAGGGTGTAGACAAGTGTCTGAGCTGTTGAGAGGGAAAGAAAGCATCAGAATTTTTGAAATATTGAAGGGAGAAAAGCAGCAAGACTTGGTAACAGTCCTGATGTGTGGTAAGGAAAGAGAAGTTAAAGATTACCCCGAGGCTGAGTGACTAAGGCCTGGTCTACACTACGACTTTAATTCGGATTTAGCTGCGTTAATCCGAATTAACCCTTCACCCGTCCACACTACAGAGCCAGTTAATTCGAATTAAAGGGCACTTAAAATCGATTTCTGTACTCCACCTCGACGAGCGGAGTAGCCCCAAAATCGATTTTGTTAATTCGAATTAGGGTTAGTGTGGCCGCACACCACCGAATTAATGTGGTTAAATTAATGGGGTAGTGTGGCCGCACACCACCGAATTAATGTGGTTAAAAACCGAATTAATGTGCTTAGTGTGGCCGCGCACAATCGAATTTATACAACCTGTTTCCCAAATTCGAATTATCTAAATTCGGATTAATCCCGTAGTGTAGACATACCCTAAGAAAATAGTTGTGTTAGCCACAATAATGGAGAAGAGCGAAGGCAGAGGGGCTTGGGAAGAAAAAATAAGTAGCTGCAGTTTTGGCAGCATACATGTAGCTAAAGTCATCAAATATGCAGGGTTGAAGACAAGTGCAGTTACAGTGGTCTGTGCAGGGGACAGAGTAAAACAGACTTTAGAGACCTTCCCTCTTTGGTGATCACAATCATATGAGGGAAAGGGAGATTGCAGCAGGCACCACCTTGAGAGTGTACAGATGGTAGGCTAACCAGTGGTTTAAAGAGAGCTGCCTACTGGCCAAGATCTCAGAAATCAGCTCCACCTGGAGAGTGTTCCTACTATGTGGGTGGAGTAACTGCATCTCTGCTCCTGCCCCTTGCTGCTCACTCTCTGCTACTTGCAAGTTCTTAGGGGCCAGTTAAGGACTGGGTAAGAGTAGGGCACTGTTTGGAGGGCTGCCCACTTTTTGAGATTCTGTCTGCTAGTCACCAGCTGCCATAGTGCCAGTGGTCAGAGAGATGTACCTAGCACAGAACCTCAGACACTAGTGCCATACCATATAAATCAGTACACTGCTGGAGGTTATGAAGAAATTCAGGGTGAAACTATGACCTAACCCTACTTGAAGCCACCCACTTTTGTGTTTGTGCTGTAATTTATATAATGAAATGCAACACCTACATTAAAGCAACATTAAATTGCAAACTTAGGGCATCAAGCAGCAGCCTTTATTTAGGTAAAACATCCACTGAAGTCAATAGATGAGCTGAGTAAGGACTGCAAGTTTGGACAGTATCAATTTACAGAAGTCAGGTATGGGGAAAAAGTGTTTTTCATTGCAACATTAACTCACCTACATTAATTGAACACACTGTATACATCAAAGTATCAGCTATCAGCCTAATTACTAAACAAGAGTACTACATATGTGCTATGTGGGCAAGTTAATATTGCATTAAAAATCTCTTATTTTGTGTGACTTTAGTATGTTTAAATCTGCAGCCTTATGCTTCTAGCAATGTAGGGGCTTGCACTTAATTTGACTTTTTTTTTTCTTAAATAACTAAGTGGAGGGGGTGAACACAATCAAGTTATGCAACTGTGTTTTGTGGAACTCTAGGTTTTAAACTCAACCATCCTCACTTTTTTGGGGGGGGAGGGGGCAATGCCATACAATTGCAGGTAATCACACAACTTAATAAAATATCATACCTAGTTTTGTACATTGAAGAATCACAAAGCAGTCAAATGGATTTCCCTAAACAAAATGCTTAACTTTTATGGAAAAAAGATCCCAGGTAGTTTAGAGATAAAAACAGCAGTCTCACCAACTTCCAGAAGCTGGTTTCTCTAACAGCTCCTAACTCAAGACCACTTGAAGCTCTTCTGCACAGCTCTGGCTTTAGCCTAGGAGCCCCGCCCTGAAAGGATTTATGCACCTGATTAATCCCATTGGCAATGGCACATCTCAGGCATGTAAGTGTTTGCAGGATCAGGGTCCAAGATCTCAATTCTGCTTGCCACTGAAGTCAATTCTTTGGCTTGAATTCACAAGACACTTAAGCATGTGCCTATCTTTACGCATGTGAATAGTTCCATTGATTGCAACAAGGTACTTAAGGGCATGGCAGACTTCAGTGAGACTACAGTTAGAAAGCAGAAACATTCTTAAGTACCTTGGTGAATTTGGCCCTTTAATGGCTCAAATCCTAGTTAAAGATTCACTGTCATTAACCACTGAAATAAACTGTCACAGGAAGTCGAGGATTCTACATCTCTTGATGTCTTCAAGTCAAGTCAGGATGCCTTCCTGGAAGATGTGTTTTAGCCAAACACAAGTTATTCAACTCAGTACAGGGGAAATAGGGGAAATTTAATGGCCTGTGATATAGAGGAGGTCAGATTAGATGATCTAATGGTTTTTCTGACCTTAAATTCTATAAATCTATTTTTACAAATGTTTAAGTAGTTTCAAGTACTCCCCTTACTCCCAAGGCTCCCTGCAATTTGTGTGGGGTTTTTAATTATATTTTCTTATTTTAAAATGTTTTACTCTCCCCTGTTGCTTTGTGAAAGACCCATATAAACAACAGAGGAAATTAGGTGACTATGAAGAGGGAAAAGAGAGAAAGACTCTATACACAGTGCTGTCAAACACACAATGTAAACAAACTAGGGAAGAAACCCACCAGAAATATGTAACCTCTAATCTCTGTGTTATGTTAGGTGCTACTTGTAACAACAGTAGGTAAAAATATTTAGACAGATTTTATTTTTAAATTGACAGTAACACATCAGTCAATAAGGTCAAATTAAATTATTAGTTGCAGCAATGTATGATTGTTCCAGGTTGCCCTGCTTCCTGTCAGCTCTTGAATTACTTGACTAAAATATAACACTGTTTAAAGCATGCACTGTATCTAACATGCCGTTATGAAAATACTAAAAGCATTTTATATACTCACACAGTGATAACATGTGCAGTTCGAAAGCTCAGCAGCTTTTGAGTTCTTTGTGCAAGAGGAAATCTTACATATCTTTTTAATGGAGAAAAAGTGTGTGTGTGTGAGAGCGGGTAGAATATGGGCAGGAAGCAGGGGTGTTCCTTCAACAGCTAACCCAAATGTGACTGAAGGGATTTTCTTCAAAAATAACTTACCACTGGCCTAAGAATGGGGACAAGACTTGAACTCCTTACTCCAGCAAAATACCCAGGGAAGTCAATGATACTTTTGCTCAACTAAGGACTGCAGGATCTGCTCCTGAGCATAGTTTTAGCCTCAAAAGAGAATGTTTCAGAAAGTTATTATATGTGAAATCATAGGTGTAAACTGGTGGAGTGAATCAGCTGGTTCAGCAAGAAAAGAACTGTCCTTCAGTTGGCAAATTTTCCTTAATAATCCCTTAAACATTCTTGAGGTCTTAGAACGTTTTGGTTACAAGAGTAACAAAAGGTTGTTTTCATACGTAGAAAAGAACAACAACAACAAATTCCAGGGAAACCCCACCCATGTAACAACTTGGTGTCATGTCTTACCTTCTTAAAGACTTCCCCCAACCTCCTGACAAAGTATATAGCTTTTCTTTTTAGGGTATCCTAATATAATTTCTCAGGGCCGGATTAACTTTTTGTGGGCCCGGCGCCAAACATATTTGTGGGCCCCCATTGGGGAAATAGGGCATGTGATGGGGGGTGGTCAGGTCTGCAGAGCGAGGGGCCGGTTGGGGGCAATGAGACGCAGCAAAGCAGGAGTGGCCCCACTCAGCCCAGCACAAGGGCATTGTTTACAAACCTCAAACTGCTAGACGCATACTGGCCCGCCCAGCCTTGCGCTGCCAGCATGCCCCTTCCACACTGCCCTCGGGCCCAGTGCCCTGCCCTTATGCCAGCGCCCCCTCACCTAGAGACTTCCCCCACAGATCCCTATGCCCAGCACCCCCTGCCTAGAGACCCCTCCCGCTGACATCCCACCACAACTACACAGCACCCTGCAAACCATAGCCCCTGCCCAGCTCCCCCACCCACAGCTCCCCTACTGTCCAGCACTCCCTTCACAGTCCCACCATCACAGCTGTACAGCGCCCCATATTCCTGAGGGAATTCTGCATCAAATTCTGTGCATAATATTTTAAAATTCTGATTTTTTTTTAATAATAAATAAATGTGGAAGCTCCACCATGGCAGTGGGGAGCACAGGCCACTGAGGTGGGAAAATACCCTGCAGCCTTCCCCGCCCCCCTGGGACAGGGACTTGGCAGTGAGACTGAACCTGACCCTGACACAGCACAAGGGCCATGCCTGCCACAGAAACACCCTGGGGACCTGCCCCTTTTGCACCAGGCACACCAGATGTGGGCTGGGAGGCTCAGCCCAGCAGCAGGATCCAAGTGCAGAGGGACTTAGTGTGGGGGGATCCAGATGGGGGTAAGAAGTTTCTGTGGGGAGGGGTAAGAGGGTTCTGTGGGGGGCAGTCTGGGTGCAGGCAGCTCAGTGGGGGATCTGGATGCACAGGGAGGTGCCAGGTGCAGGGGCAATGGCAGTCTGCAGGGGGGACCAAGTGAAAGTGGTTGGAGCTCAGCGGGGGTAGGGGGGGGAGTCTGGGTGCAGGGGAGGTGGGGTTGTTGTACTTAAAGTACTGCACAGGATCTTTTCAGGGGGAATAAGGCAAACGCCACATTCATCAGTAATACATGCATCAATCAACACTGTATCATATGCATATGATCTATATTACACTCATGCACTCACATACACATACAAACACACTCCGTCTTGTTGTTGTTACCAACTAGTTGCTCCCCTTAACTTCACTGGCCAGGTGAGTTAGATAGGGGAAGGGTGGAGCCGGGCTTCTGCCGATCTGGATCAATGCTCCGATGTTGACAAGACCCAGGGTCCTCTGCAAGACACCTCACATTTATAGCAGCTTCCCTCTCATGCAAATCTATACCAGATTCAAAATCTGTGTCCGTTGGTCCTTTGTGCTGCTTCTTTCTGGGTGTTGTCCCAATACTGTTCAAAGAGGTTGTTTCCAAAAGAAGGTGCTTGATTCTAAACCATCCCCCGTTCCCCCCCCCCCCCCCCCCGGCCGTCAATATGTCTGCTCTTCTTTAGTGAGCCCACTTGACAAGTTTGATTGTCCTTGGGTCTGGCTTCCATCCCCTCTCCAACTAGCTGTCTGGAGGCGCTTGCGTTCCATGCCTTGCTCATTCACACCTCATTCATTCAACATGCCAATTGATTAAGGGAGTGTGGGGAGGGGGAATCTTATTCTACTCCTAGCAAAAAGAGATTTTTCTTCTACTTTAACTATCCTTAGGGGCTATAACATTATACCAAGGCTTAACACAAAGTTTTCTATAAGTTTTTCTACATAGGGATCTGATACAAAGTTCCTATATCAAAGGACTTGATACAAAGTTGTATGAAAATAGCTTAATACAGGGTTATATGAAGAGGCATAATACAAAGTCATATGAAAGTTAGAGGTTATATATGGATAGGCTTAATACAAGGTTATATAGAGAGGCATAATACAAAGTCATATGAAAGTTATGTGAAGATGCTTAATACAGAGATTTATCTACAGGGTTCATTTGGGTGGGGATCTAGGTGTAGGTGGTTGGGGCTCAGTGGGGAGGGTGTCTGGGGGGGCTCATCGGGGTTGTACAGATTCAAGGGAGGTGGGGCTTGTCAGGGTGAGGTTTGATGGGCCTGCTTAACAGGGGAGCCCCAGCTGCTGCCAAGGGGATACGCATGCTGGGCCCCCATTTTCCCTATCTCAGGGATCGGTAACCTTCGGCATGTGGCCCACCGGGGGCTTACCCTGGCGGGCCACGTGTTGAAGGTTGCTGATCCCTGCCCTATCCCCTTCTCTTCCCCATCCCATGCCCCTTCCCCACCACTCCATCTCCTCCCCATCCCACCCCCTTCCTTCCCCACTGCCTCTGTCCCCCTGCCCTGCCTGCCCCACCATGGGCACTCACTGTTGTACAAGATGAAGGATGGCTCCCAGCACACAGAAGGGAGCTCAACCAACACTAGGACACAGAAGGTGGTGTCCAGCTGCAAAGTCCCGGGAGCTGAGCAGCATCTTCTTTTTTCAGCCTGGCTGTGCAGCTCTGCAGTCAGAGTAGGTATGCTCATTCCACCCCCCCTCCCCAAGACCCCATCCCACCTCTTCTCTGCCTCCTCTCCCCAGGTGAGCATGCTGCTGCTGTGCTCCTCCCCCACCCTCCTGCCGGCAAACAGCTGATCGGCAAACAGCTGATCGGCGCGGGGGGGGGGGGGGGGGGGGGGGCAAGCTGGGGGAAGAGGGGGGGGGGGGGGGAGCTTGGCTGCCCTACTGCAGCAGGAGCCTCACTGCCAGGAGCACCAAGCTTCTGCCCCCCGCAGGAGAGAGTTGGGGGGGCGGAAAAGAGTGGGCCTGGTCGGGGCCCCCCTGGAGTGTGGGCCCAGCTCCATGGCGCCAGTGGCTCCATGGTAAATCCGCTACTGCAATTTCTCACAGAACATGACTGAGTTTTCAGGCCAATGGTCTTACCTGATCACATGGCCTCCTACATCTACATAAGAGCAAAGAAGGGAATTCCTAGCTTGCCACTTCAATTACAGCAGACTCTCTCCCCCTTCAAATGTCTCCACTCACTCCTCCTTGGCTCCACTGTATCAAACACAAACTTTAACGAAACATCACAGTTTAGTCCCATCCTAGTGATTATCTCTTATGTGCTTTCGACTGGCTGCCCCCTGACTCTGCATTGTTAATTATCCCAGCCTTTAATACAATTTAGTCCAGTTTAATCTTCAAACATCTTCACATTTCTTCCGATACCATACCTTAATCATGGGACGAGCTCTTTGTAAAAATCTACAAAGCTACTATATTGTGTCAAGTATCAGGGGGTAGCCGTGTTAGTCTGTATCTACAAAAACAACAAGGAGTCTGGTGGCACCTTAAAGACTAACAGATTTATTTGGGCATAAGCTTTCGTGGGTAAAAACCTCACTTCTTCAGATGCATAGAGTGAAAGTTACAGATGCAGGCATTATATACTGACTCATGGAGAGCAGGGAGTTACTTCGCAAGTGGAGAACCAGTGCTGACAGGGCCAATTCAATCAGGGTGGATGTAGTCCACTCCCAATAATAGATGAGGAGGTGTCAATTCCAGGAGAGGAAAAGCTGCTTCTGTAATGAGCGAGCCACTCCCAGTCCCTATTCAAACCCAGATTAATGGTGTTAAATTTGCAAATGAATTTTAGTTCTGCTGTTTCTCTTTGAAATCTGTTTCTGAAGTTTTTTTGTTCAATGATAGTGACTTTTAAATCTGTAATAGAATGACCAGGAAGATTGAAGTGTTCACTTACTGGATTATGTATGTTACCATTCCTGATGTCCGATTTGTGTCCATTTATTCTTTTGCGGAGGGACTGTCCGGTTTGGCCAATGTACATGGCAGAGGGGCATTGCTGGCACATGATGGCATATATAACATTAGTGGATGTGCAGGTGAATGAGCCCTTGATGGTGTGGCTGATGTGGTTGGATCCACTTCAATGTGGATGTGGTTGGACTGGGAGTGGCTGGCTCATTACAGAAGCAGTTTTTCCTCTCCTGGAATTGACACCTCCTCATCTATTATTGGGAGTGGACTACATCCACCCTGATTGAATTGGCCCTGTCAGCACTGGTTCTCCACTTGCGAAGTAACTCCCTGCTCTCCATGAGTCAGTATATAATGCCTGCATCTGTAACTTTCACTCTATGCATCTGAAGAAGTGAGGTTTTTACCCACGAAAGCTTATGCCCAAATAAATCTGTTAGTCTTTAAGGTGCCACCAGACTCCTTGTTGTTTTTAAAGCTACTATATTGTCATCTTCCAAACTCATCTCTGTCCAGATGCATACAAACCACTTGACAAAAGGCTAGGTAGTTGAGGTTCCATGACTACGGCTTATTATACTAATCATGAGCATTCCACTGTTACCTTGTCATCCCACCCCTACCCACACCCACACTGTCTGTTGTTGTGTCTCAACATACACTCAGATTGCATATTCTTTGGGGCAGGGGCCACCTTTTCATTATATGTGTGTGTTACCCCGAGCAAAATGGAGCTCAAATGGCTGATTGGGCCTCTTAGGCATTGCCACATTACAAATAAATAATAATAATGATAATTAATAATGTTTTCTGGTAATCTGGTGCGGCCACCAGATCCTGTTATAATGATAGTCACTTGTATCATTAACTATAGTATTCTCTACTGCAAATGTTACAATATATGCCACAACATCCATTAGAAAAATCAAAATATCTCCTGGAAGTACATGAAAGCTTACACCAGGGCTCCTAGATATTTTTGTTAATAGCCATCAGAGTCTGTCATGTACAATATATAGATTCATAGGTAATTTTTAAAATGGGTAGTACTGTACTTACTTGATATTGCTGAAGGATACATTATGGTTTATTTATACAAGTTTTAAAACAGATTATGTACTCTATTCTACAAGCGCCTTCAAAATCATCAACACCTATCATGTAAACATGCATTTACACATTTTTTAAATGTATCGTTTGACTTAGATGCTATTGCAGTTCACATTGTAAAAATGTATGTAGTCACTTAAAAATTACACACACACAGAGTTAGGATCTGATCCAGTTCAAACAATCCAGTCTTCTAAGCTGCACAAGCCATAGGAGGCTGTTCAACCTGCTTCTGCACCAGGCTGAGCTATTCAGAGGAAAGGCCAAGCTGTTGTAAAAGTCAAAAATAAAAACCACTGCTCTCTAGACAAAAACTGTGGAGTTATCCAAGCTTCTGGGTGAAGGATCTCCTGAACTACACTCCTCCCAGTTCTCAGGACAGGAAGGCCAATACTTTCAAACTTGGGCCCAGGTCCTCAAAGATATTTGCGTGCCTAATGCCCATTGATTTCCATGGGAGTTAGGTGCTGAAATACCTTTCAGAGTCTGAGCCATACATCCATATTTAGGTACCTGTGCTAATGGCCTCATTTTCAGAGCTGTTTGAACACCTGCAGCTCTTGAAGTCACCTTTGAATCTTCAATATGGATTTAGATGTCTTACTATAGACCCCTGAGTTTGAAAAATTTGGCCTATGTCTCCAAGCAGCAACTGCTCAAAGCCATGGGAGTTCAGTGCATAGCACTGTGGAAACTCTCCACTCCATGACTGTATGGTTTATAGAGAGACAAGGTAGGTGAGGTAATATCTTTTATTGGACCAACTTCTGTTGATCAGAGAGATAAACTTTCGAGCTTACACAGAACCTTTCTCCAGACCTGAAGAAGAGCTCTGTATAGGCTGGAAAGCTTCTCTCTCTCACCACAGAAGTTGGTCCAATAAAAGATATTACCTCACCCATCTTGTCTCTCTAATATTCTGAGACCAACACTGCTACAACAGCACTGCATATAATGTATGGCTTATGGCAGATGGACAAAGATGGTTTATTTTTTAAATTTACTGAGATCTAGAGCCACCCTTGAAGTCAATAGCCAGGAAGTGCTGGGAGATTTCTATCCTTGACTCCCAGAGAGGATTGCATTCGCCACACAAAATCTGGAGAGTGCTGAGGGCTGCAGTACCCTTTGTTGTTTTAAAATCCCAGATGCACATAGCCTGTGTGGTTCACTTCCCATTCCTTGGTTGATCACCGGAATAGATCTTTCACCTAGGGAGAGCACAGTACCTTCAGGTTGCAGCCCGTTTAAACTTTATAGCCAGATGACTAATACTCAGAAGGCTAAGTAAGAACACAACCCCAAGTTAAAACATCATACAATTTCCTGTCTTAGGCATTATCATCCCTTGGAAGAGGGTGGATTAGAAAATTGACTCCAGAGATTGATAGATTTTAAGGCCAGAAGTGATAATTTAATTCTCTAGTCTGACCTCTTGTATAACACAGGCTATAGAATTTAATCCAGCTACTCCTGTATGGAGCCCAATAACTTATGCTTGACTAAAGCATATTTTCCAGAAAGAGATGAGGCCATGTCTACACTAGCAAGTTTACAGTAAAACAGCTATACCGATGCAGCTGCACCACTGTAAGATTGTGCTGTAGCCACTCTATGCTGATGGGAGAGAGCTCTCCCATCGATGAGTGGTGGTAGCTATGTTGGTGGGAGAGCGTCTCCCGCCGACAGCACTGTCCACACCAGTGCTTCTGTCGATGTAACTTATGTCGCTCAGAGGTGTGTTTTTTCACTCCCCGAGCAACATAAGTTATACTAACAAAAGTATTAGTGTAGACATAGCCTCAGACTTGACTTGAAGACCTCAAGAGATAGACAATGGACTAATTCCCTTAGTAGTTTGTTCCAGTGATTAACTGCACTCATTACAAATTTGTGCCTTGTTTCTAATTTGAATTTGTCTGGTTTGAACTTCCAGCCATTTGGTCTTGTTATGCCTTTCCCTGCTAGATTAAAAAGGCCATATAATTTACTCCATTGACTGTAACTCTCCTCTTGAACCATTACAACGCATGTTATTGTTTCCATCCAGAGTACAGTGCAGTTACAAGATTAATACAGAAATATATATTATTAAAATGTTACTGCATGTGCGCAGTAGCTGACTTTTAAATACAGTATTAAATATAAAGCATCTTTTAAAAATAATTTAAAATATTTAAAGGGTTGTATCTGCAGTACGGTAATTAATTTGATTCTAAAATCAGAGTTGATTTGAAATAGTGGAAGTGCGACAAGGCTCAAACCGACAAACTTCTCTTTTGTACATAATTATATAAAATAAATACATAAAGTCAAAATAAAAATGGATCAAACATATTTTAAAATGTCACGCTTTTAGGCTGAGTCTTTGTATGGCAAATTACATTGTGAGATAGACTCTTTACAAATGAGTTCTAAAACTTGAGTGACATTTATAATGGAAATGCTAAGAGATCCTTAATGAAAGCCATCCTGTTTGTTGCTGCTATAGTTACTTTCAGTGGATCACAAACTACAATGACCATACAGACTGTGTATGCATGACAACTCTTCTTTTGTCAGGGATTATAGGATGCTCTGTTACCTGTTAAACACAGTACAAGAATTACTGTAGATCTGAGAGTACTGTCATTGTTTAAAAATTACTGCAATTCACAGTATTGCACAGCTGCCAAGTTTTAGGCCTCCAATCTCATAAAAAGCTACATCCCATGTACAGTAAGGGGGGAATTCAGAGATATGAAAATGTAAATACTTTCTGAAGGCACAAGATCTTCTGAATCCCTAGTTATTTCAATGTATCCTTGGAAAGCAGATATACAGAGCCAGAGCCCTTAGCTTTTCAGTTTTCACAACATGCTACAACAGTTTTGAAACTGATTTTAGGAAAATAAAAGCTTAATACGGTCATATAAAAAGAAAGTGTTGGGCTCCAAGGCCTCTGCTAGACTCCAGAAGAGAGAAATAAGCTATTCATTAATTATTATTCCCTCTAAAAAATTACAATTTTCCTTTAGTAGCATATTGGAAAAATTTGCACTCTAACCAGGCTTTCTGAGATGTTTGTACAGTAGCCTGTTGGATTAATTTGAATATACGATTTAAGAGGGCTGGGTCACCACTGTCTTATTGCGCTTCTTACTTCTCACAACGTACAATCAACCTGTGGAACTCATTGCAAGGGGATATTGTGAAGGCCAAGAGTAAAACTGGATTCAAAAAGGAATTAGATAAGTTCATGGTCCATCAATGGCTATTAGCCAAGTTGGTCAGAGAAGCAGCCCCTTGTGCTGGGTGTCTCTAGCCTCTGACTGCCAGAAGTTGGGACTAGATGACAGGAGACGGATCACTCTATGACTGCCTGTTCTGTTCATTCCCGCTGAAGCATCTGGCACTGGCCACTGTCAGAAAACAGGATAGTAGGCTAGATGGACCTTTGGTCTGACCCAATATGGCTGCTTTTATGTTCTTATTTATTTTATGGCTCCCTATAAAGAGAATGTGCTAACTTACAAAAATAAAAAAAAAAAAAAAAAGTATGTGAATTCAATACAAATTGACCTGTCCTTTAGCCTGGAACAAATCAGCCTGTTATTTTGTTAACTAATTCAATAAAAATAATTACTTTACCAATACATAATAGTACCCTGAGTCTATCATCAGATAAGCATAGCTATAGTCCTGTAGATAAGCACTAGAAGAAGTCATTAGCAACAGAGTAATAATTTTAACAGTTTTCTGTTTCTCTCCCTTGAGGAATTTCATACATTACCAGCATCTTTTAAAAATTAATTTTAGTAACCAAATGTAAAATATTATATACAGATAGATTCATTAGCCTAATTTAGACTCAGCTTGTTGTGACACCAGGAAATAAGTATCAGAGTAAGTGTAGATTTATGTTTTTTAGTTCAGATCCTCAGCTGCTGTAAATCAGTACAACTTTCAATGACTCAGCTCTGAATTATATTTATGCACAAAAATAAAAGGCAAGCAGACTTCAGTGGAGCTACATGGATTTACATCAGCTGAAGATCTGATGTGACTCTTTAGTAGCTAAAGTGAAAAACCAGTGAGAAATGATTGCTACTCCTGTAACATGAATTTTAATATATAAATTTAACATGTGTATTTATATTTATACACATCATATATATACACATATACATATACATTATATATACACATACACACGTAAACTGAAAAAATATATTTACACGCATATACATTTCTAATATCTAATATGACTGAGGAAAGCTGAAGGACCACAGAGCCACCCACTATACACACTGCAATGTGCTACTGCAGGTAAAGCAGCGGGTAGTTTCTTGTAAGGCACCCACCTTGCCTCCCTATCCTTATTGAGACCCTAGTATAGCCGGCTGTGGAAGCTCACATGTATAGTACTCTAGGTTCATTCAGTAGCCCACCAGTCCAAGCTTCTTGTCTTTGCTACTATGGCAATGTCACTTGGCTCAGTCTTGAGGGGTACCAATGGAGCATGTGGCCTCCTAGTGAGTGGAAGAATGGCGAGAGGGATTGGAGCTGCTGGAAAGAATGGAAAGAAGACTCATAAGAAATGCAAAAAAGTAAAACAATAAAGAAAAAGGCTAAAGATAGGACAGGAAAGAATGAAGAAAATGGACAAAAGGAGAAGCAACTGGAAAGAAAAACAGAAAGGCAATGGGCAGAAATAGAAGAGCTGGTGATAACTGTGTCAGGACATGGTACAAGAAAGCAATGGTGGGTGCCCATCTGCCAAGCTGCCAAGCTATCTCAAGTGGAGGGTCAAACAAAAACATCTGGGAACCATTCCTTTAAAGACTTCTTCAGGTTGTGTCCTTTAGCTGTGCTCCTCTAACAACTTGTCTGGGTCCCCCAATCCTGTAGATTCTTTCTCTCTCAGTTTTGGCAGACTATGAGCATGTTTTTGTTTCCTCTTCTGTTCCCACTGCGTATAAGGGAAGAAACTTGCCCTCTAATCTGCCGGTGCTTTAGGATCCCCATAAGGGTACTTATGGCAGCCCAGCCCTGTCAGCAGCTTCGGTTATCTCTGCTACTTAGACTGTACATATAATTAGCTGGAGTTTATCTTTCCATTCCTTATTTTTAAAAAAGCCACAGGTGTTATGTTTTGTGTCTTGCTTAAGCACCCTAGGGTGACATTTCTTACTAGAACTGATTTTATTTTCATCTGCTCGTTCTAACGCCAAACATAAGTCTCTCTATAAAGAAGTGGTGTAAAACAAGCTAATCAGATTCATGCAAACAACAGCACATTCTGTTACAACAGGCACCTGAAATTGGTGACATCCCAATAAAGGCAGTTCCCAACCAGAATGTCATGACAGGAGAAGCTTCTACCGTCCCTGTTACAACTATTCCCAGTCATTACCGGCAGAACTAGCTATGGAACCTAGATCTTCTGAGTGAAAGGAATAGTTTATATGAGACTATATATATCTTATGTAACATTTTAAAAATTATTATTTAAACGGGTTTAATCTTGATGGGCTTGTAATTTTTCCTCTATCAACATAAAGATTCCAGAAGATAAACAGTTTGACTTATAGCCCAATTCCAAAACAGAAAAATTACTGTAAATCCTTTGTCTGAGAAGAAAATGGAGGTGATGAAACTGATAACTGATCATAACTGTTCAAATCTATTTTTAATTTTGTGGAAGAATGCTGAGTGACTCGTTGCTGCTAGGATTCTTTTTCAATCAGTTCTTTTTATACAATTTTTATGTTTAACTTTCTGTCAAACTTGTGACACGTCATCTCACCTGGATCAGACCATGCCAACATCCTCAAAACTGGTCTCCTGTGTCCAGATTTTTGACAGTTTTTGGGGAAGGGACAGGTCACAATGTCAGTCCCTGTGGTATGCAAAAACACCAAATATTTTTTAAATTGCTGATCTAAGTGGTTTTTTTCTCCAAGTTGATGATAGCTAAGGATGACCTAATTTGAACCTGATTGGACCAAGTTGCAGGACTCCAAAATAGGCCTTGCATCTGATTTGTCCAAGACCTTGAAGGGAGGATCTGCAAGGTAGAATAAGATAAGAAGTATAAGACAAACTATAAGAATCAAGGGTAAGGCTGAGAAACCTCTCTTTTCAGGTGAGCAAGCTGCCTCCAGGAAGAATGATATTCTACAGTACCCAAGACCCCTTTGAGGAGAGGAAATTAAAACTTCATCAAATAGTCTATGACAACCTTTGACCAGTCTCTCCCTGTGCCCACATTGTCCAGACATCTGAAAAGCAGAAGCGTTTGCAAAACCCTGTTATGTGAAGTATCTTATTTTCCTTTTTCTATTTTTATTGGCTGGGAGATGTCCCAGCCTTTTTATAATTGCTAATATTAGGGTGTGAAAGTGTTATATGCATGCATGTGTGTATGAGCACCTATAAGTTCACATGGGGAAGGCACCAGAAAGGAAAATTCCCCAGATTTAAACAGCCCTAAATAGTATCTGATAAGATCATTCATCAGAGTGTGTTTTGTGTTTAGAAGTCCTGACACCCTTGAAATAGTCATCCAATTTCTGGTGAATAAGAGTTGTCAAACTTCTGCGTATCAAGAGTGTTTTATTAAAGTCTGTATTAAAATATCTTAATTGGGGATAGGGGAGGAAAGGGTTAGGACCAGATAGATTTTTTCAAAGCTATGAAGTAGCCCTTGGGACTTAGGCATGTAACCTACTTAGGTGCTTTTGAAAATCCTACTTGGTGCCTCTCTGCATGTTTGGGTCCCTAAATACCTTTGAAAATCTGGTCCTTAGCCACCACTTAAGAATAGAATTCTAAGAAGGATGATTTATAATTGGCTCTGAGGTTGTGATTTAAACATTAGGCAGTTTGATTTCAGTAAAAGATACTCAACTACTGAAATTAAAGATTCTATTTACTATGATTAAATTATTTAGTTGGCATTTATAACCAACAAGGACAGCTACCTTCTGAGACTCTTAGAATGTATAAGTATGATTATCTTTGGTGTTAGTTTGATGATTTAACTAATTTGATGATGTAATTCCAAACCAGTATCGAGACTAACTTATTTTATCTTGAGCTGATTTTGAGTTGATAGATGTAATGCTTTATTGCCAGTTATGTTTAATATTAATAGCTTAACTTGTGATAAAAGATAAAATCAAGAAAATGTAAGTATTTTAATGTGCTTAATAAAACTGAGTCATATTTCCTGCAACATGGGTCCAGAATATCAGAAACCAAGGTGAGTATGGGCAGGCCTAGAGGTCAGAGCAATGGTGGTTAGTCCTAGGGGTCAGAGCCAAGGGTCATAGCTGAAATCAGAAGTCAAGAGCAGGTTTGGAACAAGGCAAGAATAGGGCTGGGAGCTAGGCTGGAGCCAGATCAGGACTAGGGACAAGACTGGAGGAAGACCATAGCTAAAGCAGGCTGAGGCCTATGGAGTCTGTCACCATTATCTAGCAGAGGAGAGTTCTAGGTTATAAAATGACATTGAGCAGACTGAGCTGCTGTTTCACCTGAGAGGCTTATATGCCTGTTCTGAGAGTCACCAGACTAGCTGCTGGCTTGTGGATTGGCTGGAGCCTAACACAGGAATAGCTCATCACTGCATATGGCTTAATTAGGCTTTAGATCAGGGATGACTCATCACCTCACACAGAAGTTTCCAGAGGCGATGTGTGGAGGGGTTCTGGGGAGTCATATGGCCCACCAGAGTTGTTGCTTGGCTTGTAGTAACACTGCTGACGCTGGCTGCCCTCACTTTGCCCTTCCCCCTCACTATGGTCAGGCACGGATCATCTCTGCACAGAACCTTTGAGGACCTGAGTGGATATCAGCTGATCAACCTAAAAGCTTTTCCAGCTCCCCTTAATTAGTCTTTGGTTCTCACATCTGCTCCCCAGCTTTGTTTATTATGGCTTTTCTATGTACTGTTGCACCGGTTTAAGTTTTTGTGATTTTGAAACCTATTTAAAGCAGTGTAAAAGGCTATGTGGACACACTTACTTTGGTTCAAACACAGCTTATTTTGATTTAAGTTAATTAGGAACAGATTTAAGCTAAACAAGAAATCTTAAGAAAAATTACAAGACCTTGTTTAGATTGTAAGCTCCATGGTTCAGGGCCTCAACGTCCCTGGCATTTTATAGGGGGTTGAGCTCTTAGCCAATATTTAACAAATAATAATTATATGGACTTTGGACATTCTTGAATTGTTTTACGTTCCAAGTCCAAACTGACAGTGTAGAACAGATATGACCTTGCTTCCACATGTGGCAGGCTATTTAAAAAGGAACGGTGCCAATTTTCCAAGAGATTTCTCCCTTAAATATTGTTCATGCACAGTTCTAAAATTATATCATTTATTACACAGCTATTAACAAGGCAAACTCATGCAAGGAATATGACAAAGAATCAGAAATGAATACATGTGATATCTAGTTACCGTGGGTTTGTTTGAATAAAGGGGCATCATCTGGAAAAAAAAAATCACATTTTGTACCTTCTGTTATTACAAGTCACCCCAAGATCATTACAGCAGAAAGAAACTTCTCTATATTCTCAGTTTGTTTACATTGTTCCTTTAACAGTATTGTTGTGTTGATGCACCAGCTTGGCAACATCATTTTTGTAGAGGGCTCTGGAGAAAGCTCATGTACATGTTCTTGTCTCCAAGTTCTGCCAGAGGGTGTTTACCAGTAACAGTCGCAGCAAAGTGGAAACTGAAGGCAGATGTGCACAGAGCAGAAGAAGAGGGAGGTGGGGAGGTGGGCCCAAGCCCATTTGGTGTCACTGTTCTTGTGTACACCCTCAAGACCCTTCTAAACATCATCAGTGGAGCAGAAAAACAGATATATTTTAAATATATGTATATATTTGTCACAGTTAAGGGCAACTGCACCTGTATTCCCCCTGCAAGGGCACCCACTTTCAGACCTCCAGCTCTGCAGCTGTTACCTCTGTTGGGTGGAGAAATGCATTTCTCTCCCTCCTGCCTGGGCTGCACTCCTCCCTGCCTTTGCTGTGAATTCCCCAGCAAAGTCAGACTTCCTAAGCTGGCCTGCTTTACTTTTCCCCTCAGAGATAGCACACAGTGTAATTGCCACAGTCAAGTTACCACATGGTTGTTTCTAAGTAAGCACATTAATTCTTAAGGTAAAAACATTACAGAGAAAACATACACCTCTACCCAGATATAATGCGACCCGATATAACATGAATTCGGATATAACGTGGTAAAGCAGCGCTCCCGGGGGGCAGGGCTGCGCACTCCGGCGGATCAAAGCAAGTTCAATATAACGCAGTTTCACCTATAATGCGGTAAGATTTTTTTGGCTCCCGAGGACAGCGTTATATCGGGGTAGAGGTGTACTAAAAACAATAAAGGAAGCTATATGCATGCTAATAAGCTTACCAGAGATCAACCCTTCATTCCAACAAGGGCCCTGGCATATAAACAGTCATTCAAACCCTACTAAGGGGTTTTTCTGTGGTTACAAGTTCATAACAGCTGTTAGCTCAGAATAAGCACACAGACTGGACCAAGTCCTTCCAACCTTTCCCAGAAGGACTAGGGTCCCCCTTGGACCTCAAGTCCTGTTCTTTTATTGAATCAGAAAAGAGTGCCCTGAGTCAGTTTTAACTCAGGCTATTTAACCAAAAGTCCTTTCTTTGTCTGTTGGCCCCTGGAGAATTGAGTTTGATCCAGTATATGTGAGCCTCTCTCCAGGTGGTGGTAGCTGTCTGGAGGTGCTACAAGCTGAGTGAATTTGCTTCATCACACTCCACTGTTCTTAGTTCCTGGAGGGCTGTGGTCTTCTCCCACATGGAAATATACTCAATCTCTGGCCCACAGTGATACATAAACTTAATTCAATAGGGTTTGTCCAGGATATTGCAGGAAATTGCCATATCTGTCCCAATATCATTTAAAGGGAGCCTGGGGAAAAGGGGAATTTTAAAAATTTCAAATCATAACACCAACACAAAAGCTTTCTCAGATGCGGTTTTACTATAGAAATGTCTGGACTTATTTGTACTTACACATGTTTTCTAATGTAGTGCAACAGTCTCAATGCAAGCACTGATATTGAGAAACAGTATATGAATTTTGGCCTCTGGGGATTTTAAGAAAGTGGAATTCTGGTACTTACACCAAGGGCCCGCTTGGGCAACCCTTCCTCACGTTAATGATCATGTTCTCATGAAGTCAGCTGAACTACTCCTGTACATAAGTGCATCCCAATGTAAGAGTAGCACAACCAGGCCCTGGAAATTTTCATGCTCTTTAAACTGTAATTGTATCCAGTTTCCTTGTAGCAGAATCTGTAATTTAAAAAGTTAATACTTTTCTGAAGGGTATATTCAGAAATATTCCTTTGCTATATATTTCTTAGTTGCTGGCTTCTGGATGAAGAAAATGGGTGCAGTTTTTGTTTTGTTTTCCTTTAGAATATCGCATGTGAACAGGAAATTGTTCTCCTGATACGATAGAGGGGCTTCAACATTTTGTAGAAATGTTGCCTGCATTTTAGTGATGTGACAGACATGTCACGCACCTACTTTTTGGCTTGTGTATGCCATTTAAGATTGCTTATGTAAAGGATTGACAGCTCAAAATGATACTTCCCAATTTGGTTTCAGTTTAGTCTTAAATAGTTCATATACTCAATAACTGCAAAATGCATACGGCACAAAAAGAAAGCAAAACAAATACCTTTGAAAAAATGTTAAAAGGTATTGGAACAAGAACAAATCACTGTTACATCACTTTTACCAAATGTAGAAGTGAAAACCACAGCAGGAAACCATCAAAACCAACTGTGTTGAATCTTCCTGTCTACAGTGGTTAGTTCTCACAACATATAGCTGGTGTAGAATCTTTTTCATTTGATTACTTATTTGAAAAGACCTATCAAATGGAATATCTCCCCCCCGCCCGGTCATTATTTCTGGTGCCGTGGATGTACTTTTTTTCTTGAATATTTGTCTGAAATATTTTTTTTTTAAACCAACTATGGTTGAAAGTAACACCTGACATTTCTTCCGGCTTCTTGTCATGTAAATTACACCAATTTAACCTCCTTTAAACATCTTTAGAGTGGGAGGGAGTAGATCTCACCAATGGGAGTAAGGAGTTCACAGTTTGTCCCTGTGCGATTATTCCATGAAAACCATGGGAACTAATAGCAGAGATAGGTATCACTCAGCTTGACTAAGGGTTGCAAAATCTGGCCCTATGTATTTTTCTTTTAAATTAGAGGTTATGGTATTTGCTGTTATTGCTTAGAATTGATTCCAGAGGTTTTGCTCATTTTATTATGATTTTCTTCCATAGTTAGATGCTGCCAGTAATAATTCAGAATAGAAACAAGATCTGCATTACTGTCTTCCAACAACAGTCTATTAGTTTAGACCCACAGGGATAAGTTTACAACTTTGGGGGCAAATGCTAAACCCAATCTCTCCTGGAAACACAATCTTTGAGCTTGGACACCAGCCCTGACAATGCAATTTCTGTGTGTGTGTTTGTGTGTGTGTTTGTGTTTGTGTGTGTATGAAAGAGAGAGAGAGAGACTTGCAAGATTTGAGCAGTCTGGCTAGACTCTCTCTCACACCCATGTATACCAGGGAGCTGTATTTAAGAACATAAGAACGCCCATACTGGGTCAGTCCAGCTAGCCCAGTGTCCTGTCTTCCAGCAGTAGCCAGTGCCAGATGATTTAGAAGGAATGAACAGAACAGGGCAATTATCAAGTGAACCATCCCCTAGTTCCAGCTTCTGTCAGTCAGAGGTTTAGGGACACCCAGAGCATAGGGTTGCATCCCTGACCATCTTGGCTAATAGCCATTGATGGACCTATCCTCCATCCACTTATCCAATTCCTTTTTTAATCTAGTTATACTTTTGGCCTTCACAACATCCCCTGGCAATGAGTTCCATAGACTGTGTTGTGTGAAATACTTCTTTATGTTTGTTTAAAACCTGCTGCCTATTAATTTCATTGGGTGACTCCTGGTTCTTGTGTTATGTGAAAGGGTAAACAACACTTCCCTATTCACTTTCTCCACACCATTCACGGTTTTATAGGCCTCTATCATATTCCACGTTAGTCATCTCTTTTCTAAGATGAACAGTCCCAGTCATTTTAATCTCTCCTCATATGAAAGCTGATCAATACCCCTAATCATTGTTGCTGCCCTTCTCTGTGCCTTTTCCAAATCTTTTTTGAGATGGGGCAACAGAACTGCACACAGTATTCAAAGTGTGGGTGTACCATGGATTTATATAGTGGCATTATGATATGTTCTGTGTCATTATTATCAGTCTCTTTCCTATTGGTTCCTAACAGTCTGTTAGTTTTTTTGACTGCCACTGCACAGCAGATGACTCCAAGGTTTCTTTCTTGAGAGGTAACAAATTAATTTAGAACCCATCATTTTGTAAGTATTGGTTGAATTATGTTTTCCAGTGTGCATTACTTCGCATTTATCAACATTGAATTTCAACTGCCATTTTGTTGCCCAGTCACCCAGTTTTGTGAGATCCCTTTATAACTCAGCAGAGTCAGTTTTGGACTTAACTAGCTTGAATAATTTTGTATCATCTGCAAACTTTACCACCTCACTTTTCATCCCCTTTTCCAGATCATTTATGAATATGTTGAATAGCATAGGTCCCAGTAGAGGTCCCTGGGGGACACTGCTATTCACTTCTCTCTATTCTGAAAACTGACCATTTATTCCTATCCTTTGTTTCTTATCTTTTAACTAGTTACTGATCCATGAGACAACCTTCCCTCTTACTCCAGGTTTGCTTACTGTGCTTAAGAGCCTTGGGTGTGGGACCTTGTCAAAGGCTTTCTGAAAGTTCAAGTACACTATATCCACTGGATCACGCTTGTCCACATGTTCATTGACCCCTTTAAAGAATTCTAATAGACTGTAAAGGGAAATCATGCCTCACCAAAAAACATCTTGACTCTTCCCCAGCATGTCCTGTGTGTCTATGTGTCTGATAATTCTGTTCTTTACTATAATAGAACTGAACTGTAGCACACTGGAAGGCTCTGAGGGTAGGCTGGGGCTAGTGGATTCACAACTACACCAGCTGTTCACAGCAGTTGTTGGAGTAGTGCAGCCCTGAGATGGCAGAGTGGCTTCACTTGTGCTCCACAGCCTACTGTACTTCACTATCCTCCTGCTGCTCCCAGGCCTCTCCAGTAGAGCTGATTGGAAATTTTTCGACCAATTTTTTTTGAGGGAAAATGCTGCTTTATCAACACCATATCAAACATCTTTTTGGACAAAAATTTCATCAGGAAGGTTTCTCATATCCAAGATGGAATAAGTGAAGTGGGAACTTGAACCTGGGTCTCCTACAAGCCTCGTGGATGCCCTAACCATGGAGCTATTGGCTATTCTGAGATGGGTCTGTGTTGTTCTCTCTGTCTCTATTTCTGTCTCAAAAAAGTCTCATTTTTGTTCCTATTTAGAGCAAAAGGAAATAGAAATCTTGTTTTCTGGCCAGTTCTACTCCCTGGCACCTGACCTGTAGTCTCAAGCAGTATATCCAGGATGGGATTTTCTTTTTGTATCTCTAGCTATCTCATTTGAACAGACTCATTTGTCATTTTTTGAAGAGACATAAGTTGACTAGCAAAGGAACTACACTGTTTGTTCATGTTTTTTTCTGACACATGGTACTGAGAGGAACAGCTCTAGAGGAAAAAGCTAAACATACAACTGAAACATCATCCTATAGCTCACAATTTATATTTTCATGAGATATTGATGACCAAAGGAAAGTTCTGACCTATCCATCTTATCTGTCTCATTTAGGATTTAAATGGGGCCTATCAACTTGCTATCTAATCCAGCACATGCCATATCCAAGATTCTGTAAAAGAAATGAGCTTGATCTGTTGTAGTTTCCTCTGACATCAGAGGGATGAGAAAAGATGGAGGTTTGTCGCATTATCTGTATAAATGCGTCCATATCTCAAGATCTGTTTGTCTCAGATGAGAGCATAAGAACAGCACAGTTGGCTAAAACTCCCTGCTTTTGGTTAAAACACATCTTTTTGGAGATGTGCCATAACACTCATCAAGGGCATACAGATGTGATGAAGCCCACACCTGCAGAACTGAACTCTAAAGGATGGGAAACTCAGTCATCCTATCAGAAAGCTTGTTAAGGCATAAATTGGTTTGATACTTGTAGATTGCATATGGCACAATTGTATAGAATGGAGATAAATTGTAGTGACTGAATTAAACTAGGAGAGCCACGTTACAATATATAGAATTAAAAAACCTGTATTATTTGCCATTACAAGCATGAAAAAAGAAATCACACTTGTAGTTAAGTTATGACATTTTCTAAATAGTACTGTCACTGGATTAACAACAGTTAGTGCAAAACTTTTACATATAACTAATACGTATACATGAGGAATTCAAGGAAGGGAGGGCTGCTTTGCTATCTATTGTGGGCATTTTAAACTAATGTACTGCTCTGTTTATATGCCCTGATGCCACAGTGCTAGATGCATAATAAAATAATTAAATACCTGCATTCTGACAAAAATATCTGATTTTTTTTATAGCCACAAAGACCTCCTTGAGTTAACAAAATGCTGATATATAGTTATTTGGCAGTGACAGATATTTCTTCTTACCAGTTTCATAGCCTCACATAACTAATTCCAAAGTATCAATCTTTCTGTGCGCTTTACTGACAAGAGCATTGACAATTTCAAAAATCTGAGGTCTGCATCTAACTTGTGTACCATGGATCAGACTGAAGACAACCTCATTTTACATTTGTATTTATTTATAAGGCATTTTTGAGCACCCACCATTACAGAATACAAGCACCTCACAAACACATTATTTAAACATCATAGCTCCCCTACCAGGCGTGGAAGCATTGTTGATCCCAAATTTACAGATGGAGAAACTGAAGCACAAGATACTAAATGACTTACCTAAGATCACACTGGATGTTTGTGGTATTGCTGGGAACAGAACTCAGATCTCTTGATGGCCCTGCCTGTACTTTAACCACAAGTCCATTCTTCCTTGTGTAGGACTAGCTTCTGATGCACACCTCAATATGGCGAAGGACCTTACCTCATGAATTGTCCCATTTACTCCACTGCATCTGCTCACATAGTGAGGTACTTCTAAATGAGTGAGGATATCCAAATCTAGCCCTTCATAAGTAAAATCTGAGAGCCATGGAGACTTCAGGTCCTGCATGAAATCTTCCACTCTGATCCAAGCACAGACCTTTCAGATCAAGATGGAGCACTGCATGTTACATGCTGTACTAGCATTGCCACTCATTTGAATTTCTCCAAAGGGGCACGCTCATGAATCAAGATGTCAACACTGAGCCTGCACATCATGGTACAATGTGATGCTCTTTATCAGTGCAACACACCTCTGTGTTACATTAAAATGTGACCACATTGCATCAACTGTGTGATGACATTGCATCAAAATGTTATCATGATGAATTGCAATATGAGTGATGATATTTCACAGGCGCCAGAAAGAGGTTGTGGGACCTGCTAATGCCCCATCTTCTAGGCTTATAGTGTGGGACTGCCCCAGCAAAGTCAGGATAATCCCAGATATCAAAAGGAGTAGTGAACATAGACTTGTACTCTTGAGGCCTTATTCTAAATCAGAGTTATAAATGCAAAAAACAAGATAGTGCATAAAAAATAGCAAAAATCCTAAGCAATTTGATAAATGATTGAACAAGATATAATCCCCCACAACCCACAAAAAACTCCACCCCATGTCCACGTTGACCCTTTTCCTCAGAAAGGGAGGTTATTGTAGTAGTTCTAGAAGTTAGAAATGGAGAAGTCCTATTCATTTATCTAGTCCATCCCTCTGTGAATGCAGGGATCATTCCATTTCAAGCATCTTACCTTAACAAGATGATTTAGGTTTAATACTCAAGCAAGTGATGACATATAAGCATTAGGCTTTTATACACAAATAGTTTACTCTCGTTTGTTTTATAAAGTTAAAATAGTTCACTGTCCTTCAGTAGTAATAAAAAAAAATACTAGTACCACCACCACTAAGCTCTTGTATAGCATTTCTCATCCTTGGATCTCAAGTTATTTTTATCAGTATCTTAGTCTGCTCCTTTTTGTACATGCCAACTATCATTCTCTCACAAAGAATTATCTGATATTTCGCTATGCCAATTTTTCAGTGTAGAAACAATCTTTATTCTCAAAGGTTTGGACTGGAGAGAAACTGAAGCTACAGCTAGACACAGAGTGTAAGTTGAGGGGGTATCATGAATGAATCAACCCCTCTTTCTCATTTTGGCCAAGAGTAACCAGGGCTCACTCAGAGCCTCAAAAGGTATTTAGGTGCCTCACTGCCTTTGGGGATCTGGGCCCAGTGTCTTTCATAAACCACTACCCTGTGCTTTGAGATCTAAAGGCTACTTGGTATTGGCACTATAGTACTCAGACTTGGGGCTTTCACATCACCAGTTTAACATGTTAAAGATCTCCTTTTTCCACACATGCAAGATAGCATATACTCGTGACTGACTGACTCCCATGATAATGAGTATATTCAGAAAGAACAGCAAGATCTAAAAAGATGCTGTGAGCAATAGATCTGCAATTACATTTCTGAAAACATGCATTGGTATTTTAGGACAATCCACACCATTACAAAACTTGTAGCCTAATAAAGCACCTTAAGTTTGGCAGGGATTCATGGGTAGATGACCTACTTGATTCCTTTGCCTGGGCTGTTCTATTCAGTGGCATGACTGTGGCAGGCATGACCCATTTAGATGGAGACATTATTGGAAGGCAAAAGGGAAGTGTTCGGAGTATCTTTCTCTGCCTGCTATCTTTGCTCTTTATTCCTTCTTTTCTGACAGTGAAATGATTGCATGACAGACAATGCGTTACTGCAGTGACAGTCATTGCCTGCAAATACACACTGTTCTCGTCACTGTGAACACCTTATAAAGCTGAGACCACTTGGGATGTGGGAGACAAGCTCCCTGCAGCTAAGCAGCCCTACATAGAAATACACAACTTTGTGGGTTAAGCTGGGCTGTGCTCTCTTAAGAATCATGCACAGGCTCTGCCTCATGATAGCTGTAGCCTGCTGTGTGTTGATATACCCACAGACTGACTAAAAGTACAGAAGACTCTTCTCTCTATCTGTGTTTTTGCTTAGATAGGGCTAATTTTCAGGCAGAAAAAATTGGTACAATCTTGTATTGCTATGAGCAGATGTGAAGGAAGGGGTGTGTGTGTGAGAGAGAGAGACACACACATGCTGGTGCTGACTGCTCTGGATTACGCTCTTTCAGATGGGAGCCCACTGTGTGCAACAAATGTTTGACCCATCCCTTAAGCAGGGCCGGCTCCAGGCACCAGCCGACCAAGCATGTGCTTGGGGCGGCACCTTGGGGCGGGGCGGCCCTCGGGTTTTTATTTATTTATTTATTTATTGGTTCATCGGGGCAGTGCTGGAGGGGGTTTTTTTTGTTTCCGCGGCGCGGTGCTCGGGGGGGCGGGGCTTCGGGCGGCACGGCGCTGGGAGGGGGGCGGGGCTTCAGGCGGCGCAGTGCTCGGGAGGGCGGGGGCTTGGCGCGGCACTGGGGGGGGCGGGGGATGGCGCGGCACGACGCTCGGAGGGGGGCGGGGGCTTGGCGTGGTGATGGGGGGGTGGGGGATGGCGCGGCGCTCGGAGGGGGGGCGAGGGTTGGCGCAGCGCTCGGAAGGGGGGCGGGGGCTGGCACGGCGCGGCACTGGGGGGGCGGGGGCTGGCGCAGCATGGCGCTCGGAGGGGGGCGGGGGCTTGGCACGGCGCTATGATGGGGGGGCAGGGGCTTCGGGCGGCGTGGCGCTCTGGGGGGCGGGGCTTTGGGCGGCGTGGTGCTTGGCGGGGCGGGGATTTCAGTGGCGCTGGGGGGGGGTTCGGCTGCACGGCGCTCGCGGGGGGGTACGGCGGCGCGGCACGGCACTCGCGGGGGGGCAACACTCTTCTTTTTTGCCTGGGGCGGCAAAAAAGTTAGAGCCAGCCCTGCCCTTAAGTTCTGATGGATTTGTTCTTGTGTGGTTTCATGAGTTGCATGAGGTCACCTGATAGAAGGGTGTGTTTACCCAAATCCACTGCTGGCAGCATTTCCATGGTACCTATTTTCTGACATCTGGCTGAAGGGTAGTTTTCCTGCAGAAAAGAAGGTTTCTACGAGATTTTACAATCTGCCTATTTAAAACTACGAGGGTTATGCGCTTACAATTTAGAGACAAGTTTGAAGGATTGCAGGAATGAACTATATAGAAGGCTCTCTGCTACTAGGTTATGTTTTTGGGATTAGGTGTGGAAATGCACTTCAGATTCTTCTTAGGTGCTTTGCTACTCACAACACACAATTCATAGCTTTTAAGGCCAGAAGAGACCATTATGTTAATCAGAATCACAGTCCCTGCATTGAACTATTGGTATTCCTCACCACTCAAACGAGTTGATTAGGTACTGAAAATGCTTCAGTTACAAACCACTAACATTGTAGTTTTATAATAAATTCTCCTTATAGACTTTGGAACTGTAGTCAAACCTTTTCCTTCCTCCCCTCCTCTTCTTCACCTGCGAGCACTACACAGAACATCAGCAGCAGCGCTATAGAAATGACAAATGATTATATTTTGTTCAATCATTTATCAAATTGCTTATGATTGTCCAAATGCCATACATTCCTCCTTGTGGGAGCAACTGAGGGAAAAGGGGAGGAGAGGAAGGGAGATGAGAGGATATAAAGAAGAAAGGAAGGAAGGTAGCAATGAGAGGGGAGGTGGTGTGCGAGACAATCAGGGTGAAGAGTTGTAGATGCACAACATGGAAGAAAGGGCAGAGGCTGACAGAGGGAGAGACTAGGGGACAAGGTGGAGAGGCAGCAGACATGTAGGGGAAAGAAAATTAAATAAACAGGCACATGAGTTAGAATTGCTAAACAGCAATGAATAGCAACAGTAGATAAATGGCAATTAATAGTAGTCAGCTAACGGCATAGGACAATGAGCAAATGATGATGAACAAGCGATCAATTAAAGGCGGTAAACAGGCCATCTATTTAAGGCAGTGAGAGCAAGCACTCAGTCAATCAATAGCAATGCAGAGCTGGGAACAATATTAATAGTGAGCAGGTACTACAAACCATGGTCTCTCGAAGAATCAGTGTGTGTTTGGAAGATATGTATGCCTGTGTAGAGAATGTCTGTTGATAGGGTGCAGAAGTCAGAAAAGTGCACTTTTCTGTGGGCTTCTGCACAGCAAGGAGGTGTAAAATTGTAATTATAGACAGGAACCCAATAGCAACTCTGCATCAGACCTCAGACGCCATTGAATTTATGCTGCACTGGTATGAGAAACACAATTGGCAAATAATGGAGTTTTGCCCCTGCAGAAGATGTTGGCAGGTGTGAAGTTGGAGCATCCAGCAACCTGGACAATCTCGGTAGCAGCTGGTGCTCAAAATAAGTAGTAGGGCCTTGGCTGGCATTTAGGTAACCTTTCCCTCTCTAACTATATATTTCTAATACCCACTCTCTCATATGTATGCAAAAATCACATGTGATCTCCCTTCAAAAAAGTCAATTAAACCATTTGGGGCCCTTCCCTCCTCCCCAAAAAATAAATGTTACCACCACAATCACGCCTCTGCTGTAATTCCTACCATTGCTCTCCCCTCTATGCTGTCCTTTCCTTTCATTCTCTGGTTACAGACCCTCTTCCTACCTGCTGCCTCCTTACAATTGCAAGCAGCCAGCTCCTCACTCCCTGCCTCAGCTCTCCAGAGTCCCTCCTACGGTGCCTGGAGCTCTGCCTGTGCTTAAACACCGGGGCTGCTATGATTCTGTCCCACAGGGAACTGAAAAGGCAGCCCATGAGCAGCCTCCAATGTCAGCACTGCTCTATTTTTTTTCTATAGAGGGAAGAGCTCTTAGTGTCTAGGAACCAGCAGCCTGTGACCTGCCTCTCCCTTCTGAGATTGCACTCCATAGTGTTGTACTGAAGGCTTCCAACCCCTCCACCTCTCCCTCACCCCCCGCCCCCAGCTGACTCCATTGAGAAAAGGGAGAAAAGAAGGCATTTGCCACAACAGGTTGTTTGTTTAAAGAAAGGAGGGGGAGATTTAATCAAGGGGATATAGTTCTATTAGTATCTCAACACCAGACACCACTGGGCAACCTGCTTATGTTTTCTGAACGAATTTGGCTCTGATGAGGCAAAAATCATAGCTATTCCCTACTGTATCAAATGAGGTTTCATTTATAATTTCTAGCACCTTCAAAGTTAGGTGTAATCATTTATGTGGTATTGGTGTGATTATCATTGGTGGATATAATTTCCGATATGTCCAGTTCATTGCCATCCAAACCCTCAGATCTGTACGTGCCCTAAATACGTAACTAAAACAAAATCACAAGTAATTGGGCAACATGCCCTCATACACTTTGTAGCCCAGTGGGCTAGCTTGCCTTTATTATATTCACTGCTTTGCGTTATATTCTGCTTTTATTATATTCGGCAGTAATGCAAGGAACCTACAGGCCTGTATGCTGTTAGACATTAGCTTCAGCAAGTTAGCATAAGGCTTGAGGCCTATGAACTTTGAACAGATAAACGGCCCAATGGAAAACCCCCAGTATTGGGGAGCTGAAAATAGAGTGTTTAAGGGGAATTTCTGACCACGGGAACATGACCCAACCACAGGAATGTCATGGCAACAAGTTGACATATATGATAATAAGTTGAAGATCATTGCTGTACTAACCTATAGGAGAAGGACACTCCAACCTTAGTAAGGGGAGGATATACAAATAAGGAAAAGGGGAAAAATCCCCTACAGAATATGCATCAAACATAGTGGCGTCAGCGTAACATATTATAAAAGTTGCATCCCAGCCTAGGGGCAGTCAGAGAAGGAGATGCAGTCCTTGGGAGGTGCCAGAATGATGGCCACTGCTGATGAGGGGGAAGGTGATGAAGAAGATGATGGCTAACAGTTCAGGTTGTTCTACAAGGGATGGTGTGAGGGTATGGATGTGCAGATGTACATTCCGTAGTATTTCTATCTACCTTACTGGGATATTTGTGACTGTGCTAAATGTATTATTAATAAACTATATATAGTTCATGTAGTGTGAATGTTGCAACTGTGCACATAGGGGTTCCCAACTATAGAATAATTTGAATAATACTGGGCCTGATATTGGGACAAGAACCTGTCAAACCTCAAAGTGACAACTGGGGATTCTTAAATAATCAATACATGGGCGGTGCATGAAGCCCCCCTTCAGGAAGGCTAACCCCTGGTCCCACCACTTCTGCCCAAGTCCCCTCCCCTCCCCCAGCCCTTCTGCCCTCTCCCCCATGTCCTGAGGAGGAGCCCTGCCCCAGGAAATTCAGGCCTCAGAGAGCTGGGCCTCACACTCACCTCCTTTTGGGGGGAGAGGCTGAGCAAGGGCAGGAAGAGGAGCAGCTTGGGGGAAGAGCAGGACACAGGAGGGGTTCTCGAGGCAGAGTGCGGGCAGGATCATGCCTGGCTGTTTGGGGGGGGGGGGGGTTAGACTCCCCTGGCCTGTGATACCTGCCGCCAATGAATCCATAATCTATAGATTGGGCTACAACTTCCACAATGAAGAGGAACACAAACAAACCCCTACATCTCTTTCCTGAAGCGCGCGCGCGCGCACACACACACACACACACACACAAAATCAAAATATTAAAACTCAACAAAATAAAGTCAGAATTCAAGTGGAAACAATTTCAGTTTTTCCCTGGTAAACAACAGATGTACATTATTCGCTATACAGGAGAGAGAGAACCAGGGCCTGGTCCTTTTCATGCTGAGTACTTTCAAATCCTAGTGAAATCCAGAGGAGAGAGAGTACTAATCACCTCAGGAGGTCTTCAACACTTCACAGGATCAGGACCTAAGAGAGCAGTGGATCCTCAGTGGAAGAGGCCACATTTCCTCTTTTCTCCCCTATACTTTTCAGGATTGTATCTTGGGGCAGTTGGTGGTACCAGTTCTACTAATCTCAGTGGCCACAGTCCTTACTTGAGCTGCCCCTATATTATTTAGGGCTTTAAATATTGATACAAATGTAAAACTGATGTGCGCTTGCTGACTTACAGCCAACCAGTGCAGTCTGAGGAGAGAAAGCATCACGAGTCTTGCAAGCCAACGATCTTGAGAAGCTTTTTTGCCATGTTCTGCAGCAGCTGCTTTCTGGGGTGCAGCTTTCAAGGGTAGGTCAAAATAAAGGGCATTACAATAGTGTAGCCTCTTTGCCACAAAAACCTCAGCAGTCAAGCAGTTTTATCAATACCTTCAAAACCAACCAACACCACCTCATGAATGTGCAGGATAGGCAGTGGGTCTTTGTCATCAGTGCAATACATATAGCACTGAGTAAAATTGACCCTTAAATTCACTTACCACATCATGTGGATGAGTTTGCATGTCATTGAAATAGAACCTTTTCAGAGCAGTAAATGCCTCTGTGCAGCTGTTCTTTTCAGTGGAATTTCACATATCCATGTGACATTGCCCTATGATATTGCTCAGATGACTCATTACACTGAAGCTTGTCTTTCTGGACAGTCTTTTCCAAGCATCTTGTATCCTTTCATTGTTCACCAGGAAAAACAAAAAGGAACATCACTGGTAAGGCCTAGTGCATAGAATGGTGCATGGAGTGTCCATAGATAGTGGCTCATGTACCTTTTCCTAGTCCAGGTAGCACTTGTACAATTTGCCAGTTTACTCATCAGAAGTGTGGTGGCTTAGAAAGGTGTGACTGAATGGTGTCATGGGCTAGTACTTGGCATGTTTTTGTAAACCATGAGTCTTTCTGACACATTTTTGGACTTGCATATGTCACCTAACATTCTTTTTGTAGCATGACAAGAATCCAGCGCAGAGACAGCTAAAGATGTAAAGTGAGGGGAGCCTTGTAATGCCCACTATTCTTCATTCTAAAAAGATATGCATGTGTGCATCAGACATTCATAGCAAGCCCTAAGAGTCAAATCTGTGAATTCAAAAACTCTGTATTTTAGATTTTTTTTGTCCAGGATAGTGTGTGTTTGACCTAATTTAATTTGCCTGTGGCCAATTTGAGAAGAGACCTATTATCCCCTGCCTCAAGACATGGGGTCCCAAATCTCCAGGAGAGCCAAAATTCAGAAACAATATTGAAGAATGGGCTGGGCCAGATCCTTAGTTGATATAAGTGGGCACAGAGCAGATATAGGGCAGATCCTTAGCCGGTGTAAATGGTCATAGCTCCATTGACTTTAGTGAAGGTACAATTTTCATCACCTAAGGATCCAAATTTGTGTATACTTAACAGCAGTAGATGCCATGGCATTGCAGATTTTTTCCACAATTTTAATCTGTTCATATTGTTTACTCTTGAATTAGTCCCTCAAAACACTGGTAGAGACAATAATAAAAATGAAAGAACTCTGCTTTCTCTATCAGAATCTTGGCACAAATCTCAGCAGAGAGCATCACTCTCCTTTTTGGCAAGGAGATCTCTTTTCTATCCCAATAAAAAGAGCCTCTAGAGAGCAAATAAGATGAATAACTTTGCTCAAGTAGTTTATTATAACACATGCTGCCCCAGATGGCCATAGCACAATGTGAACTTCTGCCCCCTTTCATGTGCTGGAGTTGATATTTTGGCAAGTCGAGAAAGTCTCTAAAAACAATTAGATGTTTAGTTTTCTGGTCAAAGAGGGGAAACCACTCCAGACAAGTAAATAAGATGCTGCGATAAGACTACTGTAGAATTAAAAGTTTGAATGAATATTCAAAGGTTTCAAGGAACATACTAAACATTGAATGGAAATACAAATAAGCAGCATTTATAAATAGTATACAGTTATTCATTTGTTATTGGTTTCTCTCCAATTATTATAGTTAAAAAAAAAGACTTTCCATAAGGATGTTTTCCTTGAGCCTATTTAATTATAGCCAATAATGGCTTTATGCATTTAAAAAATTAAGCTATTTCACTAATGTAAAATGAGACCTCATACAAAGATGCTTATTTTAATTTAATAAATTCTGTTGAGTTATTATTGGTTTACCATAAACTAGATTAATTTGTCCTATTTTTTCTCTTCCTAGTGACAGGGAGCAATGTAAATTCTGAGTGAAATCCTGCTCCTCTTGCTATGATTACAGAAGAGTCAAAATTTATTAGATGGGAGAAAACATGTAAGGAGATGCCACACGAGAGATTTTAACAGCCCCTACATTCCATTAAACTGCTCCTTGGGCTTCTCCTCTTGAGAGTCTTTTTTTATTTTGTCCAGTTATCAAAATATTTTGGAGGAATGATAATCTATTTAAGGACTTCTAATGCTCCCATAACAATATAATTTAAGTATTGTTATAATACTTTGCACTTCTTTAGCCCTTTCCACTCAGCGATGTCAAAGCACTTTGCAAACAATGTCACAACACTCCTGTGAAGTAGATCAGTACCAACATCCCAATTTTATAGTGGAGGAAACTGAGGTGCAGAAAGATTAACAGTGGGATTTTACAAAGCACTCAAAGTTGGCCTAATTCTTCTCCTATTGGAGTCTCTGGTAAAACTCCCATTGACTTTGATGGGAACAGGGTTCTGCCTACAGTGTGTACTTTGGAAAAAATCCCACTTTAAGTGACTTACTAAAGCTCACACAGGATGTCAGTAGCAGACTCCAAACTAGAAATTAGAACTTCAAACTCACACCTGTTCGTTACCAGTAGGACATTCTTCCTTTGGTAAATAAAGTAGAATTATATAGTATCAAATGAAAAACCGTGGCCAAGATTTTCAAAAGTGACTGGTCATTCTGTGAAATTCGTGTGTGCTCTGCTTGAGACAAGGGGTCTCATTTTCAGAAGGAGGGGAGTATCCACATTCTGGAGGGGGGGGAGGAAGAACCCCAAATACAAACCAAGCTGGTCTTTTAAGGTGTCTCCAACTGAGCACCCAAATAGTGAGGCACTCAAAATCACTAGTCACTTTTGAAAATCTTGGTCTACCCTTTTAAATTGCAAGATATCAGCTATTTGTTGGCCTTTAGCCCCCTCCCCCCCCCAAAAAGGGGGGTGAGAGAAAGAAAATTCTATTCATTTTAAGAAGCTTATGATGTCATATGTGAAATGTCAGATAGACTAAGTTTAGACAAAATTCCTAAAAAGATGACCTACTTTAGGGTGTTTTACAGCCTATGCAATCTCTGTAGAGAGTCAACAAGACATTTTATGAAGCTGGATTTTAAAATGTATCAGATTTTGTGCAAGACAGACTTATTATTGGATTCAATTTTTATTATCTAATCTAATGTTTAAGTGTTAAAGAGACAATATATTCATTCTCAGTAAGCTCTGCCTTCAGATCTGATTTTTTCACGTTTAATTCATTTTTATCTCAATTGTTCTTTTTAGTTTCCACAGATGTCAAGCTATAATTTTCTTATAATTGTATTTCTTTCCATAGGCTTATAACTCCCACCTGCTTAAGTGTTTGCTTCCATTATAGTCAATGGGAAGTTTGCCATAGACTCCAAAGGAAGCAGAAGTGGGCCCTGAAGGACTTAGATAAAAATTACTGTGCAACATGATTCATATGTGTAATCTGAGTGAAAAAGAAAACCAATCTAGACCTGGCAAACTAGCCAGCTTCTTTCAGTGTTGGTATTTTTATACAGAACAAATAATGTTGCTGAGCCATAAAAATGCTGCTTGAGTGAAATGCAGCCCTATTCAGAGGGCCAGCACATGGTCTTAAATGATGCATAGGCCTTGTACTGACCCTTGGCACAGGAGAGAATTTCACCTTTTATGCAAATAAAACGGATAGCCTTGTCTGCAGTGAGACTAAGAGGCATGTGCCAAGAGTGATTATATAGACAGATATTCTGTTAATTTAACTTGTTTCCTCAGTGCTTTTGGCTTAAATACAATGTTTTCTGAATATGTTCTTAAAAAAATCCTGCCAAATAAGACATTTAGGCTGAGATAACTACACTTAAAATATTGAAAAGCTGATTTTGAAAATGAGAAAGGGGGGCATGAGCTGTGTAAGGACAAAGAGCACACCCAGAAGGGTTACCATTGGAGATAACGACTACAGTAACTTTGAGAATATACCTTTACACTGCAGGGAACATAGAAGGTCTGTTCTAGTTAGCATATACCTAGGGAAATACATTCATATTTACGGTAATCAGACCTCCAATTAAGTCATTGGGCATATAAACCTGTTCTGTAGCCTGCTAGCAAAGTGAGGAGGGACCTTAGTGATTCTAATGTACATAAAAAGCTAGATCAATCAATTGTTTAATTTAAATGCAACAGAACAATGTTGAGTCAAGCGCTCAAGAATCAGGAACTTCCAAAAGAGAAGGTTACCCCAGTAATATTAATTTGGCACAATGCATGTCTAGTACATTTTATAGAATGCATTAATGGTAAAGACACTAGGATCAGAAAACATTACATATGTGCAGAGCAGCTGTGTTAACATTAACTGCTTACTCAGGCACAACTAAGGATATACATAGGATATACAGATTCAGATTTATAATCATGTCTTTAGCTGCCTGGTTTCAGTACAAAAGTATTGATGTATTTAAAACAAAACAAAACCAAAAAAAAACCCACACAAAGCACATGGCAGGAGCAATAAAGGAAAACGATTTTGAAGTTTGTGTCTCTTCCACCTCCAAAAATGCATACATCTTTTTTCTTACTCTTCTATACTAGATAAAAATCTATATTTTAGATACAGAAAAGTTTGACGCTTTGGTGAATGAGATGTACATTTCATCTCCCTTTTCCCCACCTACAGTGGACAAAATAGAGGTAGCTTTAGAAATATTTAAGTATCCATCTGTCTTAAAAGACCTTTAAAAATGAAAATGTAAAAAAAAAAGGGAGGGCTTGACAATAAGTAAACAGAATGGGGAACAATTTACTCACTATAACTTAAAAGTGCTGGGTATTTAATGAGATATATATTTATAAAGACTCATTTATGAATTGAATATCTTGATATTCAAAATGCAAGCATTTCACTTGCTACATAGTTAAGTCAAGTTATAGCAATTATGTTAAGATCTTCTGATAGAGACTTGACAAAGTGAAGCAAAGACTAGTATTTTTGAACCACAAATAGGCACAAACAGAATGCTTGGCTAAGATTCTGATGGACTGAAAGTTGATGAGGCAAACTAGAAGCATATTTATTATAACACCACAATTATCCAAGGTTCATGATCAAGTTTAGACCAGCTAGTCAGTTGTTTTTCTTGGGTCTTCATGTAATCCTAAGGTTTGACTTTCTGTGGTACAAACTATGATTGTTTTACTGAGCTAGTGAGAACCTGCTTATTGTTTATGATTATCAGTATTCCCCTAAGAGATCCTCACTGCTATGTTATTATTGTAGACATAAGTCAGGAAAAGAGTTTAGATTCTCCCCCTCCCGCTCTTAAAATTGTTGTGTAATTTGTGGAGAAAGATCATTTTGACCTTACCTGAATTGGAATTTTACTAACACCCCATTTGGCAAGAGAAGGAGAAGTATGCACTGGACATATTTAGACTTACACTGCTTTGAATATGTTGCTGGACTTCAGCCTTTCTGTTTTATAATTATGTTCTCAGCACTGTAGTATGAAACAGCAGATATATAAAGATGCAGTTCTGAGCAGAGATATAATGGTTTTATCCTCACTACTAAATATTTAGAAGAGAAAACAAGTATGTTTTTCCATTACACTGCACAATACTCTTGATATACAATTGTTATTTGAACTTTAATTTTTGTATACTTTTCTGCACTACATCAGTGGGTTTGTAGAGTCTCACGTATAGGGCCACATTTAATGTTTACCCTTCTGGAATATGTATCTGCCAGATATATACACCCACAACACATGGTAGGGGTTACTGTTCCTTTCACCAGAAAAATTAATAAACTTGAAATGAAACAATTAAAATTTGTACAGTTGGACAGAGCAAGAGGGCAATGCCATTAGCAAAACAAAGTAAAACTAACTGCAGGTATTGAAATTCTTTACTGTTTGCTTCTAAACATGCAATAAGAAAAATGATCTGGGCATTATAGGGCAGCATAGCTACTCCATAGTTAAAGCTGAAGCTAGGTTTGTGACTGATTTTCTAAACTGCAACTTCCCCCAAAAGAAACTGATCCCACTGAAAATCTCACATGCCACATCCATTCAAGGGTACAGTCTTTCTGGAACATTTTTTTGGGGTGTGTATGTGTGGAAATCAGAAAAGAGGTTTTAAGTGTATGGCATTTATTTCAAAATGTCTGCTGACTAAAAAAAACCCCAAAAAACAAACTTTTTTTAGCACATAGTATCTAAATGGTTTGGTCTACAGACTTCATATTTGTTTGTCTGAGGAGGGTCTTTTAGGGCTTTTTTTTTTTTTTTTTCAGGGGGGGGGGGAGAAATAGAGGGGAAATTACACAGAAGTCTCTGCAATACCATCTGTGCAGGAGATGGAACCTTTTCTGGGGTTGGTCTGAGACTGTGGAATGAACTCCCCTAGTAACTAAGGGCTGGTCTATACTTACCGGGTAGTTCGACGGCTGGCAATCGAAGTTCCGGGTTCGATTTATCGCGTCTGGTCTGGACGCGATAAATTGAACCAGGAAGTGCTCGCCATCGACTGCGGTACTCCAGCTCAACGAGAGGAGTACCGCGGAGTCGACGGGGGAGCCTGCCTGCCGCGTGTGGACTGCGTCTGAACCGCGGTAAGTTCGAAGTAAGGTATGTCGACTTCAGCTACGTTATTCACGTAGCTGAAGTTGCGTACCTTACTTCGAGTTGGGGGGTTAGTGTAGACCAGGCCTAAGACTCACAAAACCTCACCATCTTCCATTCCAAGGGAATAAGACGCATTTCTTTGACCTTGCCTTTTCCAATAAAAACATGTATATTTTAAAATAACTTTAAACCCAACCAAAACAATAAACACTCCACTGCACACACTTCTCCTCCTGGTGGGAGGGTCACAGAATCATAGCAGTAGGGCCAAGTAAACCCAGACCATCCCTGACAGCTGTTTGTCTAACCTGTACTTAAAAGCCTACAATGACAGGGATTACACAACCTCCCTTAGAAGCCTATTCCAGAGTTGAACTATCCTTATCAGGAACAAATTTCTAATTATATCTAACTTAAGTCTCCTTTGCAGCAGTTTAGCCCATAACTTCTTGTCATACCTCTAGTGGACAAGGAGAACAATTGATCACAGTCCTCTTTGTAACAGCCCTTAACATGGAGGGAACAAACACCACATGCCATATGTGTAGTCATGTTGCTTAATGCACAACTGGAAGTTGCTCAGCTACTACAGCCATGAGTGTGATACAAGAACCCATAGACTCTATAGCACCAACAGCTTTATAACAAACTCTGCGCTAAAGTAGGCAGAGAAGGAGTTAATTAAGGGTTCATTAGAGCCAGGCTATAAATTGAAGCTACAAGAAGGCTGGAGGACAGGCCCTGAGAAGTATATATAACCAACACTATTTATTCATTTGAAATTCCCAGAATGGTTACACTAGTTTTCCAAAAGACAAATGCCTGCCCTTACTGCTCATTGCCTGGAATCTGGATGTCCTGAGGAATTTCTTCTGATGACTAGCAAAGCAGACTGGCCCTTTTCAGGTGGCCTGCAAGCAAATTTGGCTCCAGTCACTTCCCAGTTTTCCCTTTTCATCTTTGAGCTCCTTTATTGATTTGAGTTCTTAGTTGAAACTTACCATTTTCAGCACTTCAGATCTTTTCTCTGAGAAGTCATTGTGATTTCTGAATACCTCGTTAGCTGATGATGGACTGGGCTTTACTCCTCAGTGCCAGACCACCAGCCTTCTTCTTCCACTCATCTCTGAATCAGAAATAATCGCTGTGTAGATTTAATATAGTACAGGTGAGCTATTCAGTTCTTGCAAATGCAACACTTTGTGCATTTCCTCTTTAATTAAAACTATGTGAGACTCATTCTCGGTGCTTCAGTTGTTTTTGAAATAGTTTTGGAGTCTTTTGCTGCATCTGCTAGCTGCAGCAAGACACCAACACAGGACCATGATTTCCAGGGAGTTAGACACCTAGGTGCGTTTGAAAAATCCCACTACGTGCCTAATACAAAATGTGGCTCAGAGTCCTTCCCATGGGCCCTATTCTGCTCCTCACCACTAGAGTGAAAGGCAACAAATCCCAGGGGAGAAGAGGAGGGCTATATCCTGGAATTTAGAAGGGTGGGAGCAGTAGCATTTCAGCTGCCTCCCCACTTTCCCTGATCCCACAGAAGCCCTGATCCCATAGCACATGTATGCTGTAAGGATGGGGGTCCATGGATTGGGAGGAACTATTGCTGGGTGTGGAGAAGTATAGGAACCAGGAGGCTGGCTGCTCCCAGTGGCATCAGTTCCCCATCAGAACTAGGGATTTTTCAGTGTAGAGTAATGCTGACCACATAGGGGTGCTTAGCAATATTTTTCAGGAGGGAGCTTGTGGGCATACCTGTGGGCATACCTATGGGCATACTTGGGCCAGTGGCAAGGAGAAACCCAGTGATCGGTGTGATGGCACTGGACCTAAGTGTAAAAGCCCCAGACTTTGGTGGATGTCTGAAGAGACTCTTTATTTCCTTCTGGACTTTGGGACATCTGCAAATTTGGAGAGCAAAGCCACTTCTCTGCTTCATGGAGAGCAAATGCTGCCCACCCTCCCCAATGGGATAAGCTCATGGAAACTCCACAAATAGAAATTCGATGAATTTCCTGGCCTTTACTAGTGTTTTCCCACTCAGGGTACACTCTTACCCTCAGCCATTGGAAATGATCCTTCTGCTCCATAGCACTAATCTTAAAGCAGCTCGAAAATCTTCATTTCTTGGCAAGGGACACTTGCATGGCAGCTGATTCAGCTTCCAGTAATCAACACAGAAGCACAACTGTGTTGGAGCAGCTGAGGGTCTAACTCACAAATCGTGTTGGCATCTCATCTCCTTGTCACCTTTTTTCACTGATGTAATGTGGGAGAAATGGTACAAAAATCTTTCACTGATAGTGGATGGATGATCTGATGAATTATTTCTGAAATAACTCTTTTGGATTTTGAGTGTAAGAGGGCTTTATTATTCCTACTACTCAGTTGTAGCAACTTTTCTTTCTCTTATACTCCAAGTACCAATATTAATTTTAACCCCCTGCTTTTTATCATTTAGGTTAATATACCATTTCATAATTAACCTCTTCATTACTACTTTCTGCTTTAGTTTTGGTTTTACTGATTGCCACTTGTAGGTAGAAATTTACTTATATGTACCACTAAAACTCTGGATTTCACTCCATGAGTATTTAAGTGACTCAAACTGTACTTTCTAAAGCACTTTTGACTGCTGATGTTGTTTATGCCTCTCTCTTTTGGTAATTGAGGCTTTTCGTCCAATGTGATCAGACAAGATAGTCATCTTTTTCAAGCGAGAGCCACTTGACTGCAGGTAAGGGATGTTACAGCTTGTAGAATGCCAGCTAGAGCTAATAAGAAGCTGACTGGCCTGCCTTAGCATTAAAATGCCTCACAGAATTCACTCTGTCCTTGCAAAAATGGATATTTTGCTTTTCTGCATATGTCTGACTTAGGAGGCTCATAGTTTCATGTGCATGTAGTGACTGGCTATGAAGATCTCACAGCAGACCCAGATTTATCCTTATAAGAGCAATCCACTGCATCCGATACAGTGTGAATAATCTCTGGAGTACAAAGTGAAGGGAAGGAAAACAAATTCTGCAGTAGAAGGAGGTTGTTAAACTAGTAGAAAAATGTAAGTAGGTTCAGTTATTTCAATATTAGCTAACAAAAATTATCTTGAGTGACAGTTAAGATTATGGCAGGATACACTCCATCCACCCAAAACTTTTAAAGAATGGAAATAAGAAGGGCAAATACTTGTGTATTCCTTTCCACCCTCACATTGCCTGCAATGCTGTTGATGATACACTCCAACACTCCATAAGGTTTTTCCTTCCATCTTCAGATATCAAAAAGGAATATGCACCCAAAACTCCACCAAACCTGCACTCTAATGAAAAACTGTAGTGGTGACCTCATGTGCTTTTATATCAATTATATCAACAGATCAGCACATCTGACTGTCACACATTCCATGCATTTGGGAAGTTATTCTGCCTGAACACTGCTAAAGTTTTGAGTATAGCTTTTCCTTAACTCTTTAAGTTGGAGTCCACAGGCTTAGTCATTAATAAAGGTAGAATCTTAGAATATTAGGGTTGGAACAGACCTCAGGAGGTCATCTAGTCCAATCCCCTGCTCAAAGCAGGACCAACACCAAACTAAATCATCCCAGCCAGGGCTTTGTCAAGCCACGCCTTAAAAACCTCTAAGGATGGAGATTCCACCATCTCCCTAGGTAACCCATTCCAGTGCTTCACCACCCTCCTAGTGAAATAGTGTTTCTTAATATCCAACCTAGACCTCCCCCACTGCAACCTGAGACCATTGCTTCTTGTTTTGTCATCTGCCACTACTGAGAACATCCTAGCTCCATCCTCTTTGGAACCCCCCTTCAGGTAGTTGAAGGCTGCTATCAAATCCCCCCTCACTTTTCTCTTCTGCAGACTAAATAACCCCAGTTCCTTCAGTCTCTCCTCATAAGTCATGTGCTCCAGCCCCCTAATCATTTTCATTGCCCTCCGCTGGACTCTCTCCAATTTGTCCACATCTCTTCTGTAGTGGGGGGACCAAAACTGGACACAATATTCCAGGTGTGGCCTCACCAGTGCCAAATAGAGGGGAATAATCACTTCCCTCGATCTGCTGGCAATGCTCCTACTAATACAGCCCAATATGCCGTTGGTCTTCTTGGCAACAAGGGCACACCGCTGACTCATATCCAGTTTCTTGTCCACTGTAATCCCCAGGTCCTTTTCTGCAGAACTGCCGCTTAGCCAGTTGGTCCCCAGCCTGTAGCGGTGCATGGGATTCTTCCTTCCTAAGTGCAGGCCTCTGCACTTGTCCTTGTTGAACCTCATCTGATTTCTTTTGGCCCAAACTTCCAATTTGTCTAGGTCACTTTGGACCCTATCCCTACCCTCCAGCATATCTACCTCTCCCCCCAGCTTAGTGTCATCCGCAAACTTGCTGAGGGGGCAATTCATCCAAATCATCCTGATCATTAATAAAGATGTTGAACAAAACTGGCCCCAGGACCGACCCCTGGGGCACTCCTCTTGATACCGGCTGCCAACTAGACATCGAGCCGTTGATCACTATCTGTTGAGCCCGACAATCTAGCCAGCTTTCTATTCACCTTATAGTCCATTCATCCAAACCATACTTCTTTAACTTGCTGGTAGTGAATTGCATGGGGACTTAAACAGCAGTCAGAAGAGAGCAAATCTGAACTCCTAGTCACCTCTTTTGTAGCTCAGGTAGCTTTCCGTAGAGTACAGAGGTACTTGGTGAAAGTCTCATACACACTTTTTTGCCCTCAGTAGTGAGTGGTGGCATTCATACTGCAGCCCATTTGTTTTCAAATTAAAATTCAGCTGGTTCAGCTTGGTGCACATATTTTCCATTGTGTCTCAAATGTTATAAAATGCTGTACAGATAAATATTATCTCTGTATAAATGACGTTCTAAGAATCAGCCCACGTGTAGCCACAATCTGGCCAAAGGACACATCCCAGAGTGTTTTACATTTCTTGCAGAAGGAGTACAAAGAAAACCAAGACAATAAATCAGTAAAGTAAATCTCATGCTTCTGGGGGATCTGACTCATGATTTTTGATCTCTTGTGGTTGGGACTACTATAACTGCATCTACCTTAGAGCTTTTGCTGGCATAGCTATGTTGATTTGGGATGTGTGGTTTTTTTTAAATTATATATTTAATATATATATAAAAACACAATCCTAACTGACATTGCGATGCCAGCAAACTTCTCAGTGCAACCATGTCACAGACATTCTTAACAGATTTCTACAGGCAGAAGCAGGACTCTCCATCATTTTGGCTAGATAACCTATGATTGTCAAAAACCCACAAAGTGTGTTTGGAATAGTGGAAGGAGGAGTTGGACTAGTCAAAGAATAATCCATAGCACTCCTGTATTTTAATCAAGTCCCACATCCCTTCCCAATCTTGCCAGCAATTTTGGACAACGTCAACATTTAGCAGTTACAGCCGCTGCCAAAATACTACTGGCAGAGCTACAGGGGGAAAGGAATGTTTACCAGCACAGTCCAATGGACTGAGCATGGGGCTGGAAACCAGGAGCTCCTGAGTTCTGATTTGCTATGTGGCTTTGGCAAACTACTGAATCTGGGTCTCTATTTTACTATCAATAAAGTCAGAGTAATAATAATGATAATACCTACTTATCTCACAAGGGTGCTCAAAGGGCAATTAGTTAATGGCTGTAAATAATGGCTTTGAATATAGTATGTGCCTTTTGATTCAATTACTACTACAGGGACCTCAGGCGCAGATGCAGCAGCATCAGAGAAGTGTGAGGATATTTCAACAAGTCTGACAGGATGGTGGGGTTCATTGTCAGCAGGAGACAGCTCTAAGGTCTTACTTTAACTTGATGTAGTTTTCAAGTGTCTTATGCTTTTATTATACTTACATAATTCCTATCTTTTTGTGTTTATACTTTTCAAGTCCTGATAGACCATTTTCATGTGCTCCTTTGCTCATTGCTAATCCAAGTTATATAACTGAATTCAACCTTCTCATACATTAATCCCTCTACCCTACTAATGCATCTTTGAATACCTTCCAATTCAGCCATGTTTTTCTGGTCATGAGGTACCCAGAACTGAACACAATAACTCAAGCACAGTTGCACTAGAGCTATAGAGAGAAGCTATACCTCTTGATTACATGATGTAACTTCAAAACTCCTGTTGACTTTAATGGGGCCAGGACATCACCCATGGAGTCCAAAGTTACATTGGTAATTTTTGTCACTATATTACAATAGAAACTTATAACTAATTTATAGTTCACTATCACTTCTAGGTCTCTTAAGACTTAACTCTGCAATTATTTAATCTCATACATAATTTTAGACACATAAGTAGCCTCACTGATTTCAGTGGACTTATACACATGTTTAAATACCTTGCTGAACAGGAACCTTAATGTACTGTAGGAAAGAACATTCAAACCTTTTAAACCATTTAACTTAATGAGTAGTTAATGTGCTACTTTCACCCTGGATGAGCACAAGTGTCTACCTATTTGCCTGGTGGGAACTCATTTGTCAGTTAGTAGTTGCACTGACCAAGTTCTCATTGACTAAATAAATAAATATTCATTTTTACCATTTAAAGTTGCTAGATGATGTTTATTAGGCTTGACTATAATAGTATCTTTAGAAGAAATGCCTGGAATACTGGTTTGGGTGGAGTAGTAGTACTTATTAAATCTCTTATCTAACCTATTCATCACCTACTAATTTAACAGTAATTAACTAGTATCTCACACCAATGAGCACAAGCTGAAGAACTGGCTAAGCAAGTCTCTCAGCACTTTGAATGAATGATAAAGAATTTGGAATCATGAGGTGTGCCACAAAGCTGGCTCTCTCTTCTCAGTGATGTGAGGAATGAACTCCCCCAGAAGAAAGCCAAAGTTCTAATTCCTCTCCTGTTCAGGGGTATAAACAAAATCCAGCTAAAAGCCCTGTATTTTCCATAGGCTAGGAAAGGTCCAAAGGAAAGCCCTCCCCCCAGCTTTTCAGGCCCCACAAAATTAGCAACGTCTTTTTGTGAGTTGAATCTATTCTCATCAATCCCAAATTCACCACTTTTGTCTTTCTCTTTTTACACATGGCAGTTAGACTTGGTAGGTTAATGAACTCCATCTGCATCCACTCCCTCCAACCACTTACACTTCTTTAGCTGGCTTCAAACTCACTGCAGGTGTAAGAGTGGGAACAAAGACTTAGGCTTTAGTTCGACCAACCACCCAGGGCCCAGATACCATGGAGATGAGCGATTCCTAAAACCTAGATACCCAGTTGTAAGTTATAAATTCTCATTTAAAAGAGACAGGAGACATCTGTCTAGGCAGCAGTTCTGCAGAGAAGGACGTAGGGGTTACAGTGGACAAGAAGCTGGATATGAGTCGACAGTGTGCCCTTGTTGCCAAGAAGGCTAACGGCATTTTGGGCTGTATAAGAAGGGGCATTGCCAGCAGATCGAGGGACGTGATCATTCCCCTCTATTCGACATTGGTGAGGCCTCATCTGGAGTACTGTGTCCAGTTTTGGGCCCCACACTACAAGAGGGATATGGAAAAATTGGAAAGAGTCCAGTGGAGGGCAACAAAAATGATTAGGGGGCTGGAGCACATGACTTATGAGGAGAGGCTGAGGGAACTGGGATTGTTTAGTCTGCAGAAGAGAAGAATGAGGGGGGATTTGATAGCTGCTTTCAACTACCTGAAAGGGGGTTCCAAAGAGGATGGATTTAGACTGTTCTCAGTGGTAGCAGATGACAGAACAAGGAGTAATGGTCTCAAGTTGCAGTGAGGGAGGTTTAGGTTGGATATTAGGATAAACTTTTTCACTAGGAGGGTGGTGAAGCACTGGAATGGGTCATCTAGGGAGGTGGTGGAATCTCCTTCCTTAGAGGTTTTTAAGGTCAGGCTTGACAAAGCCTGGCTGGGATGATTTAGTTGGGGATTGGTCCTGCTTTGAGCAGGGGGTTGGACTAGATGACCTCCTGAGGTCCCTTCCAGCCCTGATATTCTATGATTCTATGATCTGTGAAAGGCTAATTTGCCAACAATATCTAAAGCCCAAATTCACAAAAGGGAGTTCGGCACCTAGAAAAAAATAAGTTACAGGAACGCCACTGTGATCCACAAACCCTGAGTTAGGTGCCTTAGAATACAATCTAAATGCCTGCACGCTAGGCAGCTCCCCACTTAAACTAGCCAATGGGAGGACATGTCCTAACCCCAACCCCTCTCACAGAGACAGGCACCTAAGCCCTGGCTACATGGAGGTGCCGATCTCTGCTTGTAATTCACGAACTGGGGGAAGGGAGGTGTTTGGCGCCTAAGTTGCATGAGGGACTTGATCTACTAGGCTTGCTCAGAGGCTGCTTATCAGACTGAGCCCCTCTGTCATGTTCACACAAAATAGCTGGCAGGGGGTGGGAGGTGAAGGAGGCCCCTCCTTATAACCATTAGCCCGGTGGTTAGGGTACTCACCTGGATGTGGGAGACCCCTAGTTCAATTCCACCATCCGCTTGTTCAGAAGGGATTTTAATAAGGATCTACCACCACTGAGGTGAGGGCCTTAATTACAAGGCTAAAGAGTTATTCAGTTATTTAATTAAAGTAGAACAACCTGAATAGGCAAGATTGAAGGAAACTCACATCAGAATATTCCCTATCCTAGTGGTTAAGGCATTCACCTGAGAGGTGGCACACCTCTGTTCAAATCCCTTCTCCTCATTAGGCAGAATGGGACTTGAACTGGGAGGGGGGTGTCTCCCATTTCCCAGATGAGTGATCTAACCACTTGTGAGCGAGTGGGTGGTTGTGACTCCTGCTCCAGCCACAAGGTACACCGAGGTGTTAAAGCACTAGTTGGTAGCCAGGAATAGATGTCCAAGGTCACAGATTGAGTCAGAGGCCAGAACCAAAGTCAGGAATCAGAGCTGAGGGTCAGAATTGAGTTACCTGGAGCAAGGCAGGGTAGGAGTAGGACTAGAACAAGCAGGAGCTATTGTAGCTGTGAGAAAATGCTTTGAGCACCAATCAACCTGCTGGTGCTAGGCTTAAGAGCTAGTCTGCTGCCTCTTCCCACCAGACAGACAGCATAGCCAATCAGGCAGCCTACTATAGGGCAGCTGTGCTCACTAGGTTGCCTGGTGACCTGACACCACTGGACTACAGTTATTAAGAAGTTCTTCTTCTCCCTCAGCTGTTTTGTGTTAATTTCCCTGAGGGGCCTGATCCAGTAGGTGGCCTCTGAGAACACCTATCAGATTGGACCCCACACATGACGTAGGCTGCTGACCCCCGTCTTCTCCAGTTTGTGAATCACTCTGGAGGTTAAACAGGATATAGGTGCCTGGACACAGTCTTCAAAGGCTGTCTTGATTGCCAGTAGCTCTTTATCCCAAATGCTATTGTTCCTCTCTGCTGGGGCTAACTTTTGGGAATACAAAGCACATGAGTTGAGCTGATTAATTGGACCCATTAATTGCAACAGGCAAAATTAGATGCATTAGCCACAGTGAATGGCTTGGTGGGGTCTGGATGGATGAGGATGGGAGCCATGGTGAAAGATTTCTTTAGTTGGTCAAAGGCAGATTGTCTGGTCTTCAGAGAGTCAAATTGGACTCCATTCCAGAGAAGTGCGATCATAGGGGCTACCAGGTGGGGAAACCCCTTGATTAAATGCTATTCGAAGTCAACAAAACCAATGAACCATTGTACCCCTCACTTGTTCCTTGGAGCCATACACTCAGAGGTGGCAGATACCTTACATGGATCCATTGTCAGCCCTTAAGGCAAAATAATGTACCCAAGGAACTCATTTGTGCTCTGATTGAATTCACTATTCTGAAAGTTAGCATAAAGGTGGTTTTTGTGGAGCCTTTCCAAGATGCAGCACACATGTTGTTCATGGAGGACTTGGTTCTCGGAGAAGATGAGAATATCATCAAGATAGATCATGAGGAACTGATCCAGTTTGTCTCTAAAACTATCACTGATGAAGTGTTGGAATGTTGCATGGGCATTGCACAATCCAAAAGACATTACCAAGTATGTGAAGAGCCTGTATCAAGTGCAGAAGGCAGTCTGCCACTGAGGGCCAGCTCCAGCATTTCTGCCGCCCCAAGCAAAAAAAAAAAAAAAAAGCCGCGATTGGCGGCGGCAGTTCAGCGGCAGGTCCTTCGCTCCTAGAGGGAGTGAGGGACCTGCTGCCCCCGAATTGCCGCAGGTGCCGCCCCTCTCCCTTGGCCGCCCCAAGCACCTGCTTGTTAAGCTGGTGCCTGGAGCCGGCCCTGCTGCCACTCATTCATGCCACAGAGGTCCAGCTTAGTAAATCTCTTAGCAGAGCGGTGTCTCTCAAACAGCTCATTGATGAGCAGCAGAGGTATAGACTCTCAATGGTTACCTTTTTCCAAGGCTCAATAGTCTGTGCAGGTGTGCAGGGAGCCATCTTTTTTGGCCACAAAGAAAACTAGGATGTGGACATGGATGGCAGGATGAACCCCATTTCCAGATTCTCTGGGAGGTATTCACAAAGTGCCTGCAGCTCAGGAACCTCAGCTCCTGGCTGGAGATCAATGGAGCAAAAGTAGAAGTGATATGGCAGCAGTATATTGGCCTTCTTTTTATCAAACACATCTGCCAGATCCCTGTACTTTGCCAGTACATCCGGGGCTACTGGGGGAGCTGTGAGTGTGATGGAGGTTTTGCTGACCTGATCTGCTCTGTTCAAGAATCCCTGAGGGTCTTGGGTTTCCTTAGATTTAAACTATGGGATGGCCTCTGGCACAGAACTGGATTTAGAGAGACAAAACGGCTGGCAAAATGGTGAGCAAAAACAGACTGTCCCTGCCCCCCAGCTAATATGTAGTGACCATGGATGACCAGGAAATGTAGGAAGTGAACCAAGCCAACTGTAAGATTTCATGATGGTCCAAGAGTTGTGACTTCCTGATGAGAGGAGGGACCTGGGAACTGATTCCATGAGGTCAGGGATGGCCTTGCACTGTGCCTGGGCAAACTTCAAGTCTATAAAATTACTAGTGGTGCCAGAGTTGACTGGCACTTCTTTATAGACCTCTTGCATGGCAGGATGCCACAAAGTAGAAGCTGGAGGGTTGTTGGCTGCTGGTTGGACACCTGAAGAGCCCCTGTGGTCAGGTGCAGGCTCTTGTGCAAAAATGAGGGGAGGAAAAACAATTCAGCCTAGACCCATCCATCAATGTTGGGGTGTGGCATTTTCTGACCGAGATGTGGGTTGGATAATGTCCAGACAATACAGAGACCCCCATACCCAGCATTGAGCCGTCTCTCCTTCGAGGTGGTGAGTCTGGGCCATATCAACTTGCATAGTTTTGGGCTGTGGGGTGGGTGCAGGAGACTGACAGGTCAGGTCTGTCAAAACCAGAGTGGCATGGAGTGTCATCCTTCTTTCTTGGCAGTGTTCAGCTAGACAGATGTCAGTTTTAATGTACAGATTGATAAAAGAGTCCACGCTGGCCAGAGGTTCCATCCAAGCCAGCTCATCCTTAATGTTGTCATTAAGACCATGCTGAAAACGATGTTGCTGAGCGGCCTTATTCCATTCTGTGTCCGCCACTAGGTGCTGGAAGTCAGTGGCCAGCCAGCGTCCCTGTTTTAGGGTCTGAAGCATGGCCTCTGATATGCAATTCCTGTTCGGGTTGCCAAAGATCACCGACATGGCTTGAACAAATTCTTTGAACCATTTAAAGAAAGGGTTGGACTTTTAAGGGCTGTGGAGGCCCAGATCAATGCCGCCCTGGTCAGGAAGCTGATGATAAGCCCCACCTTGGTCTTGTTGGCAGGAAGCAGAAACAAGAGATGGCACTGGTTTAGAAACCTACAGAACTTCCCCCAGTCACCATCCAACCTGTGAAGTAATGGTATCTTCGGCTCAGTTACTGGTTAAGCTATTTAATGTATTAAATTGCAGCTCTCTTCTGAAAAATGGCACTTTGTTGTTCAACAGATCTGCTTCTTGTGCATATTCAGAATCATATCTACTGATTTTACTGAGAAACATTCTGTGAGCTAAATTCTACCCAGATTTATGCCTGTGCCACTGTCTTCAAATTAATGCCTCAGTGATACAATTGTAACCCTGTTGCCTTCACTGGGTCTGCACATGTATAAATGATTGGGCCTGATTGGATCTTAGTAGACATTTCTGTGGGAGAACAAAAGGAACAGGCTCCAGCTCTTTCTCCTTTAGCTGTATTGGCTCTGCAGGGCCCAGCACAGAAAAAGCGACACAGGCTTATTTTGGCCATGAGTTGATTGTATGCCCTACTTGATTTTCAGGCCTCTTGTAGAATTTTCAGGGTTACTAGGTTTTTGTTTTGTTTTTAAAAATATACCTTTTTACTTGTAAACTGAGCACATGATCTGGAAATCACTGACAGACAATAAACATAGGACCCCATAATGCTATTAGAGCAGAGATTTTCACAACTTCTGCTTTCCCCATCAAAGTTCTGGCTCCAAGACCCTACTGCTTCCTTCAGTCATCTCTCTCCTCCCATTCTCGCATTGTTCTCATGCCCTGCAAATACTCTTCTCTCCAGTTTATGACCTGACTGGCTGCCCCATGTTATCAGATCTTTTTGTGTACTTCTCAATTCCACCACAGGAGGTGATCCACTCCACTGCAAGACATAATTATCTACTGCTTTACTTCTGACCTTCAGCAAGGAGGAAGCTGTTACTCCTCCACAGTCAAGCTAGTTCTTCATGGAGTGTATAAGTCTCTGCAGTGTTGCCAAATCTTTTGATTTTATCCTGAATCTTGTAATGTTTGGTATTTTCCTTAAAACCACAGATCCTACAGTTATATGATCACATGAGAATCTTCGCATTAATTTCAATGAGGGAAAAAAACCCTAAGTTTTTAGCCCTCTTAGTTGCAGTTAAAGCCTGAAAATGTGAACCCTACAGGCTCAAAACCAAAGGCCAATAAAAAGACCGTACATTTATTTTTTAAAAAAATCTAATGATTTTGGGGGGTCTGACACATGATTTTTTGAATAGTTGGGGTGGGCAACCATAGGTAGTCCTAGAGTGGGAGTATTGAGTGACGAGCCCCAGCACGCTGACTTGCTGCTTCAGGCTGCTCAACCTCAGGTCTCCATTTATAAGTGAGTAGGTGCAAGGAGGTGATTTTACCTCTATATACAACTTTGATTAGATCAGTTCTGGAATAGTGTCTCCAGTGCTGGCATCCACATTTTAACAAGGATCTTGAAAAATTGGTGAGGATGCAGAAAAAAGTCACAAAATTTGTTTGAGTGCTGGAAAAAATGCCTTGCAGTGAGAGACACAAGGAGCTCAGTCTGTTTAGTTTATCAAAATGAAGATTGGGAGATGACTCAATTACTGTGTAGAAGAATCTTCATGGGGAGAAAATACCAAGTACTGAAGAGCTCTTTAACCTAGCAGGGAAAGTTATAACAAAAACCAATAGCTGAAAGTTAAAACCAGACAAATTCAAATTAGAAATAAGGTACACATGTTTAGGTGAGGTTGATTATACATTGAAACAAACTACCAGGGGAAATGGTGGATTCTCCATCTCTTGATGTCTTCAAATCAAGACTGGATACCTTTCTGGAAGATATGCTTTTGCCAAGCATAAATTATTGGGCTCAGTACAGGGGTAACTGGGTGAAATTTGATGGCTTGTGATATACTGGAGGTTGGACTAGCTAAATTCTTCTGGCCTTAAATCTGTGACTATGAAAATAAACCCAAGAAGTGTACCCTAATTTCCCTTTGCCTCAAGAGTACATCTTCAATAGCCTTATCTTCTAAGCACATCCAGAACTGTCTAAAAAACATTCCAGTTCTCCACCTTCATCTCCTGCCTCATGGAGTGCTCCCCACAGTGCAGAAATTTCATTGAGGTATCTGGCACCAGTACTACACCACCAGGATTGTCACAAGGTACAAAAGGCCAGTCCACCACTCTGCTTAAACAAATACTGAATGATGATGAAGCAGAGAGGCTTCTCTGTAACAATAGACTAGAAACATTCTTAATTTACAAGCTTTTTCTATTCAGGAACCCTATCAACACGTTTTACAAGAAAGACAGAGCTGCGGAACGTGTTCTGGGCATGTCTGTGAAATCCAATTGGTTTTCGGTCATGAAACTGTCATTTTCAATTACTGTCCTACTTCTGAATTAGATACTGAAACACATTGTTATTATTCTATGGCCATATACAAGTTGTGGGGAAAATACTACCCTCAGTTAAAACTGTTCAACTCCACTGAAGTCAATGGAGTTGAATGGGTTTTTGAGGGCAGAATTAGGTCAGGTTGTATAATCTTTCAGGGTATGTCTACACTGCAACTAAAAACCTGCCAGTGGCCCATGTCAGGAGCTTGGGCTAAGGGGCTGTTTAATTCCTGTGTAGACGTTGGGGCTTGGACTAGAGCCTGATCTCTGGGACCCTCTCTCTTGCGGGGTCCCAGAGCTTGGGCTCCAGCCTGAGCCCAAACTTTTACACTCCAATTTAACAGCCTGTGAGCCTGAGCCCCGCAAGCCCGAGTCAGCTGACACGGGCCAGCTGCAGGTGTCTAATGCAGTGTAGACATATCCTCTAGGTCTTGATGCTTTTCTTAAATATTATTTTTTAAGCATATGATTAAGTTCATAGGAAAGTTTTCTTGAAAATGCAAATTCCCATGTGGCAACACATACATATCATTCAGAAGTGGACAAAGATATGCTGTAGTAAACAATTCAGGGGCGGATGGGATGGATTAGATGATCAAATATGTCTTTCCCATTTTTAATGTCTATGATTCCCATAGAATAGAAAAAATCATGTTGTACCTACACAAGGAGATCTTTCCTTATGTGATTTGTATTACAAGTATCACCTGGCAGCTTGATTATAGCCTTGCATCTCATCTGACTACATGTATGCTGATCCCTCCCTGATAATGGTCTCCCTGCCAAGGATTAGTATAAAAATGCACATCCCTCCCAAAGCTTTATCACATCTTCATTGCAAAGCCAGCATGAGCTCTTTTCTCTTATGACAGAATAGTTTCTCTCTCATTCCTTAATCTGTCAGCATTCTGTATAGAAGAGATGATGGGATTTGAAATTCATCCTCCAGGCTGGGCCAGCTGAATAAAAAATAAATCTGAACAGGACATATTTATACCACACCCCCTTTCTCTGCCCTGAACTTTGTAAAGGTAAGAGACATGTCTTTCCTTTAACAATTGATCCCTGAGTGATCATTTATTCTATACCACTAAAATATACAATAATAAAGTGTACATTTAGAACTGTGCTTTCACTTTGAGTTTTGTCTAATGTATACTGTAAAAATCAAGTACTTCCTAAACAAAAGTGAGTTCATAATCTGTGGGATAATAAATATTGTTACTGCAGTGGCATAGCCTACAGAACAGTGAAATGACTTTGATGTGCTGCCAGAATACTTTATGTAAATATGCTAGAGTCTATTCCATCTTCCCCCGGCCCCCCACTATGCCCATCTTTTTATTTGTTAGGGACGTTAGAGGAAAGTATTTATTTCCCCTGATGAATGCCGTCTGTTCATTTTTGTTATGATTCAGTACTATGTAGATATGGCTGGCTGGATCAGAATAAAAATATAAAATATGGAATATAAACATAAATATAAAACATAGAATTCATGTGCTTATAAGGATCATAAAACAAGTAATAGAACGTATATGTTTGATCCTTACTTTCAGTTATTACAGTTAGTGCACTCTGGTTGCTGCTTACTGAGCCAATCAATTTGGCCTTGTTGTTATGTTGTGCTCCACCTATCTGTTTATTTTATCCAGCTGTTGTCTGTTCTCTGGTACTTAGGTCCTGATCCTGCAACCACTTATACCTGTGCTTGACTTGAGCAGTCTCCTTGAAATTCATGGGACTAATCATCGTAGCAGATTTGGGGCCTTAGACAAATCTTCTAGACGTAAGGACCATCTTTTTGTTCTGTGTGTATGGTACCTAGTAGAGTGCAACCCTGGTCCCTGACAGGGGAATCTAGGAGATACCACAATACAAATAAATAAATAATACTAAATCAATAGTAAAATTAATTTGGGTGGATTTCTACCTGATCTTTTTTCCAGTTAACTGCAATAACTGAATCCTAGTAAGGATAGCTGTTACAAGGTTAATAGCAGATTAACAATAACACTGATTTATTTTATATTAACAGAGCGACTTTTCTATTCAGTTAATATGTGAACACTTTGCCCTCTCTGTTCAGCAGCTTTTCTTTTTGTTTTGTTGGTAATTTCATATCTTTTGCTTTTAGAGGATAGAAATTAAAATGGGAAAAACCTGTTTTTGTTTCAAATAATACAAACAATAACACCACACATTGGAACCCAGCTCACATTAAAAAATACTTTTCTAAACAGGGTGTCCTAGAGAATTTAGTGTGGATGGGCTGCTATCATGCAGTGTCTAAATGGAACTGGTGCCCATCCAATGACACCTTTGTGAGATGTGAGAAAGCTGTTTGCAGAGAGTGAGAAACCGTGGCTAAAAATAGCAGAGCTTCACCATCAAATGGGGATAAGAAGAACTTACACGTTAACTTCATTCTGTATGGGATTTAGAAGTTGACAGAGAGATAGAAAAAGATAGCAACCATGAACACCTACTGACTGACCCAAAGTGGGGAAGGAAATGAAGTATAGGGAGACAACGGTTGTCCAGTTGGACCAAGCCTCCTCAAGATTTATCACAATGTATACCACTTCTTAAAAGAGAAATCTTTTCCTGGATAACCTCCCAGCCTTCTCATCACTAGCCTCTTCAGGATCCCACCCTATCCCTGTGGGCAATTATAGAACTTGGGGCCTGATTCAAAGCCCATTGAAGACAATGGGAGTCTTTCCTTTTACTTCAAGGGTTTTGCACCAGGCTGTTGATGGTTTTGTACCTACAGTTATTATTGTCACTAACTATCAAACTAGTTTCCTTCCCCAAATTCTAATTCTGATGGCTTCTTTTCTCCCACTCACTTCCATCAGTCTTCTTCAGTCGCCACTGCATCTTCATTGACCCTGGACAACAGAAGAAATAACAGTAAAGGAAAAGGTGCAGCTAGCACCATGGCCTGGATCCACAAAGGGTCTTGGGCGTCTAGAAAATCATGAGGACCACTCTGTGATCCACAAAGCCTGAGTTAGGTGCCTAGGCTCCATATACAATGATTGGGGAGAATAGGCACCTCAGAATGGGATCCACAAAGCCAGCACACTAGGCAGGGCACCACCTAAGCAACCCCATGAGAGATACTGATGAGAGGGACATGTCCTAAGCCCAGCCCTTCTCATGGAGTTCTGGGCTGCAGGGGGGCACCTCTTTCTGATGACTTAGGTGCCCAGTCGTTTTTTGTGAGACTGAGTTAGGCAGGCATCTAACGCCACACAAAATGGCCCAGGGGTTGGGGAGGAGCAGTTGGGGGGAAGAAAGGAGGAAGAGCTCCCTTATAACCCTCAGTCCAAAGATTAGGGTACTCACCCAGAATGTGGGAGTCCCCTGGTTTAAGTCACTCTCTACCTGATGCGGGGAAGGGATTAGACCAGGGTTCTGGCAGCTCTCAAGTGAATGCTCTAACTAACCCCTACGTTATGGGACAGTCCAATGTGGCTCGCTCTGAGTCTCTCCTGGTGAAGTTGTTCAGCTTTAATTAAATAATTAGATATTATTTGGGCCACAGAAAGAGTGAGACTCACTCTATAGCCCAGCAGTTAGGGCACCCACTTGAAAGCTGGCAGATCCCTGTTCAAATCCCTTGTCATCAGGCAGAGGGGGACCTCCTACATCCTCTACAAAGTTATAAGGGAGGTTAGTGTTGGCCTCCCCCACAGCAGGTTTTGCGTAGAGCTAGGCAGCCTCTGAGCATGCCTACAGGATCAGGCCCAATAGGCAGGCATACCCCAATCTTGCCTTGGTTCATGGATCACACTGAGGCTTAGGCAGGAGATGGGTGTCCAGAGACAGAAACATAGGCACTTAGGGAACTTTTAACCTGGAAACTTAGGTGCTGAGTGAGGTTAGGGCACCTACAAGGAAAGGTGGCAGCTGAGCGGGGGTTTTGTGGATTACAATGGTGCCTAAAATGGAATGTAGGTGCCTAAATCTGGGGTTAGATACCTAAGTCCCTTTACGGATCTGAGCTTACATGACTAGCACTATATAGAAATAGGATAGTACTTCTTTAAATAATTTGTAAGACCTCTAGTGGTGCCCACTGCGTTCTGTATTTTAGAAACAAGCCAATTTTAACCAGACACGTTAACAACCAGCAAGTGCTCCCCTGTCTACAGTATGAGAGCCTGTGACACAGACAGTGCAGGTGTTGGTAATGTGATCTTTAAAATATTCAGTCCATTTCTATTCCAACCAGAGTTAGTTAAAGAATAATCAGCAAATAAAAATGTTTGGCTTTTTGAAACGTTTGCAAACCAATCCCTTTATTCCCAAATTTAGTCAATGTTCCAAAACATTCTAGGAAATCACAAGTGACAAAATGGCAATCTATGGGTGAAGTATCTCATATTGCTTTTTGGTGTTCAATATTCCAACTTCAAAACTGATCACGCATTTACTCTAGCAGGAAGAGCACACACACGCTACTTTGAATACTGGCATTCATGATCAGATACCCATAAGTGATGCTGAAGATGTGTATTAGGAACTGAATACATGCATTCAATGTTGACTCCGTGTATTCAATGGAAACATGAAGTCCAGTTTCAAAGTGTCATCAATCAATGCACAGCAGTAAGAAATGAACCAATGTCCTAGCATCTGAATTTTTTACCCAGTATTCAGCCATCTCTACTTCTGACAATGTCCCATATACAATGAGTTGGAACATTCAGAAACATGCTTTAGCATTAAGTCCACCAACATTGAATGGGGGAGGAGGAGGATTTGGCTGCTGAAGAGCTACTCTTTTCTGAGTATCGGATAAAGCAAGGACATTCATATTGCTAGACAATCTCCTAATTTCTGCCTCTTTTGGTACTGCAATTTCTCCTTCAGTACTATTCTCCATAACTTTATGAACTACGCAGTGAGAAGTGGCCTGTCCGTAGACGGTAAGCTCCTTGGGATAGGAGCTCTCTTTTTGTCATGTGTTTGTACGCTGCCTAGCACAGTGGAGTCCTGGTCCATGGCTAGGGCTTCTAAGTGCTACGGTAATACAAAGAAACGATAATAATTGTTAGTGTCACTTTAGCAGTTCCACAGTTAGGGCCTGATCCTGCAAACACTTCCACAAGTTTTTAGTTTTACACACATGCAATGCTCCACTGAAGTCAATAAGTCACCAGTGTGCAATTTAAGCACATGCATAACTCTTTGCAGGATTGGTGCCTTAGTCATTTTTCAAGCAAAGCAATATGTTTAAATTTCAGATGTTCTTTTTTGTGCTGATTCTTTCAGATTTGTCAGAAACCAATGAGCTTTTGCTGACCATTGGCCAGCAGGTTTTGTGACCTGTTTGAGGATTGTGGGTCACTCAAGTGGATTTGCTCTTTTCTTTCAGGCAGATCCCAGAGGGTGGTAGAGGTTTGCCCTTATATGTCTACATGGGGATAACCCTTCCCACCCCGCCCCGGCTGGACTGGGTTGGCTGACTTGGGCTCACGAAGCTTGGGCTTCGGGGCTGAAAAATTGCTCTGTAGCCCTGTGTAGACATATGCTCAGTTCTGTTACACTAGGTACTGCAAGGTTTCCTTCTGTTACTGCTCCTGCTCATCGTATCTATGTAACCCTTCTGCCAGGTGGAGCCAGCAGCAACAAGGGCCGGGCTCAGTATCTAGGGGTTCCTTTTCAACAATACAACCCAAAAGCGCCTTGAGCCCCCACCCAGTGACCTGGGACAATTACATATCACCCACTGGGCGCCTCTAAGAGGCAAGACTTCCCCTCTCGCAAGCACAGAGTCTGAGTGTAGCAAAAAAACCTTTGAATGAAAGGGAAATAATGTAGCATTAATTTGGGGGAAACACTGCAAAGAGGGTTCATAAACATAAACCATGAGCAAAAGACCCATCGCCAAGTAAGTTAGGCAGTGTCCTTTTCCCCTCAGGTTCTTAAGTCCAGCAACTCAAAAGTCCCTTTCACGTGCCCATCCCTCCTCCGCATCCCACTCACAGTTGCTGTCCTTGGCCAGTGCAGCCCCACAGTTCAGAGGTTCATCTGCAGAGTTCACCTCCCACCCTAGGTGGAAGAGGGGTTAAGGAGGCATCTTACACGCTCCGCTGCTTGGGTACTCACTCATCGCCCCAATGGCTGATTGCTGTGTCTCTCTGCAGGGCTCTGCTCTGGCCCTCTCTGCCAGCTGCCCTGCTGGCCGTGCCTCTCCACCAGCCGCACGACTGGCCACTCTTAGGTTATAGCCCTTCCCCATAGCAAATGTGCAAGCAGAAGGAGGGGACCTTAGCTCAGGAATGGGGTGTGAGCCTGTTGTTTCCTTGGATCCCACACCTCATCACAATATCCCTCCATCAATTTTATTTAGGACTCATCAGATGCAGAGCCATTTACTGCCTACTGAATATTCCATGCAGTGTTCTGTTCTTGCTGAGTTGTAAGTGGAAGTGAGCCAAAAAGAGAAGAAACAATTAACAGCCAGCTCTGACCACAAGATCAAAATGCAATGCAAAATAAAAACAATCCTCTGAGAGAGTCCTCTGCATTAGAACCCTTCCATCCCAGGGAGCGTGAATACCTTTTCCATATCTAAGGGGAGGGCACTGTGACAACGTTGGAGAAACTGTAGCTTATGTCAGTTCTTAAGAATCTTCCTTTCCAATTCTCTTGATTCATTGTTCATACATTATATAATCTATATACAATTAATACTGTACTGTGCATTAAGACTATTTCAGAGGGTCAGCATGCACACGAATACTAGGGTAGAATTGATATGGATTAATGGCTCTATTTGATAGAGACGTGGCCCAAATGGGAATGGCTGAGCCCACTCATCCTCAAACATTGGGGGAGTTTGGATCCAGATTTGGATCTGAACTTTGCCTTGTAGGCTTGTCTCTCTAAGATGGATCTTAACTAGAATACCAGATTCAAATCTACTTGAAGCTTGAGATCTGGACCAGAATTTTGTAGCTTGGGTTTTCTCTGGAAAGAAATCAGGAAGGACTATTTTAAAAACTTAGACTCTGAGAGTAATGGAGGGAAGAATTCAGACCCTATTGCAGTCAAAAAGGTATGAAAGTGCCTGAATGCTGCATGGTCCCCTTTAAATCTCAAACTTCAGTGTGTCTACCTAGGAACCAAGAAATTGTTTAGGGATTTAATATGAGGTCAGACTAGATGATCATGATGATTCCTTCTGGCCTTAAAGTCTATGAGTCTATAGTAGCACACTGCTGCCTATTGGCCAGATTATCAGCTGTGTTGCATTGTTTCATGCTGAGCTACTAGTGCAAAACAATCATGATCCCAGCAGAACCAGCCAGTAAAAGGTCCTCCCCTGTGTTGGGGAATCCTTCAGCAGCACAGAGCAGACTGTACCTTCACCTCCCTCATAACCTCCAGCATAGTGGTCTTGAGTGGGGGAAAGAGGGCTTGGTCAACTGTTCCCGGTGCTGCCATAGCCTCATCGGTGTGTTGGCACTGCAGCAGCCTTAAAATAAAGCAGCCCTGAATGTACTCTGTTTTACACCAGCAAGCTGCCCACTGTTTTGTAGGAGTGGGGGAAAAGGGACAGGGAGAAAGGATGCAAACTCATCTTAAAGCCACCTGTCAATCGTGCCCTCCCCTGAACTGTTCTGAATGCAGCTTAGACACAACCCAGAATCAGGGCCAGGGTGTGGCTGAATCCCTGTGTGCTCTGCATGGCAGCAATCTTCCCTGCAGTTCATTAACAGGCTCTTTCATGGGGAGAGCTTCAAAGGTAAGTGCCTCTATTTATTCAACCCCCCCTACACCCCCACCCCGCAACACATCACCTCCAAAAGACATGTTCTGCCAGAACTGATTTTTTTAAATAACGGAAAAGCTGCCTTTACGTGTTCACCTTCCTCCATCAGCCTCCCGTCCTGGAAGCAAACTAGGAAGATTTTTACCTAGTAAAATGAAGTCAATAAATGACATATATTTCACTCCGAAACACCACCACATAAAGGAAAAAGGAAAAATTCTCCTCTCACTTATGTAACCAAGAGAAAAACTTGGCTCTTTACTACCTGATGGCTGGTCAGTGGGTTATAAGAAATGAGCTGTTGTGCTCAGCCTGGTTTCTAGTACATACCACAAAGGCCAGCATCACCCATCCTTCTTGGCAGTGTCAGCAGGGAAGCTAAGGATTGACTAGACTAGGAGACCAGCTGCTCTTCCACCCAAAGAGATGGGCTTTCTAAATCGGGGTTCAGGTGCACTGGCAGGGCAGCGTGGGGGAAGCTTGTCTAGCCACTGCTTTGTTGCTCCTGTTCTGTCATCTCTAAGGTTGTTAATCTGGCACTTCTCAGTGAAAATACTTTTTAAAAGCTAACCTGGCTGGCTACAATGCTTACTGGATGATAATCAAATATGCTTCAATCTGGGGAAATCAGCAATGCCAAATGTCTATTTGACCAAGTATTGTAAGATTGACACGTCAGACATTTCCTGGACAAGCCAGGATTTGGTGCCCTGAATAGCTGGGGATAGTTATTCACCTGTAACTCCAAGGATGTCTCCTAGTTTTCAGTGTCTTAGGTGATTGCCCATTCTATGGTGCCTGGCACTGCAGCTTGGACTGCTATAATGTGTTTGTACAGGAGTATCATTTTAGGCCACACATTTAGATCTGGATTGCAGCTAGTTCTGTGTGAATGGACAAAGTGGGAAGGGAGGCCAAGAATTTCTCACCTGCACAAAAGGCAGCCACAATCTTAGTCCTTGCCTTCCTGATGCACCAGGAGCAGCAGTCTCTAGTGCTCACAGAAGCACTAAGTTGCTTCAAAGTGGACAACAGTGGGGCCAGAGTTCCTCCACCCCCTCAACACCTAGCACAGGGGTGGGCAAACTTTTTGGGCCGAGGGCCACATCTGGGTAGGGAAATTGTATGCAGGGCCGGGGCAGAGGGTTGGGGTGCGTGAGGGAGTGCGGGGTGTGGGCGGGGGTGCGGTGTCAGGAAGGGGCTCAGGGCAAGGGATTGGGGCAGAGGAGAGGTGCGGGGTGTATGAGGGGGCTCAGGGAAGGGGGTTGGGGTGTAGGAGGGGTGCAGCAGGGAGCTCAGGGCAGGGAGTTGGGGTGCAGGAGGGGTGCGAGGTGCAGGCAGGGGGCTCAGGGCAGGGAGTTGGAGGGCGGGGTGCAGGCAGGGTTCGGACTCTGGCCTAGCACCGCTTAGCTAAAGCGGCTCCGGGGTGGCAGCGGCGCGCACCAGGGCCGGCTCCCTGCATGCCTGCCCTGTCCCCGGCCCCGCACCGCTTCCAGAAGCAATGCGTCCCCTGGGGGGGGGGGAGGGGGCGGAGTGCTCCACGTGCGCTGCCCTTGCCGTGCCTCCAGGTACCTCCCCTGAAGCTCCCATTGGCCGCGGTTCCCCGTTCCCAGCCAATGGGAGCTGCGGGGGGTGGTGCCTGGAGGCAAGGGCAACGCACAGAACCCTCTGCCCCCCGGCCCGGGGGCCACAGGGAAGTGGTGCCGGCTGCATCTGCAGAGCGGTGCGGGGCCTGCAGCACCACGGGGGTGGGGCAATCCCACGGGCCGGATCCAAAGCCCTGAGAGGCCGGATCCGGCTCGTGGGCCGTAGTTTGCCCACCCCTGACCTAGCAGCACAGCAGGACCAGCATAGGGTAGATCATAAACTCCATCTTTTAAAAGGAGGCCATAGCTCCCATTCTGGCATGTGCTCCTGAGTCAGCCCAAATGCCCTGATTACTACCTCCACATTTCCCCCACCAATGCAAGCTCTGGCTGTCAATGCCAGAGTAGGACCCTTAAGAAGGATTTTTTCCCCAGGTAACCAAAAGTACAAAACACATTGAATTAAAGAGCTAAGCAGGGTATTAAGTAATTAAAAGCTTGCAAGATGGTATAAAGCTAATCACAGAAATAAATAGTTACCTAGTAGCTTTATTACATTAAAATAAAAGGCCTATACACTACATAACAGAATAACAGTTCAGGGACCTTTGAAACCTCTGAGAAGCCATAAATCATATTCTGAAACACAGGAAAAAGCCTGCATAGTTGCTGTAGTACATACTTAGGAGAAGGCAGACTGAGTTCTGGGCTATATCTGTCAGGGGGCAGATGACATCCTGACATCCTCTTTAAATTACATGACATGTGTGCCCCCAGGTACTGTGTCTATGGTCTGCATATGTATAGCTTGCCTTGCCTATGCTAGCCAGTGGTGGGGGTCGGGGGATTTACACTGGCGGTCTATCATGTAACAACCAGCCTGTGTTCTAAAAAGGTAGCAAGCCCTGGAACAAGCAATTTACCCCCGGAGCTAGACTATTAGAAACTGGCTGAATTCCACTCTCCAAGCAGAGGAAACCCTCCCCCACCCATAGCTAAATCAGTAATTTAATTTAAATTATTCTACACTGGTACTGTCCTGAGGAAAAATCAGCATGCATCTCCTGGTCTTGGAATAGGGTTGTCCCACAGAATAAGTTACACCTGTTCTTCTTTCCTGTACAGAAAAGGAGAGAGCAGAGAAGAGCTGTCACTGCTGAAATGAAACATTTTTCTAACACTATCATAGTGATTGAACGCCATATGCTTCCATTCCCTCAATCCACAGGCACAACTCCCACTGACATCGATGCGAGTTCTACCATGGAGTCGGACTGATGGCAGTCTATGGCCCACTGTGTTAATGTCCTACTATGAACTGAATCAAAGGTGCATTTTATTATTCCAAAAGACAGAATTCCAAGGACAGTACATATCTGTGGACTCAAGCAGCACTTATGAGCACAAGGCAGAGATGTGAGTGTAACTCTAACAAGGATAGGGACAAGAATTATGTAACTGTATAGACAATCAGTCAAAGTAATCTGGAAAATTCCTCATGGAGCACAGAACAAATACTGATCTTTTGGATTCAAAACAAATCACGAAGACTCAGAAAATAGGTAATTCCCTGTGTTTTGCAGATGCATTTTGACTCTAATTCTGTAGAAGCTTTAGAGTGCTGGCAGAACCAGCTGTCATACAAGCAGAGGAGAGATCTACATTCAAGGAGTGAAAATAACTCCAGCCTCACTATCTAAAAACAAAACGGAGACAATTACTGTAGCTGTAGGACTGTTTTTAAAATTTTGGCTAAATCTTTGGCCTTCAGACTAGAACAGATGCTCCTATTTTGCCAGATGAACATTATTTAAGTGGGGCTAGTTGGCAACAATTGTAGAAAGGTTTTGTAACCAATGCTATGTTATATACACTGCTATACATTATTAAATAAAGCACATTTCACTTACTAAATGACCAGACTATAAACACATTTTGTAAGGCCCTCATCACCATAGTACCTCACTATCTTTAATGTATTTAGCCTCATAAACACCCCGGTCAGGCAGAGAGGGGAACTCAGGCACAGCAACACCTAGTGTAGGTCTACACATCAACTAAACACCTGTGGCTGGCCCATACCAGCTGACTTGGGCTTGCAGGACTGATTCATTGCTGCATAGACTTTTGGGCTCAGGATGGAGCCCACACTTTAGGATCCTGTGGGGTGGGAGGGTCCTAGAGCTCAGGCTCAGCTCAAACCTGGAAGTCTATACACCAGTGAAACAGACTCACACCCTGAACCCCATGAACCCAAGCTGGCTGGAGCAGGTCAGGTGGTGGTTTTTCTTCACTGTGTAGGCATACTCCAAGCGACTCACCAGGGTCACACAGGATGGCTGTGGGCAAGCAGGACTAGAACCCAGGTCTCCTAGCAGGCTAGCTTAGGGCCCTGACCAGTGGACCATCCTTCTTCTGGGCTAGTTTGGAATAGTTGATGTAGAGGTTATTATTATGAAGAATTATGACTTTGTTGCAGGATTTGTATATTATAAATGCATTTGATTTTTTTCTGCCACTGTTCTAGAGGTTTGCACTTATAAGAGAAGAGGGGAGGTTTGCAGGTTCAAACACGTAATCATGTGCCTCCGATTATACTGTTTCAAATATAAAATATGTTAAGAGCGTAATATGCTAGAGATACAGTTAGTAATCAAACCCTACACGCTTGTACCTTTCCATGATTTGGAAAAGTAGAGTGTTTGGTTGCATCTGTATATAAGTCAGTGTGTAGCACTTAATTTTTCCCCGAAAGAGGAAGGTGCGTGTTGTGTCCTAGGAGCCTGGGAGTCTTTAATTAGCTTATTGACACTGAGGATTAACTTAAAGAATTATCGCACAATGTGTGTTTTAGTTAGAGGCACAGATTAATTGCTGAAGGCCAGATGGGAACCTTGGGGTAAATAACTGGTGTTGCCAGAGATGTGCTGGGACTGTGTGTGTGCCTAGCTGTGGCACCCAGGATAGCCAGCTAGCAAGGAGAGTGCTAGAGCTCTGAAGCATTCTGCCTACACAGGGCAGATGAAGGCAGAATGGCTATGGGGCGTAGGGGAGAGGAATAGTCAAAGCAGGGCTTCTAACACCCCCTGCAGACAGGTGCACTGTGAGCTCCTCCTTTGCCTGTCTTTGACTGTGCCTCAATCTGGCAAGTGATTGCCCCTCTGGACCTATGGAGTGCTGCTGGATGCAGTAGCATCACCTCCAGCCATTAGATATGTCTACACTGGCCCCCCTCCCAAAAAAAAAGAAGCCCCACAGCAGCAAGTCTCAGAGCCTTGATCTACAGACTTGGGCTCATGCTATGGTGCTTAAAGTAGCAGTGTAGACATTCTTGCTTGGGCTGGAGCTTAGGCTCTGAGACCCACCCCTTTTGGCAGGCTTCAGAACCTAAGCACCAAGGGCTATTTTTGGTGCCATAACATGAACCTGATCCTGTAGACTTGACTCTGAGACTTGCTGCTGTGGTTTTTTTGGTTCTGCTGTGTAGACATACTCTTTGTGGCTCAGGGAGCATTGTTCCTGACATGGGTGTCTAGGGTTCCTGCACAGTCCTCCTTTCCCCCCCTGGTCAGTGCACCTGTGCAAGCAAGGAAGAATACAGAGCAGGATTTTGACAAATTCACTACTGTGTGTGAAGCAGGTTTTTAAATGACATGGTGATGTGCACCACACACCTGAAGTTAGAGTCTTGGCCTGAAAATGGGAATGGATTAATAATTAGCACATTCAGAAAGGTGGGCATGACTGTCGGCAATGAGAGCATAGTTTTGTGTGCTATTGGATTAAAGGTGGGATAGTTGGACTGGTTTGCACAAAACAACAACCCCAGACCTTTGCTCAAACAAAACTAACTTTTTTGTGGTTCAAACATGGAAATAGGTCTTCTGAAGGAATTATTGCAGGAAGTTACTTTTTCCTCTGCTAACGCTCCTGTTCCCTCCAAAAAATGGCTGTTGGAGTAAATATTTAAATAATTCGATGGTTGCTGAGTGCAATCATGAGAACCTCTGGCCATGTCAGTGGGCTCCTAACATAGTTCATGTAAGCGTTATAAACATGGAAAATGGTATGCCTAAAATACTGTAAACACCCCTATTCTCCTGCCTTTACATTTAAGGCAGGGACTTGAGAAAGGCACAGGTGGAATGGTCCATATGGGAATATGAGGAACTGAGATGTATGAGGGAAATGTCACTTTCAAGCCAAACTGGCACTGATATCATTTCAGAGTTTTTTCCCTCCTTCCTCCATCACATTAGAGCATGATCCAGCTCTCTCAGAACTCAACAGGAGTATTGCCAGTGACTTCAGTGGAAGTTGGATCAGGCTTTTAGCTGACTTACAACAGAAAGTGGCAGTGAGTATAAAGTTATGTGTGGACAGAAGTGAAACGCAAATTAAAGAGCAGATTTAGAGGTGGGTTTTTTGTTTTTTTTTTCAAAGGTAAAAAAGTTTTATTGACACTGTAACAGGGTGAGCCATACTTTAAAATCCCAAGTAAAAACAGGAAGTAAACAGTGAACATTTATGTCCAGGTATGTAAAAGCTACTATAGTGTAGTAGGCTGTGATTACATATAAACCAACCTGTGGTTTTCACATGTGGCTATTGTTCTCTTTGTTGTCTGGAGTGGAGTAGTAGGGGTAAGGATGTATACTATGCTGCCACCTGGTATGTTGGGGAGTGTAGTTCTCCAAAGTTTGGAAAGGCTGCTGAGTCTGATGTCTTTGGGCATGTAGATCAATAATTCTGTGACTGCAACATTTGAGATTGTTGCCTGATCAAATCCATAATGTCTTGGTGCATTTCCCAGAGCATCGCTCAGTTCTTTTGCCTCTTCTGCAGCGATCACTCTCTCCATGGTCATATTGAGATGCCCCCTCCAATTCCTTTGTTTATGGTCTGAGGCCGTTCAGGATTGGAGAATCTCACAGAACATATTCTCCCTAGATCTTAGCTCTGATGTAACTCACTGCAATTTATGTTACCGTTCTAGGCAGGGATGCTTTTTTCAAGAGAAAGGCTCCCATAATTTAAGATGGATCTGGACACTATTGCTCATCTTTTATTGACAATGTAGAAATAAATCTGCTGCGGAAAATTCTACCTTCCAAACAACCCAGGCTAGCTGAACATTTTAATCCTGACCTTTAAAACTGAATTGGGAAAATGACAGACAATAAAGTCTAGTTTATAGGAATATAATTTTGTAGCAAGCAAAAAACTTGCAGATGTTTTCCACAGGTAATTTCAGTATTCCTGCATTTATATTGATTTACCATCACAAACAGCATCTTTTCTTTAGGCCAAGAAGTGCCATATAATTTTTCTATTATGGTGGCACCTTACTGCTTGATTTAAAAATGCATTTCATCACCACAGTTAAAATAACAAATCACATGCTTCAGTTTACTGGTATTTCATAGATCAGTGTTAAGATGTCATGGTTTGAATCTGAGGCACTAGAGCAGCAACAATAATAGGCAGTCCTGGGAGTGGATTCGGAGTGTATCTGCTTGTGGTTTTTAGGGGTGGCTGGCTCCTAGGCAGAACTGGGATGTTATGGATGCTTTGCGTTTCTGTAATTCCATTTATCTGAGGCTATCAAAGAGCTTTAAATCATCATAATATCCCTGTGACATAGATACAGTAGAACCACAGAGTTACAAACACCTTGGGAATGGAGGTTGTTCACAACTTTGAAATGTTCGTAACTCTGAACAAAATGTTATGGTGGTTCTTTCAAAAGTTTACAACTGAACATTGACTTAGTACGGCTTTTAAACTTTACTATGCAGAAATGAAAAATGCTGCTTTCCCTTTATTTTTTTAGTAGTTTATGTTTAACACAGTACTGTATTTTATTTGTCTTTTTTTTTTTTTTGGTCTCTGCTGCTGCCTGATTATGTACTTCCGTTTCCAAATGAGGTGTGTGGGTGACTGGTCAGTTCGTAACTCAGGTGTTTGTAATTCTGAGGTTCTACTGTAAATATTATCCTTGTATTATAGATGGGAAACTGAGGCCCAGGGAGTTTATGTGTCTTGTCCAATGTCACATGGAGCATCTGTATTTTAGCAACAAAGAGATCCAGCTCTCCTTAATTCCAGATGCATGACTGAATGACAAGATCATTCATCTATCCTTTTACTAGCCTAAATCTGCATTCATTTGGTAGGGTGTAAGCTATGCAGTTTTCATGCTTAACTAGGCTGAAAACCCCACATTGAAAACCAATATAGACAAGTGGGATTTTCAACCGAGCTAAACTGAACAGAGCTAACTGAGCTAACTCAGGTGAAAAACATACCTTGTTTCTCATCTAAATAAGGGCATGGTTGCAAAGCAACTCTTCAAATGTGACCCAGACATGATCAATGCAGCCGTATCTGCCTGAGTCTGTTTGTAAGCTATCTGAAAAATTCTGAGTGGTGTGTGAACTACCCCTTCATCTCAGTAGTTGTGAATGCAGATGCCCCAATTATGGCAATTTAAGTGTCAAGATTGTTAACTATTACATTGCTGATCAAAGCATGTAAGAAGGAAATGGCAGCTTATATTATGAAGATATACACAATCTACTGTGTCTGGTATTTACATCACGAGTGCGGGGCACTTGGGGAAGAACTACTAATTATTTTTTTCACCAATAAAGGAATCAAGCTCCAGTGAGGAGGATCCATGCTCAAGGAGTCCAGTGGGACATCTGAACCCTACACCAGTGGAGAGCTGACCCTGAGGAGCTTAGCAGAATCCATAGGTGGATTTAAAACCCACAGAGGAGTGCCAGCCAAGAGCATAGAACCTAGCGGATCATATTGTGAATATCTGCATGACCTACTGTCGGTGGCATCTCATTTTGGTGTCTCGAGTAGGTGGAGCTTATTTGGGGCGGGGAGAGAGCTTGGTGGAATACCACTATTTTCCCCCTTTCCATATCCACCCTTGCTTAAAAATAATCCTTGCAGTCAAAATGCTGTACAAATGCAAGGTTTCAGTTACTGGAAAGTTGCTGAAGAGGATGTGGGGAATGAGGAAATAGAGCTGGAGTAGGCTGTAGATCAAGGTGGAAGGGAATAGAAGTTAAACTTTTGAATTTCTACAGAGTTGAGTCACCTTGTTTCCAGTACACTCCTCTGATTTGTCCTCTGCTCTTAAATATATTAGAACAGGCAGCAGAGAAATATATAACACACTCAGAGCGTTATTATATGCATCTGTTTGCTGTGAATTGGTCTTTACTTTTATCACTTTAAGAGAATTTGTTATGGAGGACAGTGAATAGGACCAAAATTGGGAAGGAAGAGAAGCAAAGACTGTTAAATATAAATTAGCCTGTGGGGAAAAATTTATATCCTGGTTCATGCATAATATTATCATGTATCAGGAGGTATAGCTGTCATCACCAAAGCCAACACTAAAAATCATTTCAGAACAAAATACATTGTTATCTTTTGTGATATGAAAAAGGCCTTAGAGACAAATAGACCAATGAAACAAAATGGCCTGAAGCAGCCATAAGCCAACATATAGCAGAGCTAGCTTGTGATTACATGAGTGTATTTGATGGCGCTTACCCATTCTCAAGTGCAATTTTCTTTTGAGAAACAGGATCCCGTAGGAAGGTAGGCTAGCTATTCATTAGTACTCAGGAATTATTCAGCTAAATTGAGGCTTAAATTTAGCTAACGGCTATTTCAGGCAATTTGTGACTGCAATGGGTAATTTTTTTTAAACTCATTGACCTACTGCTTATGTTAATAGCTCACAAACAGAACAATGAGATGATAAATGAAAAATTTTACTGAGCACCTGGCTTAACTGGATACATGTAAGTTTGTTTTGTCCTACTGCTTTTTATATGTGACACTTGACAAGGAATCCTCAATAGTGTGGCCTTCTTTAGAATGAAGACTGAAGAGCCCGGCTTGTCAAGGGCAAAACATGAATAATTTCATGGGGCCATGTGGTCCCATGGCTTGTGTGCCACAGAGTGACAAAGATTCCAGTTCTGTGAGGTGCTGAGCACTGAAGTCAGCAGAAGCTCATCACCTTGTTGGGGTGGGTCCAGAAAGCTAGAACAAGTAGCCTCAAAAGCCAAAGCACTGGCCAATATCTTGTACTTATTGTGATACCATTCCAGATTAGAACAGAAAGATGGCGCTAGGTAGAAAATTGCCCAGGTCAGCCAACCAAATATGTGGGGGGTGCAATCTGTCAAAAGTTGGGAGGAATCAGGGAGAAAAAATTACTATTTATGGCACTCTGCATGACAACAAGATCGATCTTGCTACCAAAAAGACATGGCAAGTTACTCATGGCATGAGTAGCCATATGCACTTTGAATAATAAGGGATATAAACATCATCTGATTTCTGAGACTTATTTGGGGCCAAATTCAGAGGGCATGTGTACAGTGGTATAAGTTACAACCCTTTACGCTAGCTTAGAATGCCACAGAGCGGCTTACGGTCATTTTCCCAATGTGCAAGGGAGTCTAAGTGGGTATAATTTACATGGTGAGAAGTCAGAAAAAGCTGTAAGATAAACAGTGTAGGAGCTATGCAGAATTATTGCCAGTGATAGGGCTAAAAGACAGATGGCCTCCAGTGAGCACTGGAGACTAAAACCCATGAAACATTGCTCCCTGACATAAAGAGTGGTGGGAATGTGCATCATTCCACATGGTACCAGAGTGGGATTGACGGTGACCCCCCCCCGGGAAGGAGGAATGAGAGAGAGTCTGAGATTTTTTAAAAAAATTAATGTTATTGGAGGTTCAGTTGGCTAAATGGAGGAAGTAGTTCACATGCCAGTAGCACAGCAGGAGACAGACTCACATGTTGTTACTATGGTTTGTACAAGGGCAACAGAAGCAGCAGGGGGCCCAACAGTTACAGCAAGAGTGTTTTATCGAAAGCCTTGAGAAATGGGGCCCTGGCAGATGGGTGGCTCTGGGGGAAGAGAGCCCCAGTAGGCTGGTACTAGTTCTGTCGAAACTAGGCCCTGGAGATAATCCAGAGGTGTTTTTAGACATGCTTGAGCAGGTGGCAGTGCTGGCAGGTGGGGCTGAAGTGTCTTGGGCAGCCTGGGTGGCCCCGTTTCTCTGAAGAGAGGCACAAGCTATGTACCATGCCCTTTCATGTGAACAAGCAAAGCCTCATATTGTTGTAAAAGAGGCCATTTTAGACTGTTTAGGTCTAATTTTGGAAACCTACAGACACCACTTTAGAGTAGGATCTCTCCCTCTGGGATGGCAACCCAGGTGGTGGCTCGGTCCCTACAGGACTTGGAAACACAGCGGTTGCCTCCCAAAATGAACTGATTGAATAAAGCATAGGATTTGATGTTTTATAACAGTTTCTAAGGGTCTTGCCTGCTGGAACCCAAAGTTGTATCAGAAGGTTTCAGCCACTCCCCACCGAAGAAGCTGTAGAGATGACAGAAGCCTATCTAGAAACATGGTGAGACTCCCTATTTTTCAGATGACATTGAACTGCCCAAGTGAGGGCCTAAATTAAGCATATTGTACTATGGGAAATGGGTTGTTGGAGAACCCCAAATGCCAAAGATCAAAGGTGACGTACGAGGAGAGAAATTTTGAGATGCTTCTAAGTTGCAAGGACAAGAGGACCTATCAACATCTCAGCAGTTCCCACAAATCTGCAAAGTACCACCGGGGAGCAACAAGAACACTATATGGTCTGTTTTCACTGGAGTAAGTCTGTCCATATAAAAAGAGACACCCCTTATGCAATGCAACTATCCAGGGTGTTAGAGCCAAGTCTGTGGCCTACAAGTCTCCCTTAATAGGGGTTGAACCCTACCATATATAGTACCTGTTCGACTAGGGGCACTAGGTAGTAAAAGTCAACTCCAGCTGCAAGCAGATGTTAGTCTGGGGGAACAGTCTCCAATTAATAAAGGCGGACAGTCTTCTGCCAATACATAATTCTTGTGTGCATGGTGAGACACATGCGTACCCAATGACAGAGGTAGACATTAATGTATGAGGTCAGCAGGGCTGGCGGAAGGTTGAGCTGGTCAGGAAACTCCCTGGCCCAAAACTGTGGGCAGAGACTAGTGGAGTTTCCTGGAGAGGAGGAAGAAGTGAAGGCCTCCTGGCAGAAGATTATGATGGAAGCAGAGAAATGGGAACAGGAATTAGTCCAGACAAAAATAGAATTGGAACAGGAAAAGTATTTTTGCCAACTGCTCGAACAGGAGCTGGCCACATGGCAGGCAGAAAAACTGGAGGCCAGACCCTGTTAGACAGGTACAAACACTCATTGGGACTGAAGAGGAAAGAAATTGGACAGATCTTTGGGAAAAGGACATCCTCTGTGAAAGGACAGAAAAGGCTGCACTAACCAGCACAGTAACTCCTGAAGAGTACCCTATTGGAGGGGTGGATGAGTGAAACCCCCCATCATGGGCAAGAAAGGGCTAAAAGGCCCAATTAGTCATATTCACGTCACCTGGGTGGTAATTAGATCATTACCTGTCAGCCAGAGAAGGTGGGACTAAGGCAGGATAAGGTGATAATTCAACAGACACCTGGGCCTGATAAATAGGCTGAGAGTTCAGTCAGGAGTGAGAAGCCACAGGCAGGCAGACTGGCTCCTGTGATGGCCCAAAGAGCCAGAGACGGATGGAGGCCTGAGGCCTCAGGAAGACTTAGGTTGGATGGGACAGTGTTTGATACCAGAGCCAGGAAAAGGCAGTGGATCTCCAGGAAAGGGTTGAGCACAGTGCCCCAAGGACAGGTGGATTCTTTGGGATATGGACCTCATTTGGACATTTCTTACCCCAGTAGGGGTTTGGACTAGCTGCTTCTCAGCCAGAGGGATGGGTGGGGTTCAAAGACAGATGGCCTGCAGAGGGCACCAGAACTAAAATCACTGCAACATTGCACCCTGACACAAGGGGGCTGCACTGGTGGTGAGTGCGCATCATTACACTGTCTGACTGACTATAGACATGCTGACCCGTGGTTTGATCTTTGGAAAGTGGCAGAGAGTTCAGTAGTTGTGACACTCTGTACCTCAGGGGAACACCCTGCACCCCCATGTTCATCCTTATAATATGATTGTGTGATATCCAGTGTAAAGTTTGTTATGTCGGGTGTCTTTGGAAGGCTCATGATGCACTGAGCATTGTTGTCATAGTAATGTTATAGGTTGTAATTTCATGTATATAGTTATGAGGCTGAAAATGTGTCCTCATGGCTTAAAACAAGCCCAGGCAAAACTCTCCAGGAGCAGAGGGGCAGTTCACACCTCATCAGGGCATGTATGGGACAAACCCAGCCCAGCCTCACAGGAACAAAGGACACTGGCCTAGGCAGCAACAAAGACTCTCGAGTGAGTCACCCCCCTTCCCTTCGGCAGTCTGGGACTACGATGAGGTAATGCTCACCTGACTCTGAAGTGGGGCGGCAGAGCCAAGAGGGAAGAAAGAACATGATAAAAGGGAGAGACATTTGCCATTCTCTCCTCTTCTACCTCCATCTGCAGACATCACCACCAAGCAACTGAAGCGCTGAGCAAAAAGGACAGCCTGGCTGAAGGGCAACGAGCCAGCCTGTGGTGAGAAGCATCTAAGTTTGTAAGGGCACTGAAAGTATTAAGATCAGCTTAGAATGCAAGACGGAGGTTCCTAGGGTTGTGTCTGGGACCAGAGATATTGTCTAGTGTTATTTGGTTGCACAATCCAAGCAGCGGCTGGCCAAAAGTGCTCACTCACGTAGCTGGGAGCAGCTTATATGCTAGAGACTGTGTGTGAACAGCCCAGGAGTGGGGGTTCTCACAGCAGAGCAGGGTAAGGCTGGCTCCCAGAGTCGAGGATTGGAGTGACCTAGCAGATCATCGTTCCAGAAAGCACCAGGGGAATGTCACAGTAGTGAGCTGCTAGAACAGAGAAATAAAAGCCTCGGGCAAGAAGGTAAAGGGAGAAAGAAACCTGAATTTCTTTTCCCACTTCCTTTGATGTCCTGACATACTACACGCTGCTACACACATCTTTACCCAGAGTACAGTTGTGTTACACAAAATGTGTCCACAGTGACAGTGATCAAGCAGACCCCACCCTTAAAGAGACGTGCAGAAGGAAAATACTAGGATAGAGTTAAAAGCTCCACAGGTGCAAAAGGCCTAAATGCAGTGGAACAAGCTCCATTCCATTGTATGAGAGAGGGTGTGAAGTTGCCATGCAGGGCGTCCTTGCTCCCATGTTCCATGGCAACACAGATTTGAAGCTGCAGTGAAATGCACTAGGCAGGGGTAGGAAAATGGACAGTGAAACTGCAGATACAGAGACCTACCTCCCTTGTGTAGGGTGTATACAAGGGACCCTGCTGCTGCTACTACAGTCCATTAGTTTACTGCCATTTCCATGGAAATATCTCCATTACACAGAGCAAGAAACGGAGGGGCAAGGAGATTAAGCCCACATTTTCAAAAGCGGTCTGTAATTTTGGATTTCTCAGTTTGTAGATGCTACTTAGGGGTTCAAGTTCACACAAGTATCCTGATTTTTATTGCCTTGCAGCCTGAGGAGTCATTTGCACCTGTACAAAAGGCTACCAGGTTGGAATGGCAGCAGGTCACACACACTTTGCAAAGGCGAAAGTAATTCCACAGGTTTCAAGGCAGTGTGGAACCAGGCCCATGATGTCAGCAGCGGCAGACCCAGGAATAGAGCTCACATTGGCTGCCTCTTTGTCCTGTGTGTAACCACAAGACCATCCTTCATCCCAGGGGATGCATAGTGGTGGCCGCAGTGCAATGGCTATATGCCAAAGATGTGAAGAGGATTAATTCCCTTTCCACTTCTATTTAGACCTCCTCCATTTACTTGGATTTTGCCTTCTGGGGGTGAGGAGTAAGGAGGATTTGACCCAGAGTGAGTATTGTTGCAGAAAAGAAATAGTAAGCACAAAAGAGAGATTGGACAAACAGCTAAGGTAATCCCAATTGCATTACTGGCCTAGCATACGTGAGAAGAAAGAGTATTTTTCTATCAACTGCATGTTTACAGAAACAACAGTCATATGACTTTCCATCTAGCCTTCAGGATAGCAGTGGAACTGGCTTGGCTTGACCTAAAAATATTGTTAAATAAATGTCACATAAAGCTCCATGGTGCAGCAGTTCAGTAAAATTGGGCAAAAGTGCATGGACCTCCTACGTTAAATTCTAAGGGTGGAACAGAAACGCTGATGTTCTGTCAGGAATAGCAGAGATAAATATTTGTTTTCAAAATAAACAGGTAACTCCCTCTTAAGCCTCAGAAGCCAACATTACTTCCCTTCCTGCATGGAGTAAGGAATTATTCTTAGTAACATAACACAGTGTAAAATAGTCACTAGCTCGCTGCAAATCTTGGGGAAAAGTGCCTTGATATTTTATTTAAAAAATCTTTGCAAAATTCATCAAAACTATGCTGTGAATGCATTAGCAAATTATTTCACCAACTTTAAAAGCTGGGAAAATTGGGGTGGGTGGCAAGGGAAAGTATTTGTCAAATTATCTATGCAAAAATATCCTAACTGAGGCAAAACTCCATTATTTTCAATGGAAGTTTTCCCTGTAGACCACAGGATTAGATTGCAAGATCTTAGTTTATTTATAATAGTGGTTTATTTATATAGGGAGGGAAGGATGATTGTGTGGTTAGAGCACAGTGTCGGGAGCCAGACCTAGTTCAGGCTCCACCATACGCTTCTCGTGTGACCCTGGGCAAGTCACATGAAGGCTAAATTTAAGGCACAGGCAGGGTAGTGAGGAGGTGCACCACTCCAGTGAGAGTTCCTGGAGGAATGCACAGTTGGGAGACTCTCTCCCTCATGCATGCACGCCCCCGGATTCTTTATATCTAGCTAGCTACTTATATGGCCCTCATCACATAGTACCTCAAAATCATTAATGAAATTTAACATCATACAGGGAAGTGCTATCCCACTTTTACAAGTGGGGAACTGAGGCACAGAGAGTTTAATGCTACGTCTACACTTATGGTGGCATGCAGAGTACATGAACTACATGTGTAGCTACGTGCTGCTGTGAAAGGCAGGCTGCGTCCATGCTTGTCACTGTGGTGTGTCGCTACACATGGCAGTGAAAGGCTCTGGCAGTGGGAGGCAGCATGTAAATGCTCCAGCAGTGGGTAGCTGCTGGAACCTTTTCCCTCTGCCTCCTCCCTGCCAGAGCCTTTCCCCACTGCTGGAGCCTTTCACTGCTGTGGGAAAAGGCTCTGGCAGCGGGGAGGCTTGGTGGGCACTCTGCTCAACTTGACAAAGCCATGCCTCACTGTCTACATGGCTATTTATACCAGCGTTAGCTGGGTGTGCAGCATCTGTACTCTACATGCAGTGCAAATTAAACCTAACCTAGGTGATTCACCCAAGATTACACAGGCAGGTTTTGGCTGATCCTTGAATTGAACCAAGGTTTCCCAAGTGCCACAGCAGTGCCCTAGCCATTAGGCCATCCTAATTGCCCCCTAGGTGCAGTCTTACCATGTGACTCAGTCTTCTTCATCTGTAGGTGGATGATACTTTGAGTGCAACGAGTTCTTGAGGTCCCATTTTGGAAGCTCATACTCAACAGAATAGTCCCATTGACCTCCTGAAGTCTCTTGGGTAAGGCCTTAACTCCTGAAGACCAGGTTGAGAGGGTCCCTGGCATAACTGCAGTAAGGCAGAGGGGTATACAAGAAGTCTCTGCCACCCAGAACCTGCATGAGGGCTGCTCACATTAGTTGTCCCTTTGAGCAGGGACTTTGTGTCCTTCCATCCCCATTGAGCCAATCACACAAAAACAAGGGGCAGGCAGGGACAAGGAAGAGATGGGATGATGGCTTCCACAGCAACCTGTGAAGTGGGACCAGCGCACTGGGGGGCGCTATCTGCACCTTTGTCCTAATGGCTGGCACAGAGTTCCCATCCCCCAGTCACACCATGCAACACAGGGACAGATTGTATCTCCTGAGGATGCTGGCGGAGGTGATGGATTGTGATTGTGGGAGGCAACCCTGAGTTGCTCTGGAAAGTGATGTGTAGAGGAGAGCTGGTGTGTAGGTGATTGCTGTGTATATCAGAAGGGAAGGAGGCCTGAAGGAAATTGACTGGTGGGGAGGAAGCCTCAATGCCTCAAGCGGATTGAGTGGGGATGTGTGGGAGCATCTTGGTGAGGGCAGGGAGGATGTGACACATCCCTGGGAAATTCCCACACGTGGGAACATAGGACTTGCCCGATAGGATGATACCACCTAGTCCAGTCTTCGACAGTGACCAGTTTCAGAGGAAGGTGCAAGAAACCATATAGTGGATAATTTGGGGAAAGTTTCTCACTAGCCTCCCCCATTAGTGATTGGCTTCAGTTTTGTAAGATTGGCTCTGCACAAGAAAATCTCTTCTGAGATTTTTGGGTGGATTTCCAGAGTAAGTAGGTCCAGCTGAGATTCAAATTAGCATCTGAACTGCATCAATCAGCCGCTTAGATTTGCCCATCACCAGCCTTAAATTGGGAGACCACATTCAATAACAGCAGTAGAAATTATGAAGTCACCTGTATACATAAAATAAATAATTAAATAACAAATACTTAGGATCTTGGCACAAAAACTCAGCTAGGACATATCCTGGCACTGACTAACTGGGAGTACCAATCATCTCTTGATTTATTTCAGCCCAGATTCTCTACATGTCATTCCAAAGACAGAGTGGTACATGGACACTTTTTTATCTTTGCATTTAATCTGATCCTAGAGAGACTCGATTGGACAGCTGTACAGGGATTTTAAGGGCACAATTGCTCAAGTTCCTTGTACTTGCCAATTCTGTTGTGTTTTGAAAGTCCATTAAATGCAGTGGAATGGACCTAAGGAATGACATGAAAAATGATAAGGCTGGTGTCACAAACCTGTTCAGTAGGCTTCAAATGTTGTTCTAAAGTGCAGGTCACCTGTACAGTTTCACTACCAATACCTTTGATCTATTCTTTCTATTATTAAATAGCACAATAATAATAATTGTGCCTTTATCCAAAGATCTCAAAACATTTAAAAAGATTAGCTGATTAGTCCTCAAACAGCCACATCTAACAATTGGAGAAACTGAGTCACAGAGAGGTTAGGTGACCTGCCTCAGAGAGCTAGGACTAGGCATTCTGGGTTCTGTCTCCTGGTTCCCCACTCTCACCACTAATCACATTTGTAAAACAGTTTTGTTTTAGTAGCTAAGAAGTTACTTGAACGTTTGGTTTCCTGACCCTCCTATAGGCTACACAGGCAACACAGTCACCGAAAAGTCAAGGTGTATAAGGCAGGGTTGGTCACTGAATGTGAGCAAAGTGCTTTAACCATAGAAAATATGTTACCTATTACCTTGTGCACCCTTCTAATAAATCTGATAGGAATGTGTCAGTGTTTCTCCTATAAAGTGCAGTGTTTGAGGACTGCTGTATGTAAAGAGCCACATCACACAGCCACATAAGAGCTAAAACTTATTTTTAAGTGCAGCATCATGCACTGTGAGTGATTACCACATACACACACACACTGGCATATAAATTGACCCTCACATAAGACCATTGATAAAGAAACTAACAAAAGATGGGTGAGCTGTGTATACATTGACCCACATCCTCTATAAGCTTTCCTCTGCATTGCACTCTTTTCACATCACTTCTATCTAGGGCTGCCACAACCTTTTATTCAGCTTCCCAAGTCTTTACCCGTTTCAGCTTGGATATTGACCTTTGACGTCTCTGGATTTCAGAGCTGCCCTTGACCTTCCATACCTTCTTTCCAGCCTCCCAAGAATTGTCCCCCTACCCTCTCCCTCACTTCTGTCTCCTCAGCTATCTGTGGCTGTGTTAAGAGTTACTGTAACTGACTCACTAAAGCAGTTGTATGCAGTGTTGCTGTAGCCATGTCAGCCTCAGGATATTAGAGAGATAAGGTGGGTGAGGTAATATCTTTTATTGGTGTTTTATTTTATTAATACCAGAAGTTAGTCCAATAAAAGATATTACCTCACCTACCTTGTCCCACTAAAGTAGTGACACTGAGCTTCAAGGAGCCAGAGAGCCAATTCATCATCAAACAGTCTCAGGTGAACCAGAAAATAATCATATTGAGACTAGAGTTGGGTAAAATGTTCAGTTGTAACTTTTTTTGTTGTTGCAAAAGATAGTCAGGAACACCTAAAACTTCCACAAACTTGTGTCAGTTTTGCTGAATTGTTCATGTAAAAAAATTTGGTTTTGAAAAAGTTCAGAAGTTTTCCTTTGACTTTTTTTTTAAATGAAACATTTTGATTTTTCAGTTCATAACAACTTTGTTTAGAAATTTCCTTCAATTTCATTAAAAAAACAGAAACTCAAAATCAAAATGAAACATTTTGTTCAACCCAAAACTTTTTTTTTTCTTTTTAGTTCCCTGAAAATAATAATAAATAAATAAAAAAATTGGGATCAACCTCAAATTAGTTTTTTTTTAAATTATTTTTCACAACTGCCAGTGCATCAAAAAAAGTTATTCGCACAGCACTGGTAGTGACATCCTTGTGCCATGTTTGTCATGGCTGTGTAGTGATAATGTATCATCTCAACCCAATGCTGTCAAATAGCAACCTAACATACTGATGATCAGGCCACCACATAAGGACACTGACTTCTGTCTGTCTCCATTTTACTCTCATCTTCCCCCCTGCTCCCCAATTCTTCTTCCTGCCTGGGAAGATGGGGAAGGATTCTAGTGATTCCAGCCAATTTCCTTACTGCTTTCCTTGCTGCCTTGCGGGTGTGGAAGAATGGGGGAGGGGGGTGCCTCTGGGATCCGTATTTGGATTGCTCAAGCCTAGGACTGGCCCTTACGCCCTAATGCCGTTGACCTTGCTCAGGCAACACTCCTCACTGAAATCAAGCAGAGTGTTGAATGAGTACAGAGTGCAGGATCAGACCCTTAATTATCTCTTTGTAATCTTGTCTATTACTTGGCTGCTGTGACACGTCTAACTGTGTTTTCTCAATTCCAAATTCTCCTCCCTCCCTGAGTTTCCATCAGGTTAAGGCTGATTTGTGATGTATTCTTGCTTTCATGTTCTGGAGTTTGGTTTAGACCAAGCAAGCTCTAACCTTTCATGTAGATATGTCAAAGTAATTTATTTCTGTATTGCCTCGGCCCCACAATTCTCAAGATATTTTATGTTCCCTTGTGGTGAAGGTTCCCTCCTTCCCACTGAACTTCAAACAGTTTGAAAAAGAAATTGAATGGTACAAATGTATATTATGCTGGAAAAAGAGCATTAAGCAGGAGAAATGTTTTCTCCTTAGAAAGCTTTAAATCCAAAAGAGCTTTGGAAAAGATGGCACAAAAGTATCATTTTAAAATGAAATGTGTCTTTGAGAGGTCCTGCTTGGTTAACAGGCTACAAAACAGGAAAAGGTAAGTGAAGATTAATGCTTTGTGGCTTGATATTTAGAAGTGCTGAGCACCTACAAATCCCATTAACGTCAATGGAAGAAGCAGATGGTTAGCACCTTTAAAAACATCAGGCCATTGGTATCCAGAGACTCCAGATGGTAGGGACAGAAGCCTCTGAAGCAGAGACTGCTGCAGTGGTGAGCTGGTGATAAGTATGGCCCATCAGGGGTTGTACGCTCCACAGAACACCTCTGGACTCAGAAATGTGCAGAGACGACCCTCCGCCATTGGGGGCACTTTGACCAGGTGGTTCCTCCCCTCCAGGGGTATATCTACACTGTATTGTAAACCTGGGTCTTTGGGACCTGGTCTTGTGGGCTTGGTGTTTCCAAGCCAGTGTTTGAACATCCACACTGCATTGTAAACCTGGGCTTACAGTCGCTGGACCCAGATCTCACAGCCATGCTAACATGTCCATACTGCACTACAGGGACCTTCTCACTGAGGTCTGCCGCTTGAGCTGCATCCCCTCAGCAAAATGACAGGGCTTGGACCTGAGTCACAGTGGGGAACATAGCCCACCTTCCCAGGAGGGTCCTAGGAACCGAGTCCTGAGAGGTTGCTGACCTAAGTCAGACTGATCTGTGTGTGGATGTAAGTGGGACTTGGGCTCAAACCTGAGTCAGAGCCCAGGCTTAGTGTGCAGTGTAGACATACCCTATATGGGAGAAAACTGCAGAGGAACCAGCCAGGAACTCCAGCTGGTAGGGGCAGAAGCAGCCAAAACAAAGACCTTTGGAGAAGTTTGTTGACTGGACTCTCTCTGCCTTGCACTGATTGGATGTTTGCTCCAATCATCCCCACTCCTCACCCCCAGGGCTTGTCTACATGGGGACACTCAGGAAAGTTAAATTGAATTAAACACAGGGGTGAATTAAAAGTGAATTAGTTAAACTGCATTAAACCTGTGTGGATACTCTCATTCGGGATTACAGTGGTCTTAATTCTGGTTAGCTTAATTCAAACTTTAGAAGGCTCGTCATCCCACACCTATCTGTCCTACCCTCTGCTCCCCGGCACTGTCCTCCTCACCCCCACTCTCCATCCCATATCTTTCCATTTAGCTGATCCCCTCCTAAGTAAACCCAACTGCCTCCTCACCAAATTGTGGAACTAACATGACATTTGCCACCATCACATTACTCACTCTGCTCGTGTATTAGACCCCTCCCCCACCCTGTGTCTGTCTGGTCTATTTCGATTGTAAGCTCATTGAGGCAGGGATTGTCAGGTACTCTTTGTTTGTTGAGTGCTTAGCACAATAGGGTTCCATTCTTGGTTGGTCTTTAGGCGCAACTGTAAACACACATGTTAAATAATATTACATTTAAAAGATTGCTTTGGATGTGTGGATACAGCTTCCTCTGGGTCCAATGGGCTGACGCTATGACCTTAACTCATAATGAGTAGTCCCGTTAAAATCAGTGCAGGATCAGGCCCTTTGCAGTCACCGGTAATATGAGCTCAGTCCCTACAATATGAAGGGTCAGACTGTGGCTTCTTTCCTCTCTGGAAGGCTGGGGGTGGAACCACAGTAACCAGTCAAGATGCTCGGAGGAAGTTTTCTGCACATACAAGGCAGAGTGTTGTGGAGGAGCAGCTGCACAGAGTGTTTTCCTGACACAGGTCGATGAAATATATAATATGCGCTCCTCACAGTTTCTGCTGCCAAAAGCTAGCAGGTGTGCTAGAGCGTACCTGGTGGCCACGCCCCCATGTGATTACAACCGCATAGACCTTGGAGTGCAGCCGAGAGTTCTAGCTTCCGATTCCCACACTCAGGCAGCTGTTAACATCTGGGTGGGATGGAACTCCCTAAACCCACTTTCTGCATGGTGCACCCACAGGATTGCATTCTAAATTTCAGAGAAGTCATGGATGGTTCACACTCGTAATCAAGATCAGTCTCCAAGGGGCCAGATTCTGCTCTCATTTGCATTGGCATAAACCAGGTATCGCTTCATGGAAGTGGTGTGAGAGAAAAATCAGACCCAGAATTGAAGATGCATTATTTGCTCTAATTCAGTATCTACCACTCCCTGCCTGCAATGGTCCCTGAACAAACAATGACGTGTTGGGAGAGAACCTAGCGCTTAAGAACACATATGGATTTCCAGGATTTTCTTTCAGACAGAACAGCAGGTTTCATTCTGTAAAGCCACAGATATGTTACTATAGTGGCGTTGTGCAATGCAGGGTTTTCAGCATTTTGTGGTTAACCACAAGTGACATTTAAGATTGAGAATCCTCTTTAAATTCCTGCATTGGTCTCTCTCATTATGTCACTGTATCTGACAATTAGGTATGCAAGGGCGAAAAAAGCTGCGTTCCTCCCTTTCCACTATGGAGTAGAATTTGAGGCCAAATTCACCCCCACTGGCAAAGGGAGGTGTAAATCATAGCTCCCTGAAGCAGCCTCGCCCCTTTTGCCCTAGGAGGGATTCAACCTTTGGGCGGAACAACAAGCAGCATTTTTGCAGCCACCTTCTTTTCAAACAGAGTGATTCAGACCATAGGACTATTTACATGCCAATGGAGAAGTGGTGTAATTTAGCTGACCAGGTATGATGCACCAGTCCGCCCTTAATATTTGTGAGGAAGGGCCAACTTGTTACACACTGTAGCCAGATGGATAGGCCAGGAGAAAGAACAAAATACTTAGAAGATATTTTTAAAAATCTGTTTAAAATTTTTTGGTTGTCTTAAGACTTCTAAGCATGACAGGGCTGACTGGACCTTCCTGGTTTTCTCTCTCTGTGACCTTGGACGCCTCTAAAGCTTGACACCGTCCATTTGGTCCATCAGTTGCAGTTCCAATTCATTTCCAATACTTGCAGCAACACCACTGAGTCCCATAACCGTATTTTTATAGCCATATGAGAACAGTTCTGTTTATAGGGAATGACATTGAGTTTCTCCAAGACGCATCTTTGCTGATACCTTCAGATTTTCTGGACCATTGCCCAGCATCACATGTAGTCATTTACTTTAGCACAAGGCAAGTATAAACACCACCATCTCTGAATGCCAGCATTTTTACCCTCATTTTGCATTGGTGTAAGAGACTGTCAAAGATACAGGGCAATGGAGAATGAGGCCTCCTCTATGCTCGTCACCAGAGCAGACATGGCTGCCAAAGCGTCCACGTGTCATGTGACCCTTACATTGCTTGAGACCTAGTTGTTTAACACCATCTCCAAACAATCAAGAAAGACAAACACACACTCCAAAAGAAATATTTGTTTTGGACATAAGAAGAGATCATATATACTATGTCACGTGTGCTGGTAGCAGCTGGTATTTCTGGTTGAGTATCTTGTGTGGGCTCCACTCTGGTGCCTGCTGAATCTGCCACCCCTGCAGTTCCTGTCACCTAGGTACACTGGGCAGAGATTTTGTTTCACTGTAGAATCAAACATAATTAACATACCTCTGCCTTTGCTGTTTTTGAACCAGTTAAGGAATCGATCATGGTTCAAAGAGCCAGAGCTGGGGGGAAAGAGATGAACTGCCCAAGCAGCAAAGGGCAGAGGCAGGATGTCTGTCAGGGGCAGAGGAAGGCACAATGCTTTTATGGATGCTGGAGGGGGTGACCTCAGTGATGGCTACTGACACAGGTGTACCCTATGGCATATACACAGGGACCTGGGCTTTTCCTTCAGCTTTCTCTGTAGTACTGGACAAGGGTCAATTTCTTGCAATTGCAGGTAAGGACAGACACGGGTGGACGTTGGTCTTTTCTCCATATCAGACATTCCCTTTTCCTGTATTATTGGTATCTTCCCCCTGCCCATTGCTATAGGTCCAGTAGTGGATTAATGCCCAATGGTGTGTCACTAAGACATGAGTTCTGCCACTGTAGGGGCAACTAGATCATTTCCTTTTGAGAGCACATTGCACCTCTGGTGCATGCACACACACGGAGTAGCAGGGACAGGGGAAGGTCTCATTGGCAGTAGAGGGATATGGAGAAAGAAGAGGAGGAAAACTATTCGACACCTGCGCACAGTAAAGACAGCAGTTTCTTCCATCTGCCATTGTTAGCCACATAATATACACCTCCAGCAACTATGGGGGGGAATTCCAGAGCCTGCATTCCATATGGCTGTCTCCACTTCTGCCCTACCCTGCGAGTGGTTACCTTTCAGATTAAGTCCTGGTGTCCATTTCTCATTTAACGTGGCAGAGTAAGAATGCTGTGTGAGAGAGAGCTCTGGGTTTGAGTTGGAGGAGAGAAGTAGAATTGGAGAGGAGAAGGCAAGAGATCTAGGAGGGTGGAGTAATGGGTAGCAGGGCCGGCTCCAGGCACCAGCAAAGGAAGCAGGTGCTTGGGGTGGCCAATGGAAAGGGGCGGCACGTCCGGGTCTTCCGCGGCAATTCGGCGGCGGGTCCCTCACTCCCTCTCGCTGAAGACTGAAGCGGTGTGGTAGAGCTGCTGCCGAAGTGCCGCCAATCGCGGCTTTATCTTTTTTTTTTCTTTTGGCTTCACCGCTTGGGGCGGCAAAAAAGCTGAAGCTGGGCCTGGTGGGTAGGAATAACTGGAAGGAAAGAAAAGTTTGTTGAGGAGACCCAGCCAAGAGGGACCCCAAAGTACTTGTGGGCCCCATTTAGACACCATTGCACAGAGACTTGAATAGAAAGAGAAGGGAGGCTTGTGACTGAAGCTACTACTAGGATCCCTACTTCCCCAGCTTTTGAGCCATCAGCCAAAACCCAATAAGAGAAGCACAATGCTGACTTATTCCTGCTACTAGCATATGCAGTCACCAAGGAACTATTCAGAAAAAGAACACATCTTGCACATGACGTACAGCGTGGTATTAGTGGCAACCTGAGTCAGGTGCTGCAAATGTTGCTGTCTGATGAGTCAATGAGGAATGAGTGCTTGTTACTTTGGCTTTTGTTAATCTACATAATGAGACCTATTAAGTCATCAAGCCCTTCTCCCTACAGAATGGTTCTCCAAACTATATCTGCTAATTTTAAAAGTCCTATGCAATGTGTGTGGGGGCGGGGGTGGGGTGTGTGTGTCTACCACAGCCCTTGGGAGCCGTTCCTCACTCTAATACATTATGCCTCACTATCAAGAAGTTTTGGGATGATAGTCAGCCCAAGTGTTCCTTTTTCCTAAATTCAGCCTGTTATTCTTTATTCCACTTCATTGTCCCACTCTGCTTTTCCACTCTACCACCACCAGACCTCGCCACTTCTTGGGGCTCCTTTTCCCCACAGGATATAAATGAAGTTCCATTGCCTTTCACGGGAGTTATTCATATCCTGAAATTTGAGAATCAGGCCTGTGGCAGAGCCTGGGATCTCTTACTACACTGCCTTCCCCTTGCTTTTACAGACAGTCAACTCAACGTACAAAGCAAATAGGGTCGCTCTTAATTTCTTCCTCAGAGCTCATTGCCTTGCTTCTGCTGAGCACATACATATGTCCTTTCCTCTGCTGAGAGGCACACAACTTCCTTTTAAGATGTTGAGCCTAATTATGCTCAGCTACACCTAATTATCTCCCAGATGGTAGTGCCTGCCTGAGCTGACTCTGAACCTTGCCTGAGAAAGAGTACCCCCCTCCCCCCCCGCAAAAAAGCCAAAGTGGCTCCACAGGACCTGACCTAAAGGGCATCACTTAAGTGGGCTGGGGTGCAGTGAAGCGGCAGTGTCCCCACCAGGGGGCTTCAAAGGATCTGTGTGCCCTGTCATTGGGCCTTTGGTGTTATACACTTTCCAATATGTTTTTTTTAATGTTCTCCCCACACCCACCTCAGTCTTCTTGCCAAATTAGAGAGATTTAGCTCTTCTAACCCTGTCATCATAAAACTTCCACAGGCCATGGTCGGTTTTATTGTTTTTCTCTGAATTCCCTTCAGTCTGTCAATCTGTCTCCGCTAATGGAATACCCAGCATTGATCTTGGTAGGGCAGTGTGTCCCTCTGCAGTGTCCCCACTCTTCATCAGCTGACAGCCTTATCCCCTCGAGAAGGTGGAAGTGTCACTTTTCCATTCCATTGTTCATTTCAGAAAGCCAGCAGAACAGAACTGATGGCTACCTGCGCCTTTTGAAGGCTCCCCGAGGAGTTGGAAGATACATGCCACCCCAGGGATTGCAACTTCAGGCTTTCCTCCCCTGCCTCACTGGGCCAACTTAAATAGCTTTATGTCAAGAAGATAATGGAAGCGTGAAATTTCACATCTTTATTTAAGATGCCTCTTTTTCCAGCTGCATGACATTGGCAAGCATAAGAACACTGCACATCAGCAGAAAAGAAAGTGGAAAGCACTGTGGGCACATGCCTGTGACTGCAGACCAGAGTGTACTTCTTAATGAAAGTTTAAGGCCAGCTTTGCTGTTTTAAGGGGCCAAATCCTGCAGAACTTTCTCAATTATTGGCCCTTGCTCAGGCAAAAGTCCCAGTGAAGCCATTAGGGAAATTTGCCTGAATAAAAATGGAGATCTTCAAGATCTGGCCAAAGACGATTTGAATGTTCATTCTGGAATTAAGCCTGGTTTCTTCATTTTAGTTAACATGTACAATAAAAAGAATTTGAAGAGAACGCTACTTGAGAATAAACTAACTTGAACTACTGCAAGCGGTCCCTTTGGATTCTTCTGTAATATATTTTTCTTTTCTATATATACAGTGCCTATGAAACAACCTGGAGGCTGAACTCCATTTAACGAAAGTACAGTGATGATAACACTAAGTGAAGCCACTCTAGCCTTCCCACTCCTCAGACTGCCTGGCTGATGTACTGCAACCCTTACTTTGAGGACCCACCTCTGTGTGAGAAAGCAGCTCAATCCCTATGCCCATTCATTGCCTCTCTGTCTTGGCTGCCAGCAAAGGTGTGATTTAGTGCTAGTTTCAGTATTCATTAGCGGAACTGCTCTCCACTAGCAGCTGTACATTGCACATTGCATTCTCTGTCTTTCTAATGCTTTCTAGGTGTCAGCTTGGAAACAACCAACTGCAACCAAGGGTTGCAGGATTGAGATCTGTGATACCAAGCAGCCACGGCAGAGGCAACAATGCCAACATCTGATGGAATTGAGCTGGTGACCTAGAGGTGAAAGATGATCCCATCTGAGCCATTCATTCAGTTGACCTCACTCCTTATATCTAACTGGGTACTTTACAAATAGAACTTTGCTTATTTTAGTTCATTCAGTCCCTAAACATTTTGGGAGTGGCCCTAGAAATATGAATTTGCTTTGTTGGATGTGATGCTATGATGCATTAAGAGGAGTGTCATATGTAAGTCACGGGAGGTAATTGCCCCGTTCTACTCAGCACTGGTGAGGCCTCAGCTGGAGTACTGTGTCCAATTCTGGGTGCCACACTTTAGGAAACATGTGGACAAATTTGAGAGAGCCCAGAGGAAACCAAGAAAAATGACAAAAGGGTTAGAAAACCTGACCTATGAGGAAAGGTTCAAAATCTGGGCCTGTTTAGTCTTGAGAAAAGAAGACTGAAGGGAGACCTGATAAGAGTCTTCAAATATGTTAAGGGCTGTTGTAAGAAAGATGGTGATCAATTGTTCTCCATGTCCACTGAAGGCAATCTGCAGCAAGGGAGATTTAGGTTAGATATTAGGAAAAACTTTCTAACTGTATGGGAAGTTAAAATCTGGAGTTGGTTTTCAAAGGAGATTGTGGAATCCCCATCACTGGAAGTTTTTAAGAACAGGTTGGACAAGCACCTGTCAGGAATGGTCTAGGTTTACTTGGTCCTGCCACAGCACAGCGGGGCTGGATTTGATGACTTCTCAAGGTCCTTCCGGCCATATGTTTTTATGACTCTATGCTTTTATAAATATCCTGGCTTGGACATTGTTTGTCTGGAATATTCTAAGAAATTAGTTAGCCACTTGTAATTATGACATGCTATGCATTTATAAATGTTATTGAAGCGCATTAGCAAACTTTGAAGTATGCTCAAAATATATAGGAGCAGGGTTAAAATGAGGCAGATGCAACTTCAAATGCTTCATTGCCATACTTAACAGCTGGAGTCCATTAAAAGTGTATTAGTAAAAATATTGGAGATCCATGAAAATATGCTTTACTCTGTTTTGTTGAAAAGCAAAGGACCAAAGCGATTGTAAACTACCTTTACTCTACTTAGGTCTACCTGAGCCCCTCAATCTATTAAATAAACAAAGGGGCCAGATTCATCCTTGATGTAATGGAATGATACCAGGGCTAGTTTGACCTTAGGAGACTGAATTTTTAAATCTACAATTGAACTCAAATTTTCATCCATTCTATAGACCAGTTGCAAGCCTGCCTACTGTCCACTAAAGTGAGTGGCAAAAAATTCAGCACTAATCTAATTAGGGAAACAATGACAATCTGTTTAATTACATTCCTTTAGAGGGAAGTAAATTTCATGGCACATCCCCAGAAGATGCCATTGGCTGGGTCTTCAGCTACACAACCAGTTCTTTGATACCTTCTCCTTCCTTTTCCTTCACCCAGCCCCCCAAAATGCCAAAGTTAGAGATGGACCCAAGCAAAACCCAAGTTTGGATCCAGACATGGAATTGAATTTCCTCAATGATCTGTTTGTTTTTAGGATTTTGACTGGGCCTAATTCTATCTGAAATCTTTTATTTAACATGAAGCATGTTGCATGGGATTTACCTTTCTTTAAAGAATATGCATTTTCATATCTAAACAGATTGAAACGAGTGTCCCTCGAATGACTAGAGAACCCAGTGCATTATCCTGACAGCCTTCGCGCTGTGTAATTTTAGTTCCGAATATAAGCTAAAACCTCAAAAATGCAATACTCCTGTATTGTCAGCAGACAAGGGAGTGGCAGCACAGATGCTTCTCATTATACTCCTTGAGCTTGATTGTCCCCATGTGTGCACTAAAGTGTATATGTGTAGAACACATGAAGAAAGGTAGACTTGAAAGAAGCCAGGCACTGAGTGTGGTGTTGTACCTCATAAATGTATAATAAAGGTGGTGAAATAATTATGCAATGCAGAATGTAGATTTGCAGGTAGACCATATAAGGTCAATGGGCAGGCCCTAAAGCAGGCTGTACTACATGCAGATAGAAGGAGATGTGGTAAACAAACAAAAGTGGGCCCAGACTTACAACCCTTTTACTCTCATGAGAAATTATTATTAGAATCTTCCAGGTGGGTAAGGGCTATTAGGGTGTTTAAGGGGTGCAGGATCAGGCCATATGGTACCAAGCAGTTATGGCAGAGACAAATAGCACCACACAGTGGTCAGCAGGGAGAAGTGGAAAAGCAGAACCTGAACCATAGCATGGAAAGTGAAAGCAAGGAAGGAGAAATAGCAATGTCAAATAACAGAAGGTAAACGTTTGCAAGCTTTGACCAATGCAACGAAGATGACAGTCTGGCCAAAGTACATCCTAGCTCCTTCATGGAATAGGCTCTCTGTAATGGCCAGCTTTAGACCTGACAACTCCTTTACCTCCACTGACAGGAGGAATGATGCCACTGCGTCTACCACACCTGTCCCAAGTAATGTTAGATAACATATAAAAATACTGTGACTGGTCTAAATTAGCGTTCCCAACCTTGCTACCAGTGGTGGAACTGCACTGCTGCTAATGCAAAGCTGAGAGAATTCTCCAGGGCCTGCACACGTGATGTGAAAGTTTGTACTTTTTCTAGCAGTTTTTTATGTGACGTCTTCATAGCATAAAAAAATAATGTGTACACTCGTAGTAGATCTCCAATTTAGCTGGGAAAAGGACTAGTACTTAAATTCCTCTATCAGTGCTTATGAGCGCTGATTGACTGGATGCAGAGAGAATCCTGTGCATTTTCCTGGGAGACTACATCATTCAGTGCAATTAAAAAACTCTCATTTCATACGTTTGTGACAGTGATGAAGATGGTTCTGTTGGCACAGGAGTCATTATTTTCAGTTTTCTCAGGTGATCTACATGCAATATGACAAGCTCACTATGCATATATCAGCTGTATCCAGGTTAAGAATCTGTGGAACCCATTTTTACACATAGCCTAGATGATCTCCTGCATCCACAATTTCTGGAAGTACTAATACCTCCATATTTTTTGCATAGAATTCACTTGGACTCCTGGCATTCTAGTTGTCTCAGTTCTCCCGTACCCCTTTTTTCTTGATAACATGCCTTGTGGGTGCATCTGCTGTAGACGGTATACTTGTTTTCCAGTAAGAGTGCTGATGCACTGCTAATAGCAATGGTTTAAGTGCTAGCATAGAGAGAGCTCAAGTGTTTTTACCACTGTATCATCAGAGTCTGATTATCATTTCATGCCAGTAAATATGCCTGAGCCTTCTCTACACTACACATGGTACATCTGCACCTTTGCTGAAAATTGGGAATAACATATTCTTAGCTAGATAAGGCCCCGTGTGTGCAGCTGCAGTGCACAGCAGTGAGGTTCACCCTGTGCCCAAGACTGAGAGGCAGCATGGGCACCTCTTTTGAGCAGTTTGCACAGCATGGCAAGTAAGCTGAGGCTTTCTCTTCTTACTGTGAACTGCAGAGCACAGGGGTTATGTTGCCTTCCACAGAAAGTGCTGGCTGACTCCACCCACACAGAGCTCTTTGTTTCAGAAGGAAGCAAGGGCAAGGGTATGTCTACACTGGAAAGTTTCTGCACCACAAGTTATACCACTTTTATTAAAAAGCTAAACTGCTGTTGCGTGTCCACACTGTGCTCTTTGTGACGGTGGCGCACATCTACATTAGCAGCTCTTGCAACAGCAAAGACAGCAATGCATTGTGGTAGCTATCCCACTATACAACTGGCCACAGGGTGCTCTGGGAATGGTTTGCAATGCCTCATGGGGCAGGTACAGGGTCACATGATGCAGGTTTCCCAGTCCCATTGTTCCATGGGAATCCTACTATAATTGCCAGCTGCTTTTCAACTGAAGTGTGTGTTTGTGTATGGAGCGGGAGAGAGAGTGTGTCAGAATGCTGTCTTGTAAGTTCAGACAGCAGCAGGAAGCAACCAGTCCTGAGGCAGAGGGAGGGGGGAATCCCAACATCAGCCTCAACCTCCCTCCATGGGCTCTCTCTCTCTCACACACACACCTGCCTCTGTGCTCAATAGCACGAGCATTCCACATTAATTATTTGCTTTGTGTCCTGGAGCAGATCAGCACAGCACACAACAGCTGTCAGAAATGGTGCTTTGATAGGGGAGGGGCGCATGTCTCCAGGGCAGCCGAGTTCAAAACAATTAGCAGAGCGGTCACATGAGGCATTATGGGACAGCTCCAGAGGCCAATTACAGTGCAGAAAGCAATCAAGTGTCTACACTGGCAATAGAGTGCTGGAGCCTCTGTGCAAATACCCTTACGACTCTTGTCGAGGTTGTTTTTTTGCATCGCTGCAACTGAAGAGTTGCTGCGCTCAAAGTGGCTTGGCAGTGTGTACACGTCTGCAGTTTGAGCACAAAAAGCTGCTTTACTGCACAGAAACTTGCCAGTGTAGACAAACCCTAAATCTGTTGTGACATTGCACTCTATCTGATTTTATGAAAATATGCTAATGAGTGTGAATATAATGTAACTGGAATATGCTTCATGCAAAAGGTCCCTTGTAAGGTATCATTACAAAGCTTATAATCTACTGAGTGTGGTCATCCTATTTGTATGAATGTATCATTCTTGTACCTGAAACTAGAAATATGAAATATAACTCTGAGGGCCTATTGTAATTATGCAAACTGTGGGCCATTAATGGTGGTTTGGAATCTTGATGGCTCTCATTAACCAGGACAATTGACTGTAGATGGCTCTCTTTTACTTGTAAGTCTTCCTGTATATGTGTGTGCTGACAAGTGGGTAATGAAGTCTTACAATGACATGTGATCATGTCACCTGAACTGGAATCCATCTTTAACCTTGTGCTTTTCCATTTAGAAGGAGGGGTGGGAACCCAGAGAGGGACAAAGGATTCCTGCCTTATGCAAAAGATATATAAGTGGGTGGAACAGAACAAAGGGGTGGCAATCATGAGAAATCCCCTAGCTACCAACTGAGCTGAACAAGGGCTGTACTGGGGAAAGGATTGTGCCGAGACTAGGAAGGTGTCCAGTCTGTGATAGAAGCTTATTGAAATATCTGAGGGTGAGGTTTTATCTGTAGGTGAGGTTTTATCTGTATTCAGTTTTCTTACTGTACTAGGCTTAGACTTGCGTGTTTTATTGTATTTTGCTTGGTAATTCACTTTGTTCTGTCTGTTGTTACTTGGAACCACTTAAATCCTACTTATTGTATTTAATAAAATCACTTCTTATTTATTAATTAACCCAGAGGATGCATTAATACATGGGGGGTGGGGCAAACAGCTGTACATAGCTCTCTATCAGTGTTATAGAGGGCAAACAATTTATGAGTTTACCCTGTATAAGCTTTATATGAGTTTATTCGGGGTTTGGACCCCCTTAGGAGCTGGGCATCTGAGTGTTAGAGACAGGAGCACTTCTTAAGCTGTTTTCAGTTAAGCCTGCAGCTGCTGGGGGACATGGTTCAGACCTGGGTCTGGGTTTGCAGCAAACAAGCGTGTCTGGCTCAAACAAGGCAGGGTTCTGGAGTCCCAAATTGACAGGGAAAATGGGCTCAGAAGTAATCTCAGCACATCAGGTGGCAGTCCCAAGGTGTTTCTGTGATCCAACCTCTCACATGTGTGTCCCTCGCTACACCTAGTTCTGCCTGTTCAGTGAAGGCAGAAATTCCCTTTAACAGATTATGCTTTGCAGCCTTCTCTCTGACCCGCTGCCTGTGAGGCTAGGCCTTCTTTACATATGCCCAATATTTGACTTGAAGATCGTATCTCCCTGCAACTCAATTTATGCATTTGTAAAATGGCTATAATATTAATACCAACCTACCCAGCAGGGGTGCTGGGGAGGCTTATTTAGTTACACGTTTGTAAAGTACATTGAGAGCCTCAGATAAAAGGTGCCAAATGTAATTATAAAGTATTATAATGATGGTGATTAGGCATCTAGAGTTGAAATTCCGACAAGGATGGCTGTAATTTTGAGGAGAAATTTTTAGGGCACCTGTATCTTCTGAAGCAAGGGGAAATTATGCCTGACCCCTCCCACCCAGAAAGACCATTGTGAAGAAAGACGTTTGCACATGATTTGCAGGACCTCTGTGTTACGGTGCCAACACGGGGCAGTTTTCAGTAACAAGGCATTTAGTCACAGAATACCTTTACAGGTCCAGAGCACCTGCAAATTTGCTTTGGGTAGCATGGTTTTCATTATCTCCATAAATAACAGCTACAATGTAAGATGAAGGCCAAATGTGAGAGACTTCTCAGTGAAAATGTCAGCTCTGGGTATGAGACACACATTGTTCTTTAGCCTGTGCCCCCCATGCTGTGAACTGCTGAGAAGGCGGGGGTGGGGGCGGGAGGGGGACACTGAAAAATGAACAGTTTTTAACTAGATTGCTTGGATGGCTGGTAATGGGCCATCGTGCCTTTCACCTCTTGTTTGCTGACTTGATTGCAGCTTAGAATGGTGGTGACCAAAAGCCGTGGCCATCAGCTGTCTGTTAGGAGGCCTAGGTGAAAGGAGTCTGGTGCTGTCACCCTTCTTCCCCGTAGACAAGCACCCATCTTGTCACAGGGAGGTCATAGGGTTCAGTAGCTAGAGCATGTGAATGGGGGACAAGGGAGCTGGGGATGTAAGCCCAGCCTTCGCGCTAACTGGCTCTGTGATCTTGGACAAGTCACTTAGGTTTTCTGTGCTTGAATCTCCCCATCTGCTCCATGGGGCGAGTAATACTCACCACATCTACCTCACAGGAGTTTAAACCAATAGGAGTGCATTGCAGCATTAAGCTCTAGCCCCTCTTTGGAGGAGGGGTGCAGCCATGCCAGTGGGAGATCCAAGCACAATGCCTGCTAGAACTCAGGGGGACATCTGTGCCTGGATAGCTCTGTTGGCTGCTGTGGAGGCGGTGGGGTCAGGGCCCCACCCCTCCATTCCTTCTCCCCATAGCCTTTTCGGAGGCTAGTGGCAACAGCAGCACCATACCCAGATCAGTTCATCTGCAAAGAGGGGTGGGGGGCTGGCAGCATCTACTTGTGACTTTTCCTCCTTTCCCACCCACACAGGGACAAGTAAAATCTAGCCTTTAATGTTGCCCTGGGAAGCATTAGAGACCCTTGGATAGAAGGTGCTGTACTTTTGGTAGCCTCAGCACAGAGACCAAGGACTGAATGAGACTGGAGCCTGAACTACCCTCTCATCACTAAAAAAAGTCACTGTAGCATAGGGCATGAGGGTTATGAGTGGAGGGCAGTGTGGGGAAGCTTGCATTACAAGCTGGGTAACAGCACTTTTTTTTTTTTTTAAATGGAGATATCCTATCTCCTAGAACTGGAAGGGACCTTGAAAGGTCATCAAGTCCAGCCCCCTCCCTTCACTAGCAGGACCAAGTACTGATTTTTGCCCCAGATCCCTAAGTGGCCCCCTCAAGGATTGAACTCACAACCCTGGGTTTAGCAGGCCAATGCTCAAACCACTGAGCTATCCCACTTACTCTGTGGTTAAATCACAGACTCCACTCTCTGGAACTAGGGTGATCAGACAGCAAATGTGAAAAATCGGGACAGGAGGTGGGGGTAATAGGAGCCTATATAAGAAAAAGACCCAAAAATCGTGACTGTCCCTATAAAATCGGGACATCTGGTCACCCTATCCGGAACTGTCAATATGGAAATTTACATCAAAGTGTATGTGTGTGTGTTTGTGACTAAATTAATGAAATAGGGAAATGAGAGATGGGCTACCATGGTCTGGAAAAGGCCAGGTGTTATTATCAATGCCTGAGTTACAGTATCTTTGAATGATCATCTCATATGAGGCTGTTCCCATAACTACTGCTTAGGGTGGTATTTCTAGAAATGACCAATTCAAATTCACAAATGGCTGCAAATTCCCTTAAAGCAACACCTATTTATACAGGGATGAATTTAGCTTGGCATTCTAACTTTAGCCAGGTCAAACTGGTCAAATTGCAAAACCATTGGCTTTGTGTCTCTACCCCTCAAAATGTCTGTCTCAAGTCTGCAAATACATTTGGTACAACAAAGAGAGAGCAGTAACTCTGTGGGCAGCCACTGTAGTTGTAGCCATGTCAGTACCAGAAGAGCTCTGTGTGGCTCAGAAGTGTGTTTCTCTCACCACCAGAAGTTGGTCCAATAAAAGAGCACCTCACCCACCTTGTCTCTCTAGGTAATTCAGTCTCAGTCAATCTGTAGTGAACACAGTTCAGAGCACCTGCTGTGGGATTTCCCTTACTGGGCTATTGTATTCTGCCAACACTGTTTCAAGAGTTAATCTGAAAATTACATGATATTAATGAGCTCAGGTTGAGTAAATTTAATTAAATGACAAGAACCACATGGCAGGGTGTGCCTTAGTTTCAGTCAAAGGTGGAACATTATTAAGTATCATTTACATCGAGGGAAACACCCACTTTTGAAATCACTGATGCCAGTAACACATGCTTTGTATTTAACTCACTCAGTAACATGGGAAGCCTGTCTATAGAACACAGAGTTTCTAATTTGCTTTCTGCCAGGGTGATGATTAATGTAGTTTCAACACACCCCATCAGCCAATTATGATGGATAGTAAACCCTGTAATAGGAATCTCTGGCTGCATCCTTGTTACTTGGGTTTACTGTTCAGACCAGTTAGGCCATAAATTACTTTCTCCCTGGGAAAAGAATGAACATCTAAGGCTAATAAGTAGTGACTCAAGCTTTTAATTTTCATATATGTCCAGCTAAATTACCAGGGCACTCTGTACATTCTCTTAACCTTACACAGCCACTTGATCATCTGTGCAATTAAAAGTAACTGCTTTGAGCTATAGGCCTCTGTTCTCTTGGAGAACTCTCAATACTTGGGGGAAAATCTTAAAGTAGAAATTCAAGCATTCAGATAAAATCAGGGGAGATTCTTTGGACTCAATATCTACCCTTATAAAATAAAAAGTACTAGAAAAATCTAGAGTAATGGCCCCAAACACTACTGTTTACAAAGCTGATAAAGTGTTTGGGCTATTAGTAGAGAATACAATAGTTGTGTAATTTTTTTTATTAGACAAGATGAGACTTATTATTTTAGCTTCTCCTGGTAAGACTATCAGTGGAAGATTATAATGAAGTAGTTGGCTTTTTTGTTTTGTTTTTAATACACCCCAGAAAACCACAGAGGGGGTGGGACTCAGAGCCCAGGCTCTAGCCCAAACAGAAACATCTACTCTGCTATTTTTAGCCCTGTAGCACAAGCCTGAGTGAGTTAACCCAGGCTCTGAGATTTGCTGCCACCGTGTTTTTTTTCTTTTTTTCTTCAGTATAGAGGTACTGAGTGTCAGGTGAACTAAGGGAATTCTAAGTACCCGTGAGAGCATGGACAGCTCAGAGAATCATCTTCATGTTTTCTCTACTTGCCCATTGCTGCTTAGGTTTTGGATCTAGATTAACACATATACTCATTGAAAAGAGATGCTAAAATGGACTTTTCTCTTTGGATCCAGTATATTTAGAGTTACGTGCTTCACAGACACATCCGAGTTATATACTTACAAAGGATTGCCAGATTGGATTGGAATAATGGTCCATCTAATCCAAACTCCTGTCTCCCAGCTGCTTCAGTGGGAAATGCAAGAATCTCTGCAGTTGGCATGTATGGAATAATTATTCCTACAAGTGGACAGTATGCAAAGATATTTAATGAAATCATTTTTCACTGCAGCAAAACACTGCCCTATGGCTGATGCAGGATGGAGTCCCCTCCTGTTATACTGTACTGAACTGTTACAATCTCTTTTAATGGCAGAGTAAAAAATATGTTATGTGTGCTGACTAAAGGCAGTAAAAGGAGTTTTAAAAAAGCCAGAAAAAAATGTGGCCGTTCCAAGGCTACACTCTTTAAATAACAATCCCAAACTGGGTGAATTCCTATATGAAGCGCTTGCTTGCCTGGTGGTAGTACCTGTCATTGTTTCCTTTGCCCTGTGTCTGGTGGACATCAAAGAAATTGACACCCATATGATACACTTGACAACCCATTAAAATGCCATGTAATTCCACATCAAAGGACTTTTATGGAAGTAGCATTATCAGAAGCAAGAAGATCCATAAGGCACTGGAGAAAGGAAAGACTAGATTATAAATAGGAAGGAATGTTTTTTCTTCCTGCATTCATCTTTTTTGTTACCTTAGAGAACATCCAGAGATATTTAAGAAAATATCAGACCCATACTTGACTTGAATTTGATTAATATAACCTCTAAATGTTATATATTTATTACATATGTTATAAAAGTTATAAACATTATAAATGTTATATATTTATTATAAATGCTTATAGTTCCACAGAAGGTTTTTATTTGATTCACTTTCGTAACAATATTGTTTTATATTTATATGTACGTGTCTTTGATAAGGTACAATTTCATATGCTAGCAAATCAAAATATATATATTGTGGTCCAAACATATAGTGGTGGTCCATGTTTACACAATTGGTGGGGACTTAAAACATGCAATGACACATGTGAGAGCAGTGACATTTTTGAAATGCACTTTGTAGGAATCTGTTCACCAGGTATGAAGCACCCTTGTGTAGCTGCCTCAAAACCATCCTCTTCTAAAGGATGTCCAAATAATTGTGAGCCCGGTCATCAGGTGTGGTGCTGAAGAGGTTAGGTATGTGATTACCTGTTGAAGTTTAGCCTATTTATTTAAACAAGTTTCAAAAGCCTCTTGAACTTGAATGAAGTGCAGTTTCATATTTTCTCCAGCAACAATGACACTCAGGAGGAGTCCTGATAAATGAATTTGCTAAAGAGGTAGCTAACTGTTTAAATAATGCCCCATGAAACTTGTTTGCTGCTCTATAAACTTCTTGAAAAAGAAATTCCAGCTTGATGTTTACCTTTGACCTTGACACAGTGAGCCCTTTGTAAGCAGTTTTTTAGCCCAAACCAAGGCCCAATCCATCTTCTGTCAGCAAAGGATACAGTGAAGAACTGACCCTTCATTCCTTAACACCCCAAACTCCCAATGACCGCAGTGGGAATATTCAGAATGCAGGACAGGGCCCTAAGCAAGCTTGTTTTATTTTCCTTCATTCACAATCCAGACCCGTTTGTTCATTTCAACACAAACAGCCGGAAAACAGCAACAGACCTCCCTGTGTGGGTCAGCTTTAGTCAATCAAACAACAGCTCTCCAGCACACCTGTCACGTACACAGGACATTTGTTATTCCAGTTAACCCCCAAAGTCCCACCAACCATTGTTTCATTGCATGTGTGGTAGGATGGATGGGACAGTCTAAAATTGGTTCTGAAGTTCCTAGGCTCTGAATGGTCCCTAGCAATAAGGAAATGTATAATAATTATTACTATTGCATGGATATGAATCACATTTGATACTCTAATTAGAGCCTGTGTAATGAAATCTGCCATCAGGCAAAATTCACCAAGCAGTTTCAGATGAATTTGGGTTGAATTTTGAGCATGTCTGAGCCAGATATCAAGCAGAGCCTGAAAAAATTGTGATTGTAAACCAGGAAAAACTGTCAACTTGAGTGTGAATTTCAGTTTGAGTCAGTGGCACTGCTATGGGTACCCACATGGTCCCACAGTATGCCAACATTTTTATTGCTGACTTAGAACAACGCTTCCTCAGCTCTTGTCCCCTAGTGCCCCTCCTCTACTTACGCTACATTGATGACCTCTTCATCATATGGACCCACGGGAAGGAGGCCATTGAAGATTTCCACCTGGATTTCAACAATTTCCACCCCACCATCAACCTCAGCCTGGACCAGTCCACACAAGAGATCCACTTCCTGGATACTACAGTGCAAATAAGTGATGGTCACATAAACACCACCCTATACTGGAAACCTACTGACCACTATACTTACCTACATGCCTCCAGCTTCCATCCAGGACACATCACACGATCCATTGTCTATAGCCAAGCCCTAAGATACAACCGCATTTGCTCCAATCCCTCAGACAGAGACAAACACCTACAAGAGCTCTATCAAGCATTCTTAAAACTACAATACCCACCTGGGGAAGTGAGGAAACAGATTGACAGAGCAAGACGGGTACTCAGAAGTCACCTACTACAGGACAGGGCCAACAAAGAAAATAACAGAATGCCCCTGGCCATCATGTACAGCCCACAGCTAAAACCTCTCCAGTACATCATCAACAATCTACAACCTATCCTGGAAAAGAATCCCCAACTCTCACAGACCTTGGGAGGCAGGCCAGTCCTCGCATACAGACAGCCCCCCAACCTGAAGCAAATACTCACCAGCAACTACACACCACACCACAGAAACACTAACCCAGGAACCAATCCCTGTAACAAACCCCGTTGCCTTCTCTGTCCCCATATCTACTCTAGTGACACCATCATAGGACCCAACCACACCAGCCAAACCATCAGGGGCTACTAATGTGATATATGTCATCACGTGCCAGCAATGCCCCTCTGCCATCTACATTGGCCAAACCGGACAGACTCTATGTAAAAGGATAAATGGACACAAATCAGACATCAGGAATGGTACCATGCAAAAGCCAGTAGGAGAACACTTCAATCTCCCTGGAAATTCAATAACAGATTTAAAAGTAGCCATTCTTCAACAAAAAGCCTTCAAAAACAGACTTCAAAGAGAAACTGCAGAGCTACAATTCATTTGCAAACTTAACACCATCAATTTGGGCTTGAACAGGGACAGGGGGTGGCTGGCTCACTACAAAAGCAATTTTCCTTCGCTTGGTATCGACACCTCCTCATAAATTATTGGGAGTGGACCACATCCACCCTGACTGAATTGGCCTTCAGCATTGGTTCTCCACTTGTAAGGTAACTCCCTTCTCTTCATGTGCCAATATATATTTATGCCTGTATCTGTAATTTACACTCCATGCATCCGAAGAAGTGTTTTTTTTACCCACGAAAGCTTATGCCCAAATAAATCTGTTAGTCTTTAAGGTGCCACCGGACTCCTCGTTGCTTTTTAGTTTGGGTTTTGCAGTTTGGTACTGGGACTGAAAGCTAGATTCACGGGGTGTGAACTCACAAGAACTGAAACCTGGGTTAAAAAACCCCATTGTTTGGTACATTTCTGAAACTGAACTCTTCAACATGAGGGCATTAAAGAAATCAACATCTTGTTCTCCAGAAGCAAAAAAATCCATTGAGCTGCCCCCATCAACAACACCAGATTTATCAGTCATTTCATATGTTAATAAAAGGACAATTTAAAAAATAAAGATTCAGAGCATTTTGTTTTTAAACATATTAGGCCTTTATCCTGCAAAGAGTTACGCATATGTATACTGTGAGTAGTTCCATTGATTTCAATGCGGCTACTCATATAAAATACATGCATAAGTCTTTGCAGGATCAGGGCCCTAGAGAGATGGGCAACTCTGAATGCAGGGTGTCAATGGGGCACTAAATCTGCTGTGAAAAGTGATATTGACAAAGTTTCTTCCCCCCACCAAATATTAAACAGTAACTATCAAAAATAACTTTTCTGCTTATAACAATACTTCAATAAAAATGTATTTTAGTTTTAATTGAAGAGTGGTGAGAAAAGATAAACTCATTTAAAACAATAGGGTTGTATATTTGTATTTAACACTATTTAAATGCTAAATGATGTATTTTTAATTTATAAGGGGGCGGGGTCGCACTCAGATGCTTGCTGTGTGAAAGGGGTCGCCAATACAAAAAGTTTGAGAACCACTGGGCTAAAACAAATGTCATCTTAGCAATTCGGCAATTCTTGGATGTGTTCCTTGGTACACAGTGGAAAGTATTTTCCCACTAGCACAAGCTTGCCAGTTTTCATGTAATTTATTGTCTCTTTGATTTCTAACTCCACCTGGGCTTAATTGGATCAAGAACATACAATTGCACACACTTTTAGGGGTCCTATTGGACTCTGGGTTAAAATGGACTATTATTAAAGTGTTCTGGGATCCACATGGGCTGTAGTCACATTGAGGCAGCTCAACTTATTGAAAACCTCTTTATATCCTTCCCTTGTGTAGGAAGATACCCATCACTGCATCCAACTGACTTTAAATAAGGTACAGCCAGAGCAGCTGGATGTGGAATTTAGGAATGAGAAAGAGCAGCCATGTGCGAAAGTTTGAGACAAGTGTTGGAAAAAAATTATACCATTCCTATTCCGGGGGGGGGGGGGGGGGGGGAGGCTATAAAATAGCTTTTTTCATGGTTTGGAAAATGTTTCGAGCAGTATGTATTATTTTTTCTGGGGAAGCAGCATGGATCGAGACCCTTTGCATAAGCTTTGGACATTTTTGTAGAGCAGCTTTGCTAACGCTCTAAAAACTGCCGTGCTGGACTATAACCCATTCTCACAGAACATGTTTCATTTGGTCACACTGCAGTTACATCAAGAGCCACACTATCAGCCAGAACCTGTACCTCATCTTACATTCTTGCTGTGCCTTACCAGGGGCCAAATCCTGAGATCCTTTTGCAGACAAAACTCCCCCTGAAGTGAGATGAACTCCAAAAGCTCTGCAGATGAATATAATCATTGGCTCCAATTCAGTCTGTGTTTGAGGTGAATTCTGGTGGCATAAACTCAGTTGAAGGTCCCCAATGGCAGAAAGACTGCTGCAGGGCATTTATAGCCACTTTCCAACATTGCAACTTTCTTGCTAACCAGTGTGGACACTGCAGGAGGACAGCATAGTGTTTAAAGTGGGCAATGTTTGGCAGGAAACCTGTAGCCAAATTATGCAGGAGATGTGGTCTAGGCCTTAGAACAAAGGACTGCAAGTCAGGATTCAAATTCCATTCCCCACTCTGCCACCGGCTCTCTGCATGGCCTTAATTTCTGTGAGCTTCAATTTTCAATCTGTAAAATGGGACATTAATATGGAGGGGGCTTATTTAATTAATGTTTGCAAAGTACTCTACAATAAAAGTCAGTGCAGAAGTGCAAATTATTATATTTGGTGTTGATATTTTGCATTTCAAAGGCTTACAGTATTCTGAGCTATTGCCACATTTTAATCTTTACAACATTTTAAGTGTGAGGGAGATACACTATTTTAATTTTAAAAATCAGACCTATTGGTTGACTAAAATAAACCCTTCAGAGGAGGCCTGAGCTTGTGCACATGCAGAAATGACAGTGGGCATTTGAACTTGTCTCTCTATGTGTTTGGGGATTTCTTTTCTTTTCTTTTTTAAACGAGATGAGAAAGCAAGGTGTAAGATTCCACTTCACACATTTTCAGATTCTAGGGAGATTTTACTCCAAACAGTAATTGTTTGGCTTGCTGCTACATGGGTCAGGTGTGAGGTGACCCTGTTAGTCTGGATTCCTGCTGTGCAAACTTTAAACCCCGTTGGTAGGAATGTTTAGCTTGCTACAGAGATGTCTTGTATTTGAGTATAAATCGCTGTATGAAATGACAAAATATAAGACACTAAAAAAACTTCATGCTGCTATTTGCTAACTTGCTATTTTAATTTTATGTTGGGTGGGATTTTCTCCACTGGTCTTCTCCCGCTCTCTCCTTCTCTTCCTGCATTCCCCTTCTCACTCTGTTTAGGACTTTTTATCTCACATTCCTAATTTGATAAGATCCTTAGGCCTTATCTAATTCCCACTTATGTGAATGGAAAGACTCCCATGGAATCAGAGGAGTTTAGATCATGTTCTTTCTCCTCTCCTTCCCACTAATCACAACTACATGGGGTGTTGTTTCTCATTCCTTAACTATGCAACAGACATTGCAAAAAAGTCCTGGATTGTGAATGGAGGAACAAGTCACATGACAGTACAGGTAATTACCACTACTGAATAGAGAGGAACTTCTTTTCAAGTAGATGACCTAATAAGAATTGAACAGAACAATAAAGCACTACTCCAGATATAGGGGAAGAGCGTTGCCTAGTGATATTTAAAGCCCATTATAATAATCTACTGTGGCAAACATATAACACATACATTCATTCTAAACATATATTTTATCTGAGGTGAAAGGAAACTTTTAGAGACTGGAGCCCATTTAGATCCAGTTTCCATGGCAAGAAGATGGAAGCTTCTTTAATGACTAGTTGGGTTTAATTAGGAAAATACTTTCTCATACAATATTCCCGCTGTGCAGTACTTTAGTTTTGCTTGAGGAACAACTGAACCAAGGACTTCCAGACTTTGGGTCCAACTACCTCAGGACATCTACAAATGTAACAGGCACCTTCAAATCTGGGATGGGAAATGGTGCAGAGTGCGATCCCAGAACATGGCACCCTGTGTTGTGACACTGCAATCACCTCGCCTCAGTTCCCCTCTTGGTTCTGCAGTTAACTCACACACAGCCAGGAGTTTTTGTAAACATAACATTCTTCCTCTGAGGGTCTGATTGATCGATTCCTCACAAAAGAGACATACAGTTTCTTTGGCCCTTCCAGGCTCTCTCCCTTCCTTCCTCAGAGCTTCCTCACTTGGCTTTTCAGTTCCTCTGAGCAGGGGAGCTCTGCCAATCCAACTCCAGCCCTAGGCCTCTCTGGTGAGACTTTCCCCTAAGTCTCTTCTTAGCCCCTGGTTCCTAGGCTCAAACTCACTCTGCCGTTGGGGCAGTGTCTCTCCAACCCTCCTTCTTTAGGCTGTGCTTGAACATTGGCAGGCTTCTCCAACCCACCATCAATCTGTCAATCACCTTCAGCCTCAGCCTGGCTCAACCACAGGAGACCCTCCATGGGGGTCTCTCCCAACTCTAGGCTTTCCCGACTGAGCTAAGAGCACTCTTTTGTAGTCCCCACCAGGTAGTCACTTTCATAGTTTCGCAGAGTTTAAGGCCAGAAGGGACCCTTAGAACATCCAGTCTGAGCTGCTGTATATCACAATTAAATTTCACCCAGTTACCCCTGCATTGGGCCTAATAACTTGTTTGACTAAAGCATATTTTCCAAATTGGGATTCAGTCTTGACTGAAGACATCAGGAGATGGAGGATCAACCACTTTCTTTGGTGATTGCTTCCAGGGATCAGTTACCCTCACTGTTAAAAATTTCTGATTGAAATTTGTCTGGCTTCCCAGCTTTCAGCCATTGGTTCTTGTTTTCCCTTTCTTTGCTAGATTAATGAGCCCTTTACTACCCGGTATTTTCTTCCCAAGATGGTACTTATGCACTGTAATCAAGTCACAGCTCAACCTTTTTTTGATACACTAAATGGACTGAGTACTTTAAGTGCTTGTCTACATGAACACTTAGTTCACAGCAAGATGAGGTGTGAATCTACCCTGGACTAGCCTGCCCCATAGTGTCTGTGTGGACCCTGCTGCCCTGCACTAACAGTTCGTTGATCTACCCTTCTTTGAAACGGGACTAGATCAACGCTCACGAGGGAATTGTTTTAGTGCATGGCAGCAGGGTCCATACGGACAGTTAAAGCACAGCAGGCTAGTGTGAGGTAGATTTACACCCCAGCTTGCTGTAACTTAAGCATTTGTGTAGCCAAGCCCTAAGTCTCTCTCACTATAAGGCATTGTCTCCAGGCCTCAAATCATTTTTGTGGTTCTTTCTGCAGCTGCTCCAATTTTTCAACATTATTTTTAAAATGTGGACACCAGAACTGTACACAGTATTCCAATACTGGTCTTACCAGTCTTATACAGAGGTAAACTCACCTCCCTACTCCTATTTGCTACTCCTCTGTTTATACATCCAGGAAACATATTAGCCTTTTTGCTACAGCATCATACTGGGAGCTTCTGTTCAGTTGCTTATTCACGATGACCCCTAGATTCTTCGAGTCACTGCTTTCCAGGATACAGTCCCCCATTCTGCAGGTATGGCCCTGCATTCCGTGTGGAAATGCATTGTGTTTGAATGGGCCCAGGTTACCAGGTGATCCAAATTGCTCCATATAAATGCCTTGTCCTCATCATTATTTACCACTCTGTCAGCCTCAAATTTTATCAGCAGTGATTTTATATTTACTTCCAGATCAAAATATTGAGCACCATTGGCCCTAGAACTGATCCCTGCAGAACCCCACTAGAAACACCCCCATTTGATGATGATTCACCATTGACAACTGGCAGTTAGCCAGTATTAATCAATTTAATGTGTGCTCTATTGACATTGTATAGCAGTAATTTTTTAATCAGAATATCATGTGGTACTAAGTCACAAACTTCAGAAACGCCTAAGTATATTGTATCTATGCAGTCACCTTTATGAACCAAACTTGTTATCTCATCAAAGAATGAAATCAGGTTTGTCTGACAAGACCTATTTTCCATAAAAACATGTTGACTGACATTAATTACATTCCTATCCTTTAATTCTTTATCACTTGAATCCCATATCAGCTTTTCCATTATTTTGCCAGGAACTGATGTCAGGCTAACCGGAGTATAGTTACCCAGGTCATCCCGCTTGCCCTTTTTTGAATATTGGTACAACATTCTTCCAGCCTTCTGGAATTTCCCTGGTATTCCAAGATTTATTAAAAGTGAACATCTGCAGGTCAGAGATCTCCCCAGGCAATTCTTTTAGGAATCCGGAGTACCAAGTTATCCAGGCTTGCTGATTTTAAAATGTTTATCCCTAGTAGATATTGCCTAACATCTTCCTCACTTCATAGAAATGAGATCATAGAATATCAGGGTTGGAAGGGATCTCAGGAGGTCATCTAGCCCAACCCCCTGCTCACTAATGGACTGGAAGATACTCCATCATCCTCATATGATTCAAGTATACTATCCTATTTCTTTCCAAATATGGAACAGAAATATTTATTGAACACTTCTGTGGTTTCTGCATCATTAACAGTTTTACCATCTATATTTGGTAATGGTCCGATACCATTGCTAGTATTTCTTTTGTTTCTAATATACTTAAAACCCCCTTCTTATTGTCCTTAGCCCTGCTAGCCGTGGATTTTTTCCCTGATGTCTTTAGCTTCTCTTATCGATTTTCTGCTCTCCATAATTTCTAACATATCAATTTCTATTTCCCCCTTTCCTCATGTGTTATATATTGTTTTTTATTTCTAATCGCTATTGTCATTTCACAACTGAATCAGGATAGGCTTTTTAGCCAACGTTGTTCTCTTTCTTCATTTTGGAATCATGGCTTTTTGGACATCTAGTAAACTCTTCTTAATGAGCTCCCAATTTTCATTGGCATTTTTCTGTCTAAATTTTTCCTCCCAATTTTGCTCATAATTTTCCTTAGCTTTGGGAAATTAGCCCTTCTGCAGCACCAAGTATATATATATTACTGGTTGTGACTGTCCTCTGTTTCCCCATATTGAATGTAATCAAGTCAAGATCACTGGTCCCTAGGCAATCACCAACTTTTCTGTTCAGTTATTAATTAATCTTTGCCTGTAATCATGAGATCCAAAATACAGTTACCTCATGTTGGGGGCAATTCTTTTTGTGTTAGTCAACCATCTATAATTTTCAGAAACTCTAATGATATTTTACTGCTGAATCCATGAGATCACCAGTATGTCTCCCAAACTGAAGTCCCCCGTAACAACACCATGTTGCTTTCCACACTGTAGACTGGTGTTTAACGAGTAATTTATCCTTTTCACTGGTTTGATTCGGTGGTCTGCAACAGACCTCCACTGGTATCCCCTCCTGGGCTTTGTGAATTAGCACATTGATCCATATGCATTCAACATCCTATGGTCCTAAGTTATCAATAACATTGAACAGGTACCAGTGTCTTTAATGCAGAGTGCTCCCATCCCTGATCTTTTATCCACTCAATTCTTCCTGAACAGGTTATAACAGAGATTTTAACATTCCAATCATGCAAATCGTCCCACCAGCTTTCAGTAACACCAATTATATCCAATTTCTTCTTATAAATGAGAATTTCCAATGCCTCTTGCTTGTTACCAAGACTTCTAGCATTGGTATATAAGCACCTGAAAAATACATTCTCCTCATATTCTGTCACACCAATTCAATTTGCTCATGACATGCTGAGGTTGAATTTGTACTACATTTACCTTCTTAGCACCCTCCCTTTATGTTGCTAGTTTAAGGACACGTGACTCAGGCACCTCCTTCAGCTTGGTCAAGTGATCCTTTCCTGAACTACCTATTCTTAAAGGGCCATGCCTTGGACAGGGTTAGCTAGCCCTGAGCCCCCTGCCCTTAAAAGGGATAGGTCACCCCCTTACAAGGAAGTTCAGTAGGATGTAATTGAGCTGTTGTCTTTAAGAGGGAGCGTAAGATAACGTCGCCCTTGCTCCACACATCTAGGTAATATCCAAACCCTGTTGCTTCTTCCTTCTCAACATTTCCGAGATCCATCATTTTCTTTCCACCCCCACTGCCAAATCTCTTGTTCCAGGGCCTCATTTTATCGCACCTTAATTACTGCAACATCCTCCTCTCTGGTTCCCCCAAACACACACTCTATCCCCCTTCAATCCATATACAATGCAGCCAATAAACACATCTTCCTTGCCAGCCTATTTTATCATGCAACTTTCCTTTCACATCCCTCCACTGGCTCCTCATTCAATGTCACATCAAATTTAAGCTTCTTGTCACCACTACAGCTGGTCAGCATTTCTCAAAGTTCACAATTTCGACGATACTTTCCTTGATGAAAAAACTGGTTGAAATTTTTGCAGAGATTACGTCTCATTTTTCAACTGGCTGTAGTCACCCCTTTCAAAGCTCTCTGTATATCTGCCCATCTCTACTTATCCTCCATTGGAAAGCACTGTGTTGCCCCCCATGCCCTCCACTCTGCCAGTGCTCCCATCCTTTTCTGCCTATTTGTCAATCTCTCACACAATCTCTTTAATGCCTACATCCAGATAGCTTCCCATGTACAACCTCCTTGAGCTCGCCTGCAAAGCCCCTATCCTGTCCACATTTAAGTCCCTCTTAGAGACTCACTTCTGCCATGTCACAGTGAATCATGCTGACTCGTACGGAAGACAGATTGGTCAAGTCTGTATCCTGACTTCCCCCCCATTCAATCTTACTCAAGTCAAGAGCAGGCCGTGGCTCATGATAACAGGCATTATCATTTATTAATGTCATTTATTTGCTGCATGCTGACGGTGTCCTTAACACTGTCTATAAGAAGGAGGAAGACACCGTCCCTGTTTCAAAAAGATCATCACTTACATCATTACATTTCGGAGAACCCACAATTTCAGTTCAAGTCAGTGGGAGGTGCAGGTGTTCAGCACTTCTGAAAATCTGGCTTAGAAGGTCCTGAGTTGTATCGCGTGATATACATCACATGTTGTAATATGTAACATACATGTTATGTGGGGAACTCACATGTCAGAAATGTAGAGAGAAAGCTGTGTGGGGGTGTTTGTTCTTAGGTAGTTACCAGCCTCAGTGCAGTGGCAAGGGCTAGGCTGGAGTTGCTTGCCAGGAGACACATTTTCACTTGCACCCTTCTTTATTCCAAATGAATAAATGCATGGAGGGTATCTGCTGCTGCATCACAGTAGGGCATGTATGTTTTGCTAATTAGTACTTTCGTCTTGGGAGTGAAATAGGAAAATCCTGAAGTAGACTTTGGTTCCCATTATAAATGGCTTATGGAAACATCCCAGGCTCAGGGGGTAGTAATACCAGGGCTACCACTTTGTCATAGGCCATCCTGTGTTTGCAGCTGATAAAATTACCAGTGGATAAATCAATTTATCTTTCCTGGCACTGTTGTAGCTGATGGATGGGTAAGTGTTTGCAGGAGTCATGAGCTGGTGAAGGGTATGGTTCACTGACTGCCTAAGTCACTTTGAAGCTCTGGCACATCTCCAGATGTCACACACTTCAGTTACAATAATTAGATCACTGTGACAGTTCAGTGCAAGAGGTTGAATCTGTGCAGTCTGTCTCTGTTCTGGAAATTCATCCTTTTGAAAGCTGCTTCCTTCGGTAACACACTTCCTTGCCTCTCAGCATTGCTGCTGCTGCCTTCAGCTTACCTCCTGGGAGGGTGGGGCTGAGGGGGTCAAGTTTGTGCAGGGCCATTGCATTCAGGAAATGTCTCTGTTCTTCCACTGAGAAAATCTGCATTTCTCTGAAGATAATGGACTCCTCTGAAGTGTTTTTTTTTAACCTTGAGGAAAAGGGAGATGTATTTTTCATATTAATATCAATGAAATAATTAAAATGCATGAAACCATCAGGATTCCTATCCAGCTTTAGCTTGTGTCCTCATCACTTATTAGCTTGCAAATTTCCTTCAAGGCATCCAACAATTGCATAGCCCACATTACGAGTAAAAAGCCCTTAAAGACAAATCTAAGGCTTGTATTGCTTGTGTTCAGCAGAAACATTGCACAATCCTTCTGAACAACAGCATTCTTTTCAACTTTTTCAGCAGGAAGCATATCCATTGCTTTGCCAGTTCCACAGGGAAGAGGGGTAGTGAATAATTCATTAAAATACTCCTTTCCCTTCCACTGACACAATCATTCACAAGAGACAAAATCTTCCCTTACCTGACTGTGCAAGTTTCCTTTTGTCTTGCAAAGTTTAAATCAGCTCTGATCAGAAAGGGCTGTATCTACGCTTATGGAAGAGACATTCAGGATGGACAGACATACTGATGACTGGCAAGCTTGACTTTAACACACGCAGTTGATGCTGCTGGTGTGGGATCATTCCACGCAAGTGTTAGGAAAGCTGGCACTGTGCCCACTCACAGCTGGGTATGCTACTCGCCTACCAGGACAAATGGTCAAGCCCACAAAATGAGTTTAGATGGGAAGGTTTAATCATAATGGAAGTGCCATCTGTTCCATAGAAAGACCCTTGTCTGTGGCAGCATTGAGACACTGATGTTCTTAACCTGTGATTACACATGTTGACATTTACACAAGAAAATAAATGGCAATGCCTATTGTAAACAGAGGGGGAGATGAAGAAAACTGGATTGCGAGTGATTGCTGGGCAGAAATAGTGTTTAGAGCAGAGGACTAACAGTCAGGATTCCTGGATTCTGTTCCCCACTCTGCCAGTGACTTGCTGTGTAACCGTGGGCAAATCCCATGCCTCAGTTTACCAGTTAACCACTCTGTGCCTCAGTTTACTTATCTATAAAATATCACCTACCTACCTCACAAGGTATTGTGGGAATTAACTTCTGCAAATCACTTTCAGATCCTGGGGTGAAAAGAGGCATTATAAGCGTATATTTTGCCATGGCAAACCTTTTAAGAAAATGTGGAGCGACTGCATGTATGTGGATAGATGCACAACCAGAATACACTTAAAACTGCCTGTCCCACCACAGAGGGGCACCTGCACTAGGCTAAACACAGTGGAGCCAGGTTGAGAGCATCCAAAGGTCAGCCTATTTACTTACCCTAAAAAATGAGCAAACAGCTATCCTGACTGACTTCTTTCTCCCACAACGCATTTGAAATCCTCCCAGGAACAGCACAGAAGAATTTGAGACTTCATCTGTATTAGGCCTGAGCCTACTCCCATTGAAGTGAATGCCAAAACTCCCATTGACTTCAATGGACGCAAGTCCAGGTCCTTTACTTGTTTCTGCATTTGGGAGTATTCACATTCATTCATTCGTCAACCATGACTTGACTGTGTGGGCTAGTATAGGTAAGTGACAAAAACAGAGAAAATGCGTCATTCTGCTCATCACAATTGTCAGTGACTCAGTGGATAGATAGAACAATGAGCATGTTCTAAGCATCATGGTTGAGATTCTGGGGACATCAAATTGTTGCCTTCTTGGCATAATTTCAGTTCTACTCCAAGGAAATCAACCAGGAAACCCATATTCCACAGATGGGTGTAGAAGGGGATGGGCCTTCATGCTTTGTGATGCAATGAACTTCAGGCAAGGTAATTCGAGTTTCTGTAGGAAAACTGATTTACGTTTGCAGTTGAGCTACAGAAACCAACAGAAAATGGAAACTTTGCAGCTGGAGCCATATAATTCGGAATATTTGCTAAATAACATGGTTAGGATGGTACAGCCATTTTAAACATAATGGGCCAGACTTGTGGATTTATTCGTCCATGAAAAGCAGTGGAGTTACAGCAAGGATTCATCTGGCCAATGGGCAAATTGTTCTTTCAGTTACACAAGTGCAACTCCAAGTGGGGTTCATAGATGAAACAGAACAGAATTTGGTCCAGACTGACTTCACATGGGTGTAAATGAGGCAGATTTTGGCTATAAAACAGCAAAAGCCCCATGAAGATGGGCCATGAGGCCATGCAGAGGGAAAATACTACACAGCTACATGGAATAGTCTCCTTCTCTAGATAGCTGCTAACTTTCCCCCTTACAGACATTCCATGCCACGTGGAAATAATTGGAGTGGCCATGGAGCAGTGAAAAGGAGTACAGGAAAAACTCTCTCTTTTTAGTGGTGATGCCTACAAAAACTTGACAATGGTTATGCAGCAGCTGTGTTGAGATCACTGCCTATCTTGCTGACCGATATTGTCTCATTGTTCCCTTGTGCTTCACTGTCTGTCTGTATCCCCTTGTTGTCTCTTGTCTTTTACTTACATGGTAAGCTTTTGGGGGCAGAGAGCATCTTTATGTTCTGTTTGTACAGCACCTAGCACAGTGAGATCCTGGTTCATGACTGGAGCTCCTAAGCACTATGGTAATACAAATAAATATTGTGAGCGAGACCAGGTGGTTGAGGTAATATCTTTTAATGAACCAATTTCTGTTGGTGGAAGAGACAAGCTTTGGACCTGCACAGAGCTCTTCTGCAGGTCATCTCATCCACCTTGTCTTTCAAATATCCTGGGACCAACACAGCTACAACAACACTGCAAACAATATTCTGAGCAGCATTCTCCCCAGTGTATGGGGCCAAAGTTCTGTATAAAAATAGAGGATTAACTATTGCTGCAATTCCATGCTCATATTTAAGAGCCTTGTACCTCTGGTCAATAATTAACATAGGTCCTTGATAGCCAGAATATAGGCTAGGGACCAAATGTGGCTCACTTGGTTCTACAGTGTTTCCTGTGGCTTGATCGCGATAGAGCATTGCATGCTGGGACCTAATGTTTCTGTGGATCACCTCTCTACAGTAAAGACTAAGTCAACTGCAATCTGCTCTATTTTATGCAAACCAGGTGCAACCCTGAGGCTCTTGGTGAGTTGCCAATGAGGCCCTTGGCTGGACAAAGTTTGGGCATCCCTGACTGAGTGTTAATTGCCTGCTGTTTGTGACTGGCTTGCTGCCAGTGTTGGAATGAGTGTGGCGTCTTTGAAGCTGAAATATTGCTTTTTCGCTGCATGCATCTGATGAAGTGGGCTTTAGCCCACAAAAGCTTATGCCCAAATAAATTTGTTAGTCTCTAAGGTGCCACAAGTACTCCTCGTTCTTTTTGCTTTTATAAAATAATCATCTCGGTTCTATTTAGTGCCTTGCAACAGTTACATCTGTGCTGCTCTGTCTGTAGCATCTGCACATAAAGATGACCTTCTACAAAGCTTAATGCAGTAATATAAATACAGTGTATGTGCCATTCAGGCTGCCTGTTCCAGTCTTGAGGTGGGAGGCTGTGCTAAATAGCAGCTCTTTCAGCAGCAACACTAACTTATGGCTTAACCCACTCATTTTCATAGACATATGCATTAAATTGCTCTTGCGCTTCTGAAACGGGCTATATAAACCTGCACAGCCCTACAAGCGTCATCGTTGCATCTTGTGTAGATAATAATACTTCCAGCCAAGGATGTCTACGAGCTTTGTAGCTATTCAGTCTCACCACAGTCCTGTAAGGCAGATGTGTTATTACCTCCATTTTACAGAGGAGGAAATGGAAGCAGTAAGGCCAATAGTGCCTACAGCTAGGTATGGAAACCTGTACTCAAGTGACTAATCATAGGCACCTGTGTTTAATAATTTTGGCTTAAATGACTCTGTAACCCAAAGTCACACCGGGGCACAGCTGGGCATAGAACTCAGACCTACTGATGCTAAGCCCTATGCCTTCACCCCAAGACCAACCTGCCATATTTGAGAATGGCTTCAGGGAGAAAGCATGTCTGGTAGCTAGAGCACAAGGCTTAGGGCTTGTCTGTATGGCGGTGTAGTGAGCGGCAAGCCGGGGTGTGACTCTACAGAGCACTATGGAGCTTTTAGTCTTTGGTAGTAGGGTCCCTGCAGCCACTTAGCGTGCGGCAGACTAGAGTGCTGTTGATTTACACCCCAGCTGGCCGTGCAATAAATCGCTCTGTAGACGTGTAGCATCAGGAGGTAGGGCCCCCCGATTCTTCCGCCACAAAATGCAAAGAACTAGCTTTGCCTTCGATGGGAGTTATTTGTGTAACCCTCCTGCCAAGTGTCATTAGCCAGGTTGAGATGATGTCTAGAGGTTCTGTTTAAAATATATACAAAGATTGGCTCACGCTGCTGCTTAAAACCTTAGCCATTCCCAGGTTTTAGGAACTTGAGATGTAACCCCACTCATCACTCTGGCGTCCTTGGGAATAGGAAACCACAAACACTTTTTATTTGGGAAAGGACACAATCATATATTTCCATAAAAATCATATTAGCAAAACCCAGACAATATATCAGGTGTATGACTGACTTCCTGGTCTTAGTTATTAATTGCCCGTTTTTTTCCTTTGGCCCAGAATTATTACAAATGATGTAAATCCCATTCACCTCTTGCTCATAAATTCATTAGACTCAGGAGTTGTCACCATAGTCTCAGAGCACTACACAATGTCCTTGTGAAGCAGGGAAGTACTTTTACCTGCATTTGATGGATGGGGAACACAGAAAAGAGGCAATTCTTGCCCGGAAGTGCCAGCTTTCCCTCTTTTTTCTGGAGGCAGCTGCTTTCCCAGTAAGACTCTATTTGGGTCAAAATGTTACCTAGTTGCATAAATAATAAAATATAGCTTTGTCTTTTAAATTACAAATGCCACCTGGATTAAAAATTGCTTTGCTCTTCTAGAAGAAAAGATCATACTGGCATCCTCTGTCTTACATGTAAAAGACATGGGGTGAAATCCTGGCCTGGTAGTTTTGCTATTGACTGCACTGTGGCCAGGATTTCACCCAGGATTTTAATAATGATTGTATATTATGGGTTGAATTACCTTTGTTTGGTGGTTAGTGTTTTTAGGGAAGGGTCTTGTGATGCAGTGTGTTATCCTTTGGTGGACTTCAGCTATTCCAAGCTTCATGGTTTGTAGGAGTACATGAATGCACTGCTGTCCTAAGCAAGGCAGATCTGCTCCACTTCAGCTGGTGACATTCCAGAACAAGGAAGGTCTTCTGGTAAAGACACTGGATTGGGACTTGAGAAATGTGAGTGCAATTCATGTTTCGATCACATGCTTCCTGTGTGACCTCTGGCAAATCATTTAACCTCTCTGTGCGTTAGTTCATCTGTAAAATGGGGGGAAATTACGCTTCCTTTGGGGGCAGGAACGGTCTCTGACTATATGAATTTCGAGTACTTAGCACAATGGGAAGTCCAATTTTGGGAGGGGGCACTAGGTGTTACTGCAGAGTAAATATTTACTACTAATAATTTTTAAAATAAAGGTGTTACACCTTTTCTTTCTATATATTTACATTCTTTCTATACATTTAGAGAGAAACAATGAAACAATACCAAGCTAAAACTATACCAGCAATACAGCTGGTGCTTTTGCAAGAACTATAGTTAAGGTTGCCCATGCTTTTTCATTATAATCACCCCCTTTGCAGTTGCTCGTAACTTTGTGAACTTTTCACATGTCAAGCTGAAACTTTCCAAATCTAGTCTTTGTCTACGTGTGAATATATTTTTGCAAATTTGAGCAAAATTAATTCAGCCATTTCTGAAAATGAGGAGAGTTTTACAAACAATTTACTTTCCTTATTCTTGCCACATAGCAAAAACGACATAAGCCTCATGGGACTAGCTTAACAAAGGTCTGATGGGTGTTAGGAAGACAAATCATCATTCTAGATTGGAGCAGTGGTTCATTAAAGCCGTTATCCTGCTGCATGGATAATGCAGAAATGTTTCAGTGTACAGAGCAAGAATCTTGACAGTAGTAATTTAAGAACACCGAGTGAACTTCCACAGCAATATAGTTAGCAATATCTCCCAACACCTTCCATGGCTCTGCTAAATGCAATTTCATCCAAATGGCTCTACAATTCAGACATCACGCCTTATACCAACAAATATTGTTCTGTGAGTCATGCTGCCCTTAATGGGAACATATGCTACAATGCTTCAGAATGAGCCAGCAACCACTTAAAAGGGAGATTTATATCTTTTGCCTTGAAGGAGATTTAACACCTTGAGTGCTTGAGATAGGTTACTGCTCCTGCACTATTGCCCAAAATTACAAAGAAACTCTGGTTTTCAGTGTCACTTAATGCAATTGTATAGTGTGTAAAGCCAGCCATCATTTATCAAAGGGGTTTTATATTTAATAATTGTCATATTTTGCTGTATACATGTGCAGTATGTGCAATATGGCTGTTTGGTGGCATTGCAATGACTAGTGCAGGTTGGGGAGTTTTCAACAAAATGGTTCTTGACAGAAAATGGGATATTTTTGGGAGGTCAAGAATGGTTGTCAGGGAGAATACACTGGGGTTATCTTCTGGAGAGAGCGGGACTAGGCTGAGATTGGAGAGCGTTCTTTGGAGGATAAGAAGAGGTGATAGGGGTTGGAGCAGAAGGAGGATGTAGCAGAAGATAGTGAGGAAGGGGTAGATAAAAATCAATGAAAATCTCATCCCCACTCCCAGATAATTTCAGTTTTTATACAACTTTACTACATTTTAAGTTGGCCCCTATGGTTTCATGAATATAAAAGTGTGAACTAAATAATATACACTTTTCAATTTATCCAAAAGCATTAACACAGAAAGGCCAGAAATTAAATATAAAGGCCAGATAATAAGACCAGTGCTGGTCTAGCTATTCGTATGTTGCCTTTTCTTATCTGGAGTTACATTCTGTCATATTTAGTTTCTCCATGTCTTGTAATATTATGCATAACGCCTCTAGGGAGCAATACCTAATAACTTAGGATGTGCTCCTCAGTATAATTATCTTTTTACCATTATAATAAAATCTATATTCTGATAAAACATTAGGCTAATAATTTGAAAAAATATGAAACATTATTAGGTTATAAAACATAACAATTTTACTGTAAGGTAGTTGTAATTCCATGTTACACAAAATTAAATGATAAACTATATATAATATACATTCATATCCTTTCTTTAAAATCACTTTTCCCACCAAGTTTACCACCTCTTACCCTCTATTGCAACACTACTCACCTCTTCATAAATTCCACCTCACCCCTTCCACAAACGTAGCTCACTAAAAATCAACAGTGCAGCCAGCATTTATCTCTCTCTCACTGCACCCCCAAGGGCAATGAGAACCTCTGTTCTACCCACAGCTACTGCTGTTTTACCCACACCTCCTTTATTTGTTGCCCATTCGCTATGACTCTGATCTACAATGATACTGTAAACTCTTCAGCTTCGAACGCTTGGGCTAAATTCTGCTGTCACACCTGTGCAATTCTAGTCACTGGGATTGAGGTTGCACTGGCATAACAGGGAGCAGAATTTGTCCTCTTATCCCCCTACCACTCATACCTATATCATAAAGGGCCAATCCTGTAAGATCCTGAGAGGTGCTGAGTGCCTTCAACTAACTTCAATGGGAGTTGCAGGCACTCATCACTTCTCAGGAGGTGCTTAGTACCATCTAGCATCAAGCCTGTATAGATCACAAGAACACAGCTGTGTCTCTTACTGAAATGCATACCCAAAAGAGATAGCATGATGATTATCTTGGGGGGGGCCTGGGATGTGGGACGTGGCTTCAGTTTAATTTGTGTGGCATTTCACTGAGGGCCAAGATTATTTAGCTAGCTTGTCATATGTCTGAGCAAGATTAAGGCGGTCAGTCAGGGATAGCTAATGTGTAGCAGACATTTGACTTTCGTAATGTCATTGCTTATGTTGCTCAGAGCTTGTGCAATCCTTTAGAACGTACACACAGAGAGACTTTAACTGCTGTCGAGCTTTTTGCTATATTTAGAAACAAAATTTTACAATTCCTTTCTTACAGCAAAGAAAAATTTGCCTGGATGGGTACACTGCCATTATTATGCATTATGTAGAATACTGACAGTCTGGAGTCTCATGCAGAGAGAGCCTCCCCCAAAATAAACCAATACTGTCAAGGGAGCATTTGCAGATTGCCATTTCCCCTTGTGCTTTTGCTTTGGATAGGAGCTGCCTGCAGCCTGGGGCTACTGGTTCTGTCTTCTGACTCAGTGTGCTGGGAATACCCTTTGCATCTGCCAGGCTGACTTGGCCTGCAGAACTCTCAGATCTGTCAAAAAGATAAGGCAGAGAAAACGCTGTTTTCAATGGCTTATTTATTGTAACAGGAACGGCAGAGCCAACTACTGTTGGCTACAGCTGTGGAGGGAGATGAGAACAATCACTGAAGAGGTAGAGTATATGGGGCAAAAGCTCCAGAGGAGTCAGAACTAAGGGCCTACCTACACTGCAAGTACATAGTTGGGGCAGGGGACTTGGTTAAAACATTGTGGCCTAAGAACCAGTTACGACATGGCTCTATTCATGACCAAGGCTTTAGCAGTTAAGGTAGCATCACAATAAAATCATGTTATGACGGGGTCATGAGTCAACAGTGTTGTAACTAGGTCCCCTGCCATGGTGATAAGTGTTGTGTAGCTGGGCACGGAGAGAGGCTGCTGTGAAGCTTGGGGTGCATGGGACCCAGCATTCTGATTTGTGTCCATTTCTAAGCTAAACACCACAAAGTCAGACCCACCCATCTCCAATGTGAACCTCCTAGAGCTGGGTTTACAAAACATAAGTTAGGGACTAAACTAAGCCTTAATTAAGTCTGAATTTAATAGTTGAAATGGAAAACTTTAAAAAAAAGTATATGGTTTAATTTCTCATTTTAACTGTATTTTTATCATTGTTTGCTCCATCATTATGTAAACATCACTAATAATTTACTACTGCACTGAATCCGGTACAGGGATTTATTTGCTCAAAGTATACAAGTCACACTTTAACGCCAACGCAATTGTTATCAACACAGCTAAATAAGGGGATTTAAACCATTGCCTCCCCCATTGCACAGGCAGCAGGAACTAGGGAGAGGGGGCTGGGGCAGAGATAAACAGTTAGGATTTTTTACATTGCACAGAAATGTACTAAAACAAGATAATAATATAATATAAATAGTCTAACTGGTAGTGCTTGCATTGGGGAAATAAAGTGAGAAGAGCTCAGTGAAAAATGTATTTTATTTTCCACACAAAAAAAATTGAAAACATTTTTTTTGTTTGTTTTCATTAAAAAATCATTGATTTTTTCAGGTTTCTGTAAAAAACAAAACAAAATAAAAAAACCCAAATGCCCCCAAAACCATTTTTGTTGTTATTTTCAGTGATCAAAAGCTGAAAAAGTTTGTTTTCAGGTTTTTCAATGTATATACAAAAATACTAAAAAAAAATAAAATCTTTTTTTCAAAACCCCATGTTTCTTGGAAAAATGTGACGAGCTCTAACAGAGAGGTGTGATCTCCATCCTATATGCCTTCCCCCTACATTTTCTTGAAAGAGGTGTGAGTACAGCATACCTGAATACTCTACCCCCCCCTCCGTCACCATCTGAATACTGCTCCCAGGCCTTCCCCTCTCAGAACTAGCCAGAGCCATTTCTTGTTTTACTTTGCTGACTCCCTTTTCCAGAACATACTGGGCCACATCCTCAGCTGGTCTAAACTGGTCATTGACATCAGTGGAGATGTGCCAATTTATACCAGCTGAAAATCTGGCCCACTGAATCTGATTTGGTGTAATTAGAAAAAGGATCGGTGCAAAACCCTGGATCCTAACACCCTCCAACTTTGTGGAAACTGAAAACTGGATCTGAACTTCCCAGCTGGACCATATCTCTTTTATAACAGAATGAATGAAAACCCTGAATCCAGTTATCCTTGCCCCTCAAAAGTCAGGAATATCCAGATCTCCATCCAGATTTGCATCTGAACTATGTACCTCGGGCCTATTTCTAGTAAATATACACTGTATGACTCACAAGGAAGCAGGCTAGAGTACTGATGCAGACACATTCATCTACACAATAGTTTTATAAGAGACAGTTAGTTCACCTCTTGTCCCCTAGCCAATAAGGCTGAGATCTGGAGGAAAAACAATTAAGTTTCTCAGCTTCTTATTTTATTTCAGATTTTTCTGTAGTCTCATGGAATACTCAGTCATGATCAACTAACTCTAGCAACATCACAATAATAGTCCTTCCCAGTCTGCCTTTCCTCTGCCTTTTCCCCTTTCGGGGATATGAGCATTCGCCATATATGGGATCTTCTTCAGGGTCAGTGTCTAATATTTTAGGGCCCTGTCTTGCAAGATGCTGACTGCCCTCAATTCATGTTAAGTCTAAAACACTACTCACTTTTCAGGGTCTTGTTATTAACAGTTCCAACAATGTTATGGCATCTTTGCCTTCATTCTCTACTGGGATCAGATGGATTCTGATGTTGTGGCATCTTTGTCTTGTATTCTAAAAGCCGTGGGCATCTGTCACTTGCTGCCTTATACTGAATCAAAATTCTGAAGCCTTTCTTGTTTCTCGGGAATGTGATCAAACCTCTTTGCTGCCTGGATTTTCAAATGAAACTTCTTCCCATTTTCTCTAGCTGACCTGCCATGTTTTTACCTTGGCCTCATCAGCCAGCCTTGCAAATGTATCTAGTTGTGAATGCAGAGGTTCCAGTAGATCTAGGAGAGCTGACTCTTCTGCAGGGTTCATCGGAGGAAGGGTATATGCCAGGTGCATGAAATGATGTCCTCTATGCCACTTGTACTCCTGATGCTTGTGGTCCTGAAGTGTGATTTCTCTCTTTATTTTTGCTCTCATTGGGCATTTTAAGTCTCGTCTCTCTTCAGGTTTCTGAAGCCCTTTAAGAGAAATTCACTAACTCTCTTTACTTTTAGAAGCATCCTGTTGTCTTTGATGCTGCACCTGCTCAGGAGCTTTCATCAGGCAGATAGGACCATTGCTAACGAGCTCTGATGCTCCCCAAAGCATGAATTATTTCTAAGGTATCACCTCTTTATATTGCCTCACTGTTTTTTAACCCTGCTTTCCCCCCCATAGAACATCTGTCGGAGCAGATCTCTGCCCACATTAAAGCTACTGTTCACCTGTAAAAAAATAATGGAGGTGATTCCATGTGGCTTCCTTTGAAAGCACAGGCCAGAACTCACAGCCCAGAGGAAGGGAAGACAAAGGGGGCTTCCCACATTTCCCATGTTCAGGCTGCTGCAGGGCCTGAAATGACGCACAGCACAATGTTAGATGCTCAGCACTTCACAAGATCTGGCCCTTAATGATCTCTTTCCAGGCACAAGAAATAACAGAATGACATGTTATCTTTACCAGAATTACTTTATTTATTTGTTACCTCGCTGCTGTTACCACCGATGCAGGAATCTCTTACCATGAAATAGGACAGCTAGGTTAACCAGGAATTCCCCTCTCTCTAAACAGTAATCGGGGCCTCCTTTTCAAAGATGCAACTGTCCCCACCGTAGGTTTAAAAAAAAAAATCATTGTCACTGAACAATTTAATAACATTTGCATTTAAAAGTCTTTATTTAAAACTCATATTTAATTAAAAAGTGCCGGTAACATTTTAAATAATATTGCCATTTTAGGCAGTAAAGGATCCAATATCACATTTCTAAATTCTGCTCGCGAGCTATACTGTAGCAGGATGATGCATTGCCCCTAGACTCAAACCAACATCCCCGATAAGTCGCTCTACACATGACCAGGGCACTTATCTGCAGCACTGAGGTGTCTGGTCTTTCTTTCATGTTTCTCTTCAGTTGCTCTTTGGAATTATTTCTTATTCCAGAATCTTCTCTCTCTCTCTCTCGCTCTGCTTCAAGTTGCTTTTACTCACTTTGCATACATAACCCTTTTCTGCTTCTTAACTCTGCCTGCTCCTTGTTACTCTCCACTTCCTGGGAATGTCTGTGCTCACACCCCTCTTTCTTCCCTTGGCTCTTTCTTCCCAGCAGTTTCAACCAGCAGGAGGTAGGTAGGTAAGGGATAGATCGAAGGTGATAGGAAGGAAAGATGTGGTATACCACAATCTATATGGGTGTGTAGAATAATCTGAAAGCACCAGGGGATAAGCACAAGGAGTACTACAGAAAGGTAGCGCTATAGACATTTCTTTTCAACTCCGTGCGAGGTGTGGAAGACGTGTGAATGTCATCCATGCTGCTCATCAGCTGGAGCGCCAAGAACATAGCAAACAGAACTTCCATTCCTCCCACAAAATGTACAAGCAGCTTACAAGCGTCATCACTGGCTGTCCATTCTAGTTTGTGGACAAGTGTGCTGTGGTCTTTTCTGAACCTGGATCACCCTCATGGTGCGTTGGGGAAGGAGGTTGCACTGTTCCCAGGCCAGTGACTGGATTTTCCCTTCTTGTGAGGAAGTACTTGGGGAAGAGAGCGTATTATTAGTGCAAATTAATAATTTGACAATTGAATGGAATTGTATTGAGCTGGCTAGTGTGTGTGCACACACGAGTGTGCATATGGCCAGACCATTGCCCACTGCGCATTGGAATCAGAACTGCAGATCCTGTCTCATAAGTTATACACTGGTCACAGCTAATGGCTCAGTTCTGTTGGTCACCTATCCTTTAGCTCAAGTGGTATTATAAATAAGATCTGAGTTCTGTCTTTTCTATCACTGTGAAATTCTTATAATAGGTGGCCATGGGCCTGTTATATTATCTTAACCCAGCATATCATCATGAATTAAAACATATTCACAATGAAGCCAGTATGCCTGATGCAAGGAACAGAACACCACTAGCTGTCACCTTCAGCCCCCAACTAAAACCTCTCCAGCGCATCATTAGAGATCTACAACCTATCCTGAAAGATGATCCTTTACTCTCACAGATCTTGGGAGACAGACCTGTCCTTGCTTACAGACAACCCCCCAACCTAAAGCAAATACTCACCAGCAACCACACATCACTGAACAAAAACACTGACCCAGGAACCTATCCTTGTAACAAAGCCCGATGCCAACTCTGTCCACATATCTATTCAAGTGACATCATCATAGGGCCTAATCACATCAGCCATACCATCAGGGGCTCGTTCACCTGCACATCTACCAATGTGATATATGCCATCATGTGCCAGCAATGCCCCTCTGCCATGTACATTGGCCAAACCGGACAGTCTCTACGCAAAAGAATTAATGGACACAAATCTGACATCAGGAATCATAATACTCAAAAACCAGTGGGAGAACACTTTAACCTGTCTGGCCATTCTATGACAGACCTGCGGGTGGCTATCTTAAAACAGAAAAACTTCAAAAACAGACTCCAACGAGAGACTGCTGAGCTGGAATTGATATGCAAACTAGACACAATCAACTCAGGGCTAAATAGGGATTGGGAATGGCTGAGCCATTACAAACATTGAATCTATCTCCCCTTGTAACTATTCTCACACTTGCTTCTTATCAAACTGTCTGTACTTGGCTACCTTGATTATTACTTCAAAAGTTTTTTTTCTCTTACTTAATTGGCCTCTCAGAGTTGGTAAGACAACTCCCACCTGTTCATGCTCTCTGTATGTGTGTGTATATATATCTCCTCGATATGTTTCACTCAATATGCATCCGAAGAAGTGGGTTGTAGCCCACGAAAGCTTATGCTCTAATAAATTTGTTAGTCTCTAAGGTGCCACAAGTACTCCTGTTCTTCTTGTCTGTCCTTGTGTTTAAGTAGCAGTCATTGAACTTTTCAAAGACCTTGGGTAAAAGTATTAATGAGGTGGGAGGCAGAAATCTGAAATCGAGTGTCAGTAATGTGAGACAGAGAATGAGTAGCTTGGCAGTTAATGGCAAGTCCTGGAGCAAGGGGGGAAGGAACTGTAGTTTAAAATCCCTTTCTCATTTAAAGCAAGAGAACTAGGAAAAAGTAGAAAACAGACTAGAAAAAGTCAAAAGATTTTACAAGGATTGGGAGCTGTGACTTCTGGCCATGGAGTCCTATGTCCATAAGCCTGAAATATGAGAGATGCTTTTCCTTATTGTTGCCTCAGCTTGCATAGCTAAAATATATTATGATAGTACCTATGAATCCCAATCAAGGATCAGGGCTCCTTAGAGTTAAGGACAATTCTATTCTGTTTTGTATAGGTTTTTATACCATGCTCATCACTGTAGTATCTGAGTGCATTCCAGTCATACATTAAATAACACAACTACACATCTGTCATGTGATGTTTGTTCTCTCTTCTCCCTCCCCCTCCCCCCGAGGGAGAAACATGTGCAGCAAAGTTCCTTGGTTTTGTAGGGTGTTTTTTTTTTTTTTTTTTTTTTTTAAATACAATACAAACATGCTTATCAAATAACAAAGAAGAGAGACCCTGACCCAGAGAACTCACAATCTCAATGTCAGACAGGATGCAACAGGTGGATGAAAGCAGGGCCGGCTCTAGCTTTTTTGCTGCCCCAAGTAAAAAAAAAAGCGGCCGGGCCGCCAAAGCCAAAAAAAAAAAAGGGCGGCTGGACTGCCGAAGCAAAAAAAGAAAATGGCAGCCGCAGGAGCATGTGGAGGGTGGTCAAGGCGGCTCACAGGGGGGTGAAGGGTGGCGCCCGCCCGCTCCCTCCACCCGTGGGCAGCCAGGCGCTGCAGCCTGCTCACAGCCGGGCGAGAAGGGCTCCTCCCTCCAGCCTTGGGGTGCCTCTCCCAGCCGGGCAGGCGGAGCCCCTGGGGGCTGCAGGAGGTGCTGGCTCAGCTGCTCCTTTAAAGGCGGCTCGGCCGGGCCGGGCTCAGAGCGGTGCGGGAGGCGGAGGCCGGTGCAGGCAGTGGGGAGTGGCGCATCCTGGGGAGTCTGGCGGCACGGTGAGAGGCAGGGATCACTAGTTCCTGCCCCCCCAGGGCCGGGGCCCGTGCCCCTGCAGGGCTGGGCTGGGACCTGCGGAGCGTGGGGAGCCGGCCGGGGGCTCCGGAGCTGTGGACCGGGCTGCCAAAGCAAAAGAAAAAAAAAAAAAGAACCACGGCAGGGCGGCCGGAATGTGCCGCCCCAAGATTGGCCGGAATGCCGCCCCTTACAATGTGCTGCCCCAGGCACGTGCTTTCTCGTCTGGTGCCTGGAGCCGGCCCTGGATGAAAGAGACAAATAGGGGTGGGTTGGGAGACTGAAGTAACAATAAAGTGGAGTTTAGCAGAAAAGCAGAAGTCTCAGCTACCACTATCGTGGGTTGTGGCTGTTTAATTTGTTTTTCGTTATCTCATAACTTCTGTGTGTCAGAGTGAAGGGGATGTGTGTGCCTCTTGGATCAGATCATTCCCCCAAACAAATGAAACTCAGAACTCTATTCCATTGTTCATTGTGATGACAATCTCTGTTCATTCCCTGGGACACGCAATTTGCACTGAGAGCAGAATTTGGCCCCTTTATATCACAGATACTGCATAAGAGCATTTCCCTCTTCCCTTTTCTAGAAAATAGGATGACCCCTTTCCAGGTGGTAGCTATGGCTGGAAATTGCAGTGAAAGAAATATCCAGGTGGCAGTCATAGTATTAAGAGATTTGTTCTCACTATTTCAGAGAGACTGTAGGTGTAATTAGAAATTTTTGCTATTTACTCTAAGGGTAGTGCGGTTATATTTAATTAATGTGCTGTTTTCATATTTGACTCCTATTATGAGCCATAACCATCCTCTGCAAAGGGATCAGAAGAAAGTCCAGTGAAGTGCATGGGAAAGTTTCTCCTAAGTGTGCTATACAGCAGGGGTAGTCAATAGGGAGACTGTGGTCCAAATCTGGCCAGCTGAATGCTTTTGAACAGACCCCATTTTCTTTTTAATTAATTATTATTATAATAATTTTCTTTTGTTATTATTTTCTCTGGAGTCTGGACCTTGGCTATACCTTGACCAAGAAATTTGTACCTTGACAAAACATAATTGATTACCCCTGGTCTACAGGATGAAACACATCACAATGAAAGCAGGAACCTTTTTTTCCTCTGACCTATGCTGGATGATACAGCCTACCTGAGCTTCACTTGAATGCCCCCCAAAAAGGTGTGTGCATGGAGGGAGCTGTGCAAGGGGCAGCTGTGGTCTAGTGGAGGGAGCATGGGGATGGCAACCAGGACACCTGGCTTCTATTCCTGACAGATTGAGTGTGAGCAACTCATTTAACCTCTCTGTGCCTCAGTTAACACCTCTGTAAAATAGAGATAATACTTCCCTCATGTTTGGTGATAGTTTAGGATGCAAAATAGCTATATAACTTCGACGGGTGGGCCCAGTCCGCAAGTGCTGAGCACCCTTAGTTCCACTGGAATGAGTAGGACTTGAGAGTGCTCAGAGCTTGGTAGGGTTAGGTTCTATTGCAATAGTGTAAGATGGCAGTCTATGAGGGTTGGAAAAGAAGCTGCATTATGTTCTCTTTCACCTTCCTTTGAAGCTGCGATCACTGCAGAAGGACAGAGCTACTGGACTAGGTTGTCCAAGGGCTTGATATGGTATGGCAGCTTGTATGTAATTACATTGTTCTATTCAGTAGGATGCATTATTCTCTATTTATCACCTGTGGTTTACATTCTTTGAGGAAAACCAAATATTTAGTTCTATTGAGCAATTCTTATTCTGACTGGAGTTTCACACAATGGAATAATCAGTTACTGTTTTAACATTTGAATGTATGCATGTCTACAGCTTCCTTCAGTAGGGCAGAAAACAGACAGTACATGTGTGCGTATATTATAATAGCAACATGTAATACTGGCGCTGCTATCCATAATTCCATCCCAGTTTAACCTGGCAATAGAAACAATGGCTTTTTAGAGGAACGCCTCTTCCTGCGTATCACAAAGGGCTGCAATACCATATAGATGTTAACTGTGTGTGTGTGTTGCAATACCATATAGATGTTAACTGTGTGTTGCAATACCATATAGATATTAACTGTGTGTGTGTCTGTGTTGCAATATCATATAGATGTTAAGCTTATGTGTGTGTGTGTGTGTGTGTGTGTGTGTGTGTGTGTGTGTGTGTGT
>NW_020664436.1:27871403-27929946 GCF_002925995.2 Terrapene triunguis
GTGTGTGTGTGTGTGTGTGTGTGTGTGTGTGTGTGTGTGTGTGTGTGAGAGAGAGAGAGAGAGAGAGAGAAATGGGAGCCAGGCAGATCATATAGTATAATAGTAATACTTAGCATTTGTGTAGCACTTTTCATCCATAGATCTCAAAGTGTTTTACAGAGGCTGGTGAGCATTAGCAGCCCACTATGACAAAGCATAGATATGAAAGCAAAATCTGTCTAGCAGATAGACAGTATAGCACAGTATAATATAGATGGTAAACCAATGACCCAGAATCTAGACAGCTAAAATCTTAATCCCCTTTAAATAGATTCACAGACATCTTTTCATTGCAAACATTTGATCCGATGAGACGCTGTGTACTGTTGTGCTGTATTTATAGACCAACATGACAAAGGTTTGCAGTGTTTTTGCTTAAATAATGCCATTTTCTCCTGTTAATTTGTCAACACACTGTGGTCTTTGAAAAGCATGCTTTTGAGATGGGAAAGAAAAAGAACATCAGATCTGTATCAAAACAGTCAGATAATAAACAAAAGGCTATGTACAGCGAGTTCTGAGTCAGCAGATACCCTGATTAGTAAGGGTACTTTCAGTCTGAATAAGCCAAGAGTAATGATCATCCATAAAGAAGAGTTTTTTTCTCTCCCCATGTCCAAAGATTGGGGAAGTTACGGTAGTCGAATGGTCTGTTCTGTGAGCTCTCTCTGGAGTATTGTCTTCAGTACTCTTTGCTGTTAACAAACTGGTCTGACCAGTGATTAATGTTAAAGACCTGATTTTTCAGAGGTGCCATGCACCCACAGCTCCCATTGGGGAAGGCAGGTGCTGAACATCTCTGAAAATCAGGCCAAAAAGCCCTAGGGATCAGAGTGTTGGAGTTAGGATCGGGGATTTGCAGCCACAAATGGTTGAAATAACCATCCTTTTTAAATCCAACAGGCAACTCTATTGGCTGGCATTAAGAAATTATAAATCATTTATCTTAAGGATCCTTGTCAATGTAAGAACTGAAACAGTGGCCACATCCATACTAGAAACACTTTACTGGTATGCTATATCGGCAAAGCTGCACTTTGTACCAGTACAGTAAAGTCTCTCCTTCCCCCGAGAGAAATAAGCTTTACCTGTAAATGCGCAGTTTTGGCTGTATAGCTGCGTCTGCACTAGGGACTTCTGCTGGCACAGCTGTGTTGGTCAGGGATCACATCTCTTCACACCCCTAACCAACACAGCTCTGTTGACCGAAGTCTGTAGCGTAGACCTGGTGTGTGACTGCTCAGCATTGATGTGCTTGATTATAGAGTGAGTGACCTGCTTCTATTGGCTGGGTTGTATTGAAGTACTGTGATGCTGAGGCAATGCCATATAGCTGCAGAAAGGGTCATTGTGATTTTAACTTACATAAGCAAAAGCCTCACTTCTGTGGAAAAGGAGGAAGCAGCCCCTCTCTCTATAGCTCTGGTGCAGCTGCCCTTGGAATACATTGCATTCAGTTCTGGGCACCATGGGGCAACTGGAGAAAGATCAGACAAGAGCAACAGACAGGCCAGGGCTAGAGTGGTTAACTGTGCCCTGATTCGGTCAGGTGCTTAAGCTTGTGCCTAATTTTAAGCATAGACATAGTCCCTTTGATTTTAATTGGACTACACATGCTCCAAGTCAGGCACTTGCTTAAGTGCCTTGCTGAATCAGCGACCTAATAAGGGAGAATAAAAGAGCTAAGTATACACACTAAGTGGGGGACATAAATATTTTAAGAGTGTGAACCCTGATTTAGAAGAGATATTTAGTGTGATACCTGAGGTTTAAGTTGGAGCAAAGGGAAGAAGGTAAGAAAGGGAAAATGTAGGCAGTGTAGCAAGAACTTCCTGGCTTTTGGTTCTTTGGCTAAGAGTGAGCAGGGTCTTTAGAGGTCTTCATTTTTGGTTGCCAAACATAAAGCATCCAAAACAGGCATAATTTTCAGAGGGCAGGCGATGAGCACTTTCTGAAAGTCAGGCTCTTTTAAGGTTGGCCATCCAAGTCACTAGTAACCTTTAGAAATCTTGGCCCTTAACTGTGCACCGGCAATGTTATATTAAGACACTATTTATCTATTTAATTTCCATTTTTACAGGAGACTTTATTTCTTTAGGAAAAAGGGGGGATATTAAAAAAAGAAAGTCCTCGGTTCTATCTCAAAGAGGCAATCAGTCAACGGAGGCCAACCGGTGGCCATCTTTGTCATTAGTAACTAAACACTTATAGACAGCTTAAAAGGGACCAAATCCTGTAGTCCTTGCACAGGCAGTATTTCCACTGAGTGAAATTCTGCCCCCATTGAAGTCAATGGGAGTTTTGCCTGAGAAAAGACTGCAGAATTTGGCCCAGGAGAAAGAATTTTCAACTTGAAGAAACTTCTCACTAAATGTTTAACTGAATTAGTCAATCTATAGCTTTTATTACTTATTAGTGGGCTTACTGCAATCAGTCAGTGGGGAAATGGTGATCTCAACTTCGGAACCCAGGTCTCTGTGGCTGAATTGCTATTGGAACACATGCAAATGAGAAAGGTGACTGTCAGTGGAAATTCTGCAGTGTCAGGAAAGTGTTACTTGTGGTTTACAAAACAAAACCAGAGCCCAATCCTCAAAGAATTGCAAGTATGTTCATATACAACCCCAATTCTCTTGTCACTGCTGCTGCTACGCACACATTAAATTTGGCAGGCCCTTACTGAGAGACTTGAAAGATGCACTTCTGCCATCTTAGCAGTGACATGTGGACTGAAGGAAGGCATTTGGTCTGAGTGTCGGCTTAATAAGGAGTGACATTATCTTAAATACCAAGCACTAATTTTTTTTAAAGCATACATCCAGGTTAGTCTCTGAAGGGCACTTGGGAGTACTTGCTGTCCTTCCCTGGCAGCCAGCCATTAGAAATAAACCAGGGAGACATTTAAGAGCAGCAGAATGGTACTCTTTGCACCCTCAAAGAATGCCGATAACCATAGTGCATGGAACAGAAGAGGTGCCTCGAAAATGTATTATTTAGCTCAGAGTCAGGGATTAACGTGTCTCCAAAACAGTGTCCATTCCCAGTGTCCATTCCCACTCCCCTTCCCTTGATCCTCCATAGTTTAGTCTCCTTTTGCCAACTGAAACACCCCCACCCCCACAACAATCAGAAAGAACTGCTGACATTATGGCAAGCCGTGCACAAGCTGTATTGTTTGCTAAACTCCCTTCATCCTGTTCTTACTCTCCCATGTCACAGTCAGGGCCAGCCTCAGAAACCAGCCAGGGGCTGTTGGGTTATAGAATAAGTCCTCCAGGAAGTGTAGAGATGCTTCCTGTACACTCTTCACGCAGTCTTTGGTTTCCCTGGGACACTCCTGCTGAGGCAGAAATAAATGAGCTCAGGATAGGGCAGTTGTAGGCTGCAGCTACGCAGAGTAGTAGGAAGTTTGTCATCTCATTTCTGTACATAGTTCCTGTTCATAATAAAGTGTTTATCCTGACACCACTCTGCTTGTCATTAAGCTACTACAGTTGTGGCCTGGTTCTTTTGAGGTTCTACCTCCCACTGGAGCAGCCAGACTGAAGGAGGAAAACATCTCACCTCCAATCATGGCAGCAGGGTGAGAGGTGGAAGAGACTGGTGGTCACTATCAGTAGCTAATGTTTGTACTAGGGGTGGGTGAACCTCACAGAGTTTTGCTAACCTCATGCCCTCTTCACAAAACTAGCTTGAGTTCATGAACCTTTTTTCCTCTTTTAATGTAAACCCACATTCCTCCCCCTCCCATCGCCAAGGGGGTTAAGTCAATTAAAATACGCTTCTTGTTAAAAGGAAGACAGTGCCAAGTATTAGGGATAGAACATACCCCTACAGCTAGGCAGGCGTGTGCTACATATTTCATATGATTTTTTTCACCCATCTTTTCGGCTCCATTTTCCCAGTCCCTCTGTATTTATTTTTCTCGCAGCTCCATTTTTCACCCAATTTCTTCATGGGATTTCTTGTCTTTTCTTGTAGTCTCTCCTACGTGCAGTGTGTTAAAGACTAATCTTTGAACTCAAAATGTTCAAGTGGGTTTAAACCTAGGCCAAGTGAGTTGCCTATCTCTTTGGATATGTACAGCCTTATATATACGCTAAGTGTTATTAGATTCCTCTCCAGCAGACTGAAATGGTGCAACCCTTGTAATCCTGCATGCCTCTGTTCTATTCATAACTCCTCCAAAGGGTCCCTATCATCTCAAAATTGTCAGGGTAGTATTTCAGTGAGTACCAGCTACAACTAAACCACTTAAGCACCTAAAAACAAAGTCTGTGCCCAGATGCAGCAGACCCATAACTCTGACTGCGGCCAATGTTTATTTGCGGTTAGATTGTGGCCCTCAAATTTATGTTAATTTTTTCCAATGCCTTTCTGGTTTGGGCTATGAGAGTATTTGTAAGGTACAATAATATTATATGTTAAGGAATTTGGAGCTTATTTAAAAGGTTAAAACCTAGCTGAAAAACAGTTTATAGAGTTTTGAATTTCTGGTTAGTGGAATTTACTGTACATGAGATTTGTAATAATGTGCTGAGCACATTTAAGTGATGAATAATAAATAAATAAATTTGGAATCCATGGGCGAGATCCTCATCTGGTGTGAATCAGACATGCCAAACCCGCAAAAAAAAAAAAAAAATGCAGAAATTGGGCTTGTTTTGGGCTTAACTGGCATGTGGGTTGCTTGTTGGCTAGTTTTTGGCTTGTAGCTTGTTCCTTCTTCTTTTTTGATCAGCTCCCGGCAAGCAGGGGCACGGGGCAAGTAGGGGCAAGGCAGGGAGAGAGTCAGGGGTGCACAGTGGGCCCACCACAGTCCCAGACTGCATGCCAGGGGGATCTAGTCACATAGAGTGTTGGGGTTCTTAGGGATTGGCTTGTTTTGAAATGGGATTAGCTTGATTTTTGGCTTATTGTGAAAGTCGGGGTGCTTATTTACTGCATGAAAGTTGGCAACTGGGGTGTGAATCAGTGTAGCTCTAAGGGACTCAAGAGAGCTATGCCAAGTTACAACAGCCCTATAGTTTTCTAACCCAAGGGAGTGGCTAAAAGGACGATTTTTTTGATACTCCATTTCAGCATCCAGTTTTAGAAGATTTATTTTTCACTTATCTCATCCCTTCAGCCAAGGTACATTTATACATACAGCCCCAAGTCTGGTGAGCTGTTTAGATTTATTAATGCACCTGGCTGTTTGTATTTCAGTGCTGATTTGGCGTAAAAAGAGCTCAAAGAAAAGTGTGTTCAATTACATGAAGAAAAGCGTGAAGAAAATGCTGTGTTTTTATTGGCTTGTTTCATTAGATTCCGTACACTAGGGATATTTTATTTGGTTCTCCGGTCACAGCACATTTCCTGGTCTCACCATTCCACAAAAGAAATATATTTTACTATGGCAGTTTTCTACATCTTGAGCTGCCCCAACTCTCTCCTCCATTTCTTGTTGGGATTTTGTACTAGGCACAGATGGGCCTGATTCCTATTTAACTCAGGCCTCTTTACACTCTCAGGCCTGGTCTACACTATGACTTTAATTCGGATTTAGCTGCGTTAATCCGAATTAACCCTTCACCCGTCCACACTACAGAGCCAGTTAATTCGAATTAAAGGGCACTTAAAATCGATTTCTGTACTCCACCTCGACGAGCGGAGTAGCCCCAAAATCGATTTTGTTAATTCGAATTAGGGTTAGTGTGGCCGCACACCACCGAATTAATGTGGTTAAATTAATGGAGTAGTGTGGCCGCACACCACCGAATTAATGTGGTTAAAAACCGAATTAATGTGCTTAGTGTGGCCGCGCACAATCGAATTTATACAACCTGTTTCCCAAATTCGAATTATCTAAATTCGGATTAATCCCGTAGTGTAGACATACCCTCAGAACAGTATAAAGGGGCCTTAGTATAAATGAGAATCAGGCTCAAAGGTGTGGCAAAGGGATAACTGAAGGGTCAGGGATTTAGAACAGAACAGAGATTCGGGCCCCAGTGATGTCAGAGTTGTGTCACTGACTTCAATGGGAGAAGGACTGAGCCCAGAGCTTTTTACCTGTAAGGGTATGTCTACACTAGAGCTGGAAGGTGTGACTACCAACCCTAGGAGACATCCCTGAACTAGTTCTGATTGAGCTAGAACACTACAAATAGAAATGTAGCTGTGGCAGCACAAGGGGCAAGAGGAGCTAGCTGCCCTAAGTACGATCCCTCTGAGACAGTAGGTGCATATTTGGGGCAGCTAGCCCCTCCCACTCCTGGCACTGCCAAAGCGACACTGTTTCGGAGCACTACCTTAATCAGAACGAATGCAGGTATATTTACTCGAGCTGGCAATTACAACCTCCAGCTGCAGTACAGACATACTCTAAGTCACTGGTTTGAGTGTGGCCTGCTTGGCAGTGGCCCGAAATTGTTACTATATGACAGCCCTTTGGGAATCTAGGTAAAATTGAGTTGGTGGACTCTGGAGTTGGTCCAGTTTCTAGTGGACAGGGGTCACAGAATGGTTATTACAATTGGCCACTGGTACTCTTGTTGGCATGAGCAGCAGAAATGCCAAGGACTCCAGTGATGGAAAAGACCTCCACGGGTAAATAAATAAATGTATTTATAAGTAAGTAAATGAGACCAATGAAGTTGTATAGAAATTGAATAGGAATCTATAGCAATTGGTCTAAGAACCTTTGTAGAATTTAATAGAGAATTATAACTTTTCTATAGGGTTTTGAACCATCCTATAGAAGAGATAGGTCTCCATTAAATTCTATAGGATGGCTCAGAAACCCAATAGCAAGGCTATCATTTTCTACTGAATTGTATAGGACTTTTCGAAAGGAGCTGAATGAATGTGGAGACTGAAGTGCCCTCTAATTCCTGAAGGTGTCTGAGTTACAATGCCATTAGGAGGCTTTTGCCACTGCTGTTGCAGTTGTGCCTGTTCTGTGGATAAAAAGAAAAGTTCTCTCTGGGACAAGTTTTAAATACACTCGGGAAATCTGTATGAAAAGCAGTTGCACAGCTGGCCCATTAGCCCAGCAATAATACAGATCTGGGGTTTGAGTCGGATGTTCAGTCCCTTGTTCCAAGCAGGTTTGGGAGCATTATATAGGCTGCACATTCAAACATGTTGGTTACAGTACTTCTCTCTCCTCAGGAGAGGGAGAGTTGTCATAATGGATGGGCCCTAAGGGTAGTGATGGTGAAATTGGTTCTGATGAAAGTTGTCATACTGGGAACACTAGGCCTTGTCTACATGGGCAATTTTAGGGAATTCTCTCACTGGCACTAACAACTAGTGTAGCCCAGCCGCTGCTGGTGCTTTTACTACTGTGTCACAAGATTTGCTCATAGAAATTGTGACATTATTTGATTAAAATCTGACCATGTAGATCACTGTTGCTGCCACTGTTATATAATTGCAACAAATCTTGTACAAAGTGTGGCATGTGAGATGTCTATGGAAAAGTTATGATTTGCTGAATATGATTATGCCATTTATAGGCATGCATCATTTTTGTATCTGAAGTTATGAATATTAACTATGTACCTCTATTTCAAATATTTGCTCCTGTGGTGACACCAACAAGGTATTTAGCCAGCACATTGTGAAGGGACTATTCAATTTGAACAGCCCATCAAAGAACACTTAACTCACAATGAACCATGGAAGACATCTATTTACACTTAATGGACTTTCCTGAGGACTTTTTTTTACTAGAGTACGGGTAATGGCTTCTGGTATGACTAAGCGAAGCATGCATGGACATATGACTTGCCCATGTGACTCCAAACTCCATCTGGTTACCTGTAATTTTCCACAAACGTAGAACAATGGGTTTCCCTTCACTCAGAAGAAGCTATAAAAGGCCCAGGAAACATCTCCATTTTGCCTCTTTACTGCTCAAACCTCTGGACTATGAACTTATACTAATGGGAGCAGCCTAACCAAAGGACTGAGGACCTTCCAATGATTTGGAAGCAACCAGAGACTTAACAAGCCAGCAGTTTATTTCATCGCTGCTACAAGCCTGATCCAAGAACTTTGCAATTACTGTATGTATTTGATTCCTTTAAACAATTTTAACTCTACCTTTCTTTCTTTTTATAAATAAACCTTTAAATATTAGATACTAAAGGATTGGCAACAAAGTGATTATTGGGCAAGATCTGAGTTGTATATTGACTTGGGTGTGTGGCTGCTCCTTTGGGATCAGACGAACCCTTTTGTTTGATGAAATTGGTTTGAAATAAGAGATAGTGTCTAGGTGTTGAATCCAGGATTGGAATACCTAAGGAGGCTGCATTTCTGACTTCTTGTTAGCCAGTGTGGTGAGACAGTAGTTTACTTTTGTTGCTGGTTTGGTATATCTCATGGAAGAATAACCACCAGTTTTGGGGTGTGTCTGCCTTTTTTCCAAGCAGCTTGTCCTGAATTTGGTATTCTCAGTTGTGACCCATTAAGGCGTGGTGACACAAATATTTCCATTTGCTTTAGGTTTCATAAAACCATTTTAAAAATAAATCCTACAACTGGGGCCTAAATGACTTGACCATATCCCTTCAAAGCCCTCACTTCATAAAGCAAATTAATGAATAGGGTTTGTATATAAAAAAGAAGGAAAGATCGTATCAGAAAATGCAATTCCCATAAAAGGTAATACTTGACTCTTACAACTCCTTGGATGTTTTCAATGCACAAGAAAAATGAAAAATAACTAACAAAGTACAGTGTAGAACATTCTAATTAGCACCATGGTCAAGATCGGAGTCTATAATTTCACTGGTTGCTTTACAAACTCTTAAAGGACAGAGAATCATCAAACTCATAAAAAAAGGTTAAACTAAGTGTGATCTATAAAGGGATAACATGTAGAGAACAAGCTCCCAGGCTTCTCAAATCATTTCTCATGAAAACAGATCCATAGGGTTGGGTTTGTTTTTTTTTAAAAGCCAGAGCATTCACAGAAGTTCTGATTACATTTTACTGCAGGAGAAGGAAAGAAGAAGAAAAAAAGCAGTTTTTCAAGTATTCACTGAGTGTATTCTTCTCTCATGTACCATGGTTTACTTCTACACCGACACATGCAAAAGGGAATTCTGTACAGGTGGTCAAGTCACCTCTCTATACAAAGCTTTAGCCTGAAGTCATCCCAGAACATACAAATACATTCTAAGTGACTTATAGTAATACCATAGACTTCTTTAAAAGAACAACACAGCTATTGCATGGAATACTAATTGTTTTCTGGTTAAAACTCTTTTCGATACTCACAGGTACCTGGAAAACACACGGCTTTGAACCTCCAAATCAAATGAAAATTTAAACTTTGTAAACAATTCTCTCTTATTTCTCCACCTGCGGGGAGGAGGAGGAGGAGAAAGAGGGTCTGTCTGGATTACTTGGGTGACCTCTGACAGTCACCTGAGGGGTCTATCTTTTTCTTACACTGTGGAACACTTATATAGCTTGTCATGCCCATCAAGTCTCATTCAATTTTCAATTGAACTGGATGGGCTGGTCTTCTCCAGTCTAGCTCCTCCCTGTCAGCCAGGACAGATGTGACTGACTTCTCCCTTCTGTTTCAGTTCTTTCCCTCCTGGCAGGTTTGGTCTAGTGGACTTTTCTCCTATGCAGTCTGGATCCAGACCCTCCTCTCCAGGCAGGTCTGGCTCCAGTCTAGCTCCTCGAAGTCTAAGAGCACCTCCTCTTCCAGGTCTGGCTCCACGTCACTTCTTGGAGAAAGCCTTTTCAGTGCCTTTCCTCCCCAGAGGAAATATAGCTCTTTTCTTAGGAGAGATACTTACTAGAGCTTGTCAGAAAACTGTTTTCCCCTCCTGTAAGAATTTTTGAGATTTCAAAAAAATTTTCCCACCCCCAAAATCAGAATGAAAAGTTGAAATCACAAAACATATTCCAAACCAAAAATCCAAACAAAAATTAGCATTGGGTCAATCTAAATATTTCACTTTGGTAATTTTGAAATGGCTTGTTACCATTTTTAAACACATTTTACTATCAATTAACTGAAATTTCTAAACAAAGGTGTTTTAACCTGAAAAATGCTACGTTTTGTATTGAAAGTGTAAAAATGGGATGTTTTGACAATGTTTTTTTCCCCAAAGACTTTTCAAAATACAAATGGGTTGAAACTGACCCTTTGCTGTGAACAGTTTCAATAATAAGAACATTTATAAATCACACACAGACAAACCTGGTTTTGTTGAAAAACAGAATATAGACAATTCTAAAGGAAGTGTGTCTGGCGCTCATCTCAGCAGCCTGTTAAATTTTCTAGGTAGTGTGCAATAATGCTAATACTGATGTATCTGGTCAACACACAATCATAAATCACATGGCAAGAAAGACGGTGCTAAGAACTCAAACATTTAAACAAAGTCAGGCAAAGGGGTTTAAAGCTTCTTATAAAACAAACAATCAAGCACTTGATTGCCATGCCACCCACTGAGAAAGTCATGTGACAGCCAAAGGAAGGGCTGTTTGCAGCCCTTCCATCCGATTAAGAAAACAGCTGCACTGGTTTGTGCTCTACCCTTTTAGGATGAACTACTCCCTTAGGCCTTGCTTGAGGTTTTGCAAGAGCCTGGGTTACAGGCTGTTGGGACCACAGTGGTAATGTGCAGCAGGCAGCCTGGATATACAAACACAGGCCTACCTCTTCTTTCCCATACAAACAGACCCGGGTTAACCAATGTGCACTTAGTACACTTGCACAGGGCTCCCATCTCAAGGGGCCCCCCCCGACTACCAGATCTATGGGTGGCTTTGCAACGGGCCAAACCTGAGTAGTGCTGTGACCCCACACGCTCCAGGTCACAGTGCCACTCGCTCAAATTTGGCCTGTGTTGTGGGAGTACAGGACAGGTGATGAGAGCAAGCAGAGCTGCTGGGAAGCCAGGACCAGGAGGAGCCCTCCTAGCCCAGGATGGGAGTGGAGCACTGAGCCTGGCAGGGTGGGGGGTGGAGTGAGCAGGTTGCTGGTGAGAGGGCAGGAAGGGCCCGGGGGAACTGGGGAGGGACTGGGGTGAGTGGGGCACATTGGGGGGCTGCAAGATGAGGGGTTGCAGGCGAGTGGGGGATTACAGGGAGGTGGAAGGAGTTGTGGGGAGAATGGAGGATGTTGGAGGTGATGAATTTGGGGGCCAGGATGTTGGGGGCTGTGGCTGGTGGGCTGGTGTTGGGGGTTGTGGTGAGCGGAATGTATGTCAGGACTCCTAGGATGCATGTGGGGCCTGATGGAGGGTTGTTGGGGTATATGTGGAGTGGCAGGACCATTCGGGGGAGAGGTCTGTGTGTGGGGCGGGCAGAGAGGGGCACTCGGGGCTCTATGTATGAGCTGGGAGCGCTTTGCTGAGGGGCCCCTGTTCATGCCATGCTGGGCTGGCAGCAGCTAGGACAGAGCTAGAGCAGGGTTGCAGCATGGCTCGGGTTTGACCAGGCCGCCCCTCTATCATGTCGGGGGGTGGAGGGGGAAGGACAGTTGGGCCAATTGTGAGTGACGGTGGCAGGGGCAATTTCCATAGTTAACAGGGACCCAAAATTCTTTAATCCCGCCCTGCATACAAAGTTTTTACAGTCCATTGACATGAATAGATTTACTCTTGGTTTACATCAGTGGGATAGGAGAATCAAGCCCATATTCTCCGGAACGGAGCATTTGAAGGTGGGTAATGCTAATCTCTGCTCTCTTTGGCTGAAATGTCAGTATGTTGAGTCTTGTAACACAGAACTCTGTTAAAAGGTAGGAGTGTTTGCAATTAAGGGACATTTCTTAGAGGCAGTTTTGAGGGGTTTGCATGTGAGGACGATGGACACTGCGGGGGGCTTGAAGACAAAACTTATGCAAGTTGAAACCAAACGGTTTGTGAGGACCATCGCGTTCCCCACACTGCCGTGACTGACACGCATGCAGTCTCAGGCTCACACAGCCGCTGAACGAAGAATGGACCCATTATGGCAAAGAAGCACGTAAGCATTAGTCATTAATTACATTGCAGCACAATCAAGCAGGGGAAGTGAGAGAATGTGAGGGGGAGGGAGAAGAGGAGGGATAGAGTCATTCCTATTGCGCTGTCAGTGCCAGCATCAGAACCCCCTTAGTTTCCTTCTGCCACTCTCATCTTTGACCCTAATGCTCCCTTATCTTGCCCGATGTGTAGTTATTAACCCCTTGTGCAAACTGAGTATAAAATGCTACTCTTCTTTTTTGGTAGCACACTGCACGGCCAGGTTTCACAGGTATATGTACCCGCACAAGGTACACAGCACTTTGTGCTGCCTTTCACATTACCCCTTGTGCTTGGAATGACCACGTAAACCCCACTACACCAGGCCCTCAGCCACATCTTACTCAAATCCCTCCTAAAGGCTCACTTCTTCATAAGACCAGCAAAAACTAGCGTACACCACTCCAACGTCCTCCCTACTCACAATGTTACATAACTGCGGTCTGGAGGCCCCCAGGACCTCCACAGTGCTAGGTGCTGTACAAAACAGAACAAAAAGATAGTCTCTGCCCCAAAGCACTTACAATCTAATTTGGGCTCTTATCATCTAGTGTGTCTCATCTGGTCCTTTCTGGGTCTGCCTTTTACACTGTCAGTTCCTTGTGCCACAGACTGCCTTTTGGTATGTCTTGTACAGCACTAAACATGCTGTTGATGCGTAACAAAGAAATAATACAAATTAACAATAAATACAGTCAATTATTATATTTTAAAATAGTGCCAAAGTCTGGTAGGGACTAGTTGCCTGATGTGTTTATGGTTGCCTCCCATAGCATAATCTCAAAAGACAATCCAAATAAATACAGATCAAATCTAAGGATGCACTGCTGCCCCCAGAAATGCACGTATCATTCATACTGAAGTTCTGCAGTGATAGTGCATGGCTTTTTCTCAGCAAACTCGGCAAGAAGCCAGCTCTCATCATGACATGCCAGGACTTCATGGAAAGGCAAGCGAATGAGGCTAAACAGTGAGGTTTTCAGACTATGTGAAGATATTTATTCTGTACAGGTTCAGTTGTTGACTTGAAATATGACATATTCTTGACCACTCTGGGCCACATTGTACCCTCTAGTTCTGTGAGAGGAGATTACAAGGATCTAGCAGGTCCCAACTCAGGCTACAGGGGGCAGGGAAGGGAGATCACTGCCTCTGCAACATTATTCTCTCCCTCTAATGACCCTACAGAAGCCCCTCTGCACAGACTCCATAGACTTGGGATCCATGCACGGGCGGAATGTGAGGAAGACCAGAAAGGGCTTTACTCTCGTGCCATGTCCTCCCTTTTCCCCAAACCTATGGACCTTTTGTAGTTAAGTTAAATGAATACAGACAGGATCAGCATTATCACCATTCTCCTTCCACAGACTAGACTTCACCCTGTTAGGGAGGATTCTGAGGTCAGCAGATGGTGAGGGTGACATGGATTCTAAGGGGAGCTGGTAGGGACCAGGACCAATGCAAAGGTACAGGGTGTCCATGCAGATTACTCTGTGTTCATGGCTACCACAAGATCTACTAGTTTATGGGCTAGGTTGGAACCCCTGGTCAGGTCCATAGGAGGCAGGAGGGAATTGTATCCTACATTATCCAACAAAAGTATTCCAGATTCACAGAGTTCCCTTGACCCTATGTGGGAGAAATCTACCATTTAGTAAAACTTCATCTTCCTCCTGAAATACTTCTGTCATGAGAACTACAAATCTGTTTTTTTTAATTCAATGGACATTATTAATAATAATTCATTCATCTCAAATGAATTTCAACCCAGCCTCCATATTCTGCTGTTAGTTGAAAAAAGAATGACATATACTAGTATCAGTCATGTTACTTTTTCAGACCAATTTTGTCTGACACCTGGAATGATCGCAGACATTGCCTCAACCTGGTTTTTAAGATACGGGGGGGGGGAGGAATCATCTGAAACCTGACAGCCACTATTGGAGGGAGTGTTGTTTTACAATAATACAGAAATCTATTAGTCTATTATGTAATAGACTCAGACCTTGAATGTTTCAGCTTACAGTGCATTTTAAGCCATTTTTGGAAGCATAGTTACATAAACCACTGAACAGTGATTTGGGACTGCAATGCAGAGAGATTTTGAATGGTAGAGATGCTAGTGGGGAAAGGATGTAAGTTAGAGATGTGCCTTGATGGGCTACTCTTCAGAAAGCAACAGGGATCCAGTAACCAGTCTTTCAATTCCCAGCAGGATCAATTACACCTTTCACCTGTCTGAGGTAGATGGAGCCAAGTTTACAATGTGAGAGCTTTTCAGATGAGACCTTAAATACTTTGCCGTTGTTTATACTGTATGGATATTAGTGCTCTTTTGGCTCTTGTACCTTTTGGCCAAAATCTCCTTGCTGTTGTGCAGCATGCTATGTATTTGCTGGTTGCTGTTCTCCACCCAAGACCGGGCTGCATTTCACTCATATTGTCTAATGTGAAGTACTTAGGGATTCTTTGGGATGAAAGGTACTGTATAACTGTGTCATTAAACATAAACCTAGTATAAATGTTTTAGATTGCATGTTTCCTAGGGTAGGGATAATCATTTACTATATGTTTGTATAGTGCCTAACACAATGGTGCCCTGATGTAGTCTGTGTCTCTTGGCACTACCACAAAACAAATAAATAAAATAATACTACAAAGACAGGCTTCATAATATTAATGTTGCTTTACATGACATTAGCTTTAAAACCTGTTACCACATAGATTCACACAGGGCCTGGGCAATTAGGTTCTGAAACCAGGCTATTGCACTGGAGGGGACAAAACCAAAGCCCACTATAACACCTCTCCCTTAGCTCATGCAATGAAGCCTATAATGGCATTTAATCTGAGGATTGTTTGTGATGCAAGATACCTATTCTTCTTCCAAACTTATCACCATACATTGATGTTTCCTGTGGTAGCATCTTAGCACTTCCTTCTGAATGAAGTGGCAGTGCCAGGAATTACATCATAGCAGCAGCCAGAGTAACACAGCTGTTATTTCTAGGCCCAATTCCCTACACCTTTATAGTGTACTTGACTTCTATGAAGTTACTCCAGATTTACACCACAGTCTGTAAACGAGAACAGAGTCAGGCTCACTGAGACTGGGGAGAGTGGTGAGGAGGGTGATTCTTCTAGGACCAACGAACAAACCCAATTCTGTGATTGCGCTTCTTATTTTCAGTGGATTTTGGAAGCGGCATGAGTGTGTTGTGTATACCCAAACTACGTGTGCTTGCAGTTGGCCCTGGGTTCACTCTGTCATTCCCCATCATGATAAAACTTCCTCCCTGTTTAAGTTATTTCATATTTCCATCAGCCTTTAATGAAACATGTTCTCCTTTCTCCAGAACATTAAGTGAGGCTCAGCTGTTAAGATCAGGCAGCTGTATTTTCCCCAACAGGCAGTGTTCTGGGATGGCGGATGGGGTGGGGAGAAAAAGCTAGGCTTGGGTGGACTAAGCTTGGTCCCCCTCTTCCCTTTAAATTTCAATATTTCTTTAGAAGCTTGAAAGAGTAGGATGCTCGTGTTGTTCTGAGCCATGTTAGAGTAAATGGCACAGCATTAATGTACATGGCCTGTTACACTCTGAAACAGGCATACTAAAAAGATAACATCCTCAAATGATGTTGTGGGAGAAAGCTGACATTAGAGCAAGTTACTGATCTTTTTGAAGGAAAGCCTCAAAGCTGTGGCGACTGTTTGAAAAAAGAGAAGAGAAATTCTAGACTGTTACAAGTGACCCACTTAAAAAATCTGACATAGATTTTCTGCATTTGCAAGATACACTTCCAGCCCTGTGCTGTTCACATAGGACCACAGAAAGTAGTCACAACAGAGAACACCGGCCACAGCTGTTCAGATTGCTGCTTGAATACTGCCAAGCTTCAGCCAATTTGCCTGTAATTCTATTCAGATGTTCAGAATCTGCCTCACTGCTTTTCAAAGTGCCATGCACTGGCTTATCACTCATCACATCATATGAGCAATGACTGCACTGCATTAGAGAGTGATGGTGACAGACATTAATGGGGGAATTAAGAAGATCATTAATGCATGCTAGCTTTGACAGTTCTTTCCCTTCCCCCACCCCGCACCTACACATCCAGTCACATGGCCCAAAGTGAAATCACATGAGAAAGAGAAAACAGTCAGGGTGTCTCCCCACCATAGATAATGTTGCAAAATCTCTTGCTGTATTGATGACATACTTTATATCCTCTTTATACACCGGGGAGAGACAATATTCAATTACTTGCATATGGCAACAAGCATTCTTTTACTGTGCCAGTTCTTTCCTTTTGAGGCAGTACCTGCATAACGCATGGAACAATATGAGACAATATCATACAGTACTATTCCGTTACACAGGACTGTCATGTCTTCAGTCCCAGAGCACACACCCCTCAGTTTCTATTCTGAGGAGGAGGCTGTTGCTTAAGGACTTTCCTTAAAGCCATTGGGCCAGTTTCATCCTTGGAGTAGCTCTGTTGTACTCAATGGAGTTGCGCCAGGGGTGAATCTGGCCTGTTTTCTGCACAGTTACATTGTCATGGTGGACTCAGCAGGAGACTGGAGTTTAGACACTGCATGACACAACTTGCCATCCCGGGTCTGTAGCAATAAAATGCATAATATAATATCTCATAAGATAATTGATGTCCTTTATTGTATCTTTATGACAGTCCATAATGCTCTACATCAACAGCGTCCATAATGTAATGAAGTAACTAGCGCACTAGGCAGTCTGCTGCAGAACTAAAATACATTCAGAACTAGGCTGAGCAGAGGTACCCAGCTCCTGCCAATGCTGGTAGGGATGGTTTGGGTCAGTGTGCCCTGAATTTTTGATCTAATATTCCGGTAGCAGTTTAAACCTGTACCAGGAGTGGAAGAGTTGGAGGCACCTCTTACTCCCTCGTTATAGTGAAAGCTGCCAGACATTCTCCTTGTTCTGCAACAGCAGCGAGCTGGCACATGTGGGCTTTTAACAGCACTGCTCACTGACTGCAACAAAACAAGGAGGCAAAGTCCACATTCTTTCTTCTTCAAACATTAATGTGCTGGTGCCAAAAGAGTTTCACCTCTTTTAACAAAAATGGAGCCTAAATAAAAGGAAGGGGATAGCCAAATGAAAGAAAAAACAACATTTCCCTTCCCAGAGAACGCTGCTGCCCATGGATGAAGGGCCAGAGAATTTTGAAATGGGCAAAATTGTCATTCAACATATCTGTGAAGATGTTTGCCTCAACATTGCTTTGCTCTCTGATATTCCTTCCTTAGCTAATGAAATGCTAAGGGTTATACCATGGCGATATTTGTTGCATTAAAATAGTTATACAGTCAGGCTCAGTCAATGTCTCAGAATAGCCAAGACTGGAAACTGATGCAAGACTCTTTAATGAAGGGTTTCTTAACTGCACGAGTGTCCTCTGATTTACTGATGAATGAGGGCGCTCCCTCTTCTTCCTCAACTGACATACCAGAATAATGGCACAGTATGGTGCAATTGGAAGTCTCCACTCAGGAGAACTGCAGAATCAGATTGCCACCATGGAAGGTCAACATTTCAGTCCACTGGCACAGGTGCATGGGAGAAATAGACAAAAAAATTCCCCACAGCTCTGCTAAGTTAATAGATTTAAAGGCTAGGAAGGCCCATTAGATCATTAAGTCTGACCTCTATTATAACACAGGCTGTCGAATTTCATCCCATCACTCCTGTATTCAGCCCAATAACTTGTGTTTGGTTAACACATCTTCCAGAAAGGCATCCAGTCTTGATGCAAAAACTTCAAGACACCAAGAATCCACCCCTTTTCATGGTAGTTTATTATAATGGTTAACCTCCCTCACTGTGCTTTATTTCTAATTTGAATTTGTCTGGCTTTAATTTCCAGCCATTGGTTCTTGTTCTGCTTTTCCCTGCTAGGTTAATGAGTCCTTTAGTACCCTATATTTTCTCCCCGTGAAGGTACTTAAATATTGTAATCAAATCACCACTCAGTCTTCTTTTTGATAAGCGGAAAACATTCAACTCCTGGAGTCTCTCACTGCAAGGCGTTTTCTCCAGCCCCTGAACTATTTGTGTGGCTTTTTTCAGCACCCTCTCCAATTTTTCAACACCCTTTTAAAAATGTGGATGCCAGAACTGGCCAGAGTATTCCAGTATTGATCTCACCAATGTCCTATACAGAAATAAAATCACCTCCCTTCTCCAAATCCTGTCTATACTTCCAAGTATTGCATGAGCCCTTTTTGCCACAGCATCACAGCGGGAGCTCATGTTCAGCCCTTTGTCCACAAGGATTCCTAAATCCTTTGCAGAGTCACTGCAATGCAGGATAAAATCCCCTGCTCGTTACAGTTGCCTGGTTACAGCTCGGACACGTGATTCTTCTCCCTTCTGAGCATCAGGATCTACAATATTAACATAAAATAGTGTAAAGTACTAACCCCAGCCTGCTATGTGCCATGTGCTAATTGTTCTGGGCCTCTCAAGAGAAGCCAGGTTGAATCTTGTGTGTAGTTTCTCATCCTTGGGCTGGCACAGGCTAGGAGAGCTGAAGGAATCACATTGAGACCTCTAAGGATTAGATGGAAAAAATGCCTCATGCTGCTCCCTAATTTTTTACCTATTTACCCATTAGAAAATGTTAAAAAGTGTGCTCTATGTGGGGTGCCTTTCCATAACTAATTTCCACACGAACATGAAATCGGACCACTCCTCCCATTCCAAGAAATAAATTAACCACAGAAATAATAATAAATGAGTCCCCTCCAGAATAGTCAATCAATCCCTCCATTCACAGGGCTGGAGCACCCACAGGGAAAAATTAGTGGGTGCACCCACCGGCAGCCAAGCTCCCCCCTGACTCTCCCTCGTCCTCGCTCCTCCGCCTACCTCCCAGTGCTTCCCCCCGGCCGCTGCCAAACAGCTGTTTAGCAGCATTAGCATGCTCCAGGAGGGAGAGGGAGAAGTGGGAATGTGGCACGCTCAGGGGAGAAGGCGGGGCCAGGGCGGGAATTTGGGGAAGGAGTTGGAATAGGGGCAGGGAAGGGGCAAAGTTGGGGCGGGGACTTTGGGGAAGGGGTTGGAATGGGGGCACGGAAGGGGTGTGAAGAGGCAGGGCAGGGGCGGGGCCTCAAGGAAGGGGTGGAGTGAGTGGTGGGGTCAAGCACCCACAGGGAGGAGGAGAAGTCGGCGCCTATGTCCACTCCTCATCCCCCCCCAGCAACAAATATATGGGAAACTAACTATGTTTTACTGCGTACCTGATGGATGAGAAAACTGAGGCTAATTTGGACAAATGGGGAGAGCAATTTCCAAAGTAAAGGATAAAATTAGATAAAATGATTATTTTGCTATTGAAAATATGCCAAAAAGTTAATTTATTTTAAGTCAGATTCTGCTTTCTGATACACCAGCGTAACCTTGGACTAACTCCATTGGGGTCACTCCAGATTGACACTGGTGGAAACTAGAGCAGAATTTGGCCCTTTGATTTTGGAATTATTATTTGTATGATGGTAGAACCTAAGGCCTCAATAAGGACTGGAACCTCATTGTACTAGTCTCTCTTGTTGGTGCGCATGATGATGGCAGAACCCCCTATTATTAAGGTTGCCTGAAATAACCCTTTTTTTTAGTTACTTATAAAACTTAGCCAAACTATAGGCATTTGGGCTATCATTTCCCATACTGGCTGTCTGTCTCAAGCTGCATTGTTAATTAATTATTAATTATTATTAGTAGTACTATTTTAATTTCAGTGAAAACAGTTCCGCTGTTTCCAAGAGACTAAGGAAAACACGATCAAATATTACTTTTCCCGCAGGACCCCTTCCTCATTCAGTGCACAGCATCTGCGGTTGCATCAGAGTTGTATAGTAAAGGAGGCTGCTTTCTATAGGACCCCCCAACTCATTTGTTGCAGTAGTGGGAAGGTGTGTAGTGAATGAGGCAGGGACTGCAGGAAGAGAAAGGACGGTCTCATTGTTAAGGCGGTTGAAAGTTGCCCTAGAAATTGGATTATTTCCCACAGAGTTTGTCTGTGATACTGGGCAAGCAAGTCACTTCAACCAAACTGGTCACTAGTTGTATGTTCCTTATTTTCTAGGTGCCTGTTTTGAGACCCTGGGGTCTGATTTGCAGAAGTGCTGAGCACTCACAGCTGCAACTGAAGTAAATGAGAGCTGTGCTTTGAACATATAAAGTCCTATCTAATGCTAAGTAGACCAGGGGTTCTCAAACTGGGGGTTGGGACCCCTTAGGGGGTCATGAGATTATAACATGGGGGGGGGTCATGAGCTGTCAGACTCCACCCCAAACCCCGCTTTGCCTCCAGCATTTATAAAGGTGTTAAATATATACAAAAGTGTTTTTAATGTATAAGGGGGGTTGCACTCAGAGGCTTGCTATGTGAAAGGGGTCCCCAGTACAAAAGTCTGAGAACCCCTGAAGTAGACCGAAAAATCAGGTCCTAAGCATCTCGGCCATCCAAAATTAGTGGTTGCTTTTGACCTTAATCTCTTTGTGCCTCAGTCCCCACCTGTAAAATGGAGATAATACTACCTCATCTCACAGGGGTACTGTGAAAAGCCCATGAGAAAATCAATAGTTCTGTCATCTAGGCAGGGTTTGATTAGTGTGCAGTAAATAAGGTCTAGCGTCACACACATTGAACAATGAGGAGAAAAGAAAGTATTGAACAGCTGCTCAGTAAGTGAGTGTCATCCATTCTGTGCACTGAATAAGGCCAGGGTCCCGTAGAAAAAACAGTATGTGAACATGTATTTAAAGTCTGTATTATAATGCATAAACAGAAGGGGGCTGAATTAAGGTTGCCTTAATTCTGACATTTCCTAATTTTGGAGTGCTTGACTTTGCAACCTTAAAAATGTTCTTTTAATGTAGTTGTTTTTATGTGTAATATAAATAAGTGACAGTCTCTGCCTCAAAAAGATTAGACCATTTGGTCAGGAGGGACGCATTGTCCCTAGGAAAGGGGTTATTTTCAAGCCAAAAAAATAAAGTGGCAAGCTTGAGCTAATCAAATCAAATCAAATCCCCCTCTAATTTTCAGTCCTTTCCTCTTGTTGGAAATATTTCCCACACTTCTACTTCTGATTGAACCAATACCAAAGCTAGTGCAAATTTCTTGGCAGAGCCTGTTTTTGCAAGAGTTTCAGACCAAAGTAATTTGGATACATTTTGGATAAGCAGCCAAACTTGTGTGGGAGCTTATCCAAACCAAATTGCTAATCTTTTAGATATTCACTCCTTCTTAGTCCTGTATCCTAGTCATAGAATTTCTGGTAACTTTTGAGAATAGCAGTGCCATATTTTGGTTATAACTAGGAGACTATTTCCACATGACCTGGAGCTAACAGGTTAATTGAGGATTTTGAACATGTAATTCACCAGAAATATTTATCTCCTCTAACTCCTTGGTGTTTAATTACTTTACAGATACCAGATCCTGATTTGTACAAAATGAATTACAGTAGAAGACCATCCCTGACAAAAAATGTACTGATAGAAACTGAGGATTGTTGCTTATGCAGAATCGGGGCCACAGAGCAGGCCATTGTAGGCCACGGTGACTATAGTTATGGGACCAACCCTAATTTGGGGGATTGTAAAGGAGAATCTCAGCTTTTATTTGTTAAAACACTGAGGGACAGATTTGCAGCTGGTATTTATCAGAGTAGTTCCATTGCCTTCAATGGAGCTATGGCAATTTACACCAGCTGAAGATCTGGCCCTAAGCTTCTATATTTTTTCCTTTTAGAGATAGACTTGAAAATGTTAATGGATGCCCATCGGTGCAAACTGATCCCTAGTTTGTCATTCTTCTCTGGACCCTCTCCAATTTATCAGCATCCTTCTTGAACTGTGGATACCAGAACTAGATACAGTATTCCAGCAGCGATCGCACCAGCGCCAAATACAGAGGTAAAAGTACCTCTTCACCCCTACTTGAGATTACCCTGTTCATGCATCCCAGGATCATATTCTCTCTTTTGGTCGCAGTGTCACACTGGGAAGTCATGTTCAGCTAATTAATTCCCAAACTAAAGTTCCCCGTTCTGTAAGTACAGGCTACATTCTTTGTTCCAAGATGTAAACATTTACATTTAGCCATATTAAAACACACATTATTTGCTTGTGCCCAGCCTACCAAGTGATCCAGATTGCTCTGAATCAGTGACCTGTCCTCTTCAATATTTGCCACTCCCTCAATTTTTATGTAATCTGCAAGCTTTATCAGTGACAATTTTATGTTCTCATTGATAAAATGTTAAATGCTATAGGGCCAAGAACTGGTCCCTGGGGGAGTCCAATAGAAATACACCCGCTTGATGATGATTCCCCATTTACAATTACATTTTGAGACCTATCAGCTAGCCAGTTTTTAATCAGTTTAATGTGTGCAAAGTTAATTTTTGTATCTTTCTAGTTTTTTAATCAAAATGTTATGCGGTACCAACACCTTACAGAAGTCTAAGTACATTATGACAATGCTATTACCTTTATTAACCAAATTTATAATCTCATAAAAATATCAAGTTACTTTGACAAAATGAAAGCTAATAATCAAATGCATTTATATATTGGCTTCCATATGAAGATCAATCTCTAATGTAATTTACAAAGAGATGGAGAGAGAGTGAGTACTGTAAGGTTGGGATGACAAAGCACTAACGTTCAGAAATTCACAGTCCAGGGGGAAATATGCCAGCTGTTCTGCAGTATTTAGCGTTGACAGGGTGTCATCTTAATTACTCTTTAAGGCACCCTCTCATGCTTAGGTACTACAAGATGTGTTGTCTTTCCTCATTCAGCGGCCTCTCCCTGAATTCATTGCTTTGGTCTCAACCTGAGGTCATTGTATAATAGCTTTGTGTGTGTGAATAGTTTGTGGACAGATTGAGATTTTCAGTTTTAACAAGCCCATGGAGTTTTCTTAGAGATTCACTGCCGGCTCCTAGAAGGGATAAAGGGCAAGTTGTGCCTATACAGCTTCTAAAATGTCTCACTCCAAAGTTCTTCAAGGTACAGAAATGTCTGGATTAGGACTAAGAGTACCCAGAGAAATTCAAGTGTGGATCTGGGTTCTGCTTTTGACCAAAGTTCTGCAAAATATCAGAATTTGCAGAACCTAAATGTAAACATTTCAGAATTTGGTGAGAAAGTTGTTAAGCGTTAAAAGTAACACAGCTAAAAATATACTACTACTGTATCTTTTAGAAGCTACTGTTTATGTGAATTATTGATCAAGAGTGCTCAGTAACTTTTAATGTAGGCCCTCTCTCCCCTCAGAGCCACTCCTACCTCCCTTACATCCAGAGTGGAATTAACCATTTGGTTCCTAAACTGTGTTATATTGGGGGACCCTATTTTTCCAGGACATCTATTTTTTTCTCCTCTTTGCATCAGACATTGGTCAGGACAATACAACAATCTGACTGAAGACAAACAAAAGGGGGAGCCATGATTTGAAGATAAATGTCCAAGGAGGCAGAGAGAAAATGTCAGAGACAGATTGTACCTGGGAGACCTTTAGGAATGGAGAGAGGTTGATGAGGCATCCTTGGAGAAGGATGCTAAAAAGAGAGATAGCCAAGGCAACAGCGCATTGCTGAAGGATTTAACACTGGGGGATCAAGCCAGCAAAATTTACTGTTGTAAATCTAGGACTTGTTAAAATCCATATTCATCGATTTGTTGCCATGAGATGTACCATGATTGGATTTTAACACATTTGTATAACAGTCCAAATAGTTTCCCGTGATGATCAATATTTTTACAAAAGTTTTAAAAGTTTAGCAGCACTTTTTGGGGGGGAAGAGACTGTCCTAAAGTGACTTTAAATCTCTAAAGTGATCTGGGTTCTTCCATTGCTACTTGAAAAGCCAGCTATACATCTGGGCAGCAATTAGATTAGCACAGCAGAAAAATCAATCCGAGAACCAAATTGAAATCCTAGCACAGCCTCATTTAGCATAAGGAGTGGATGAATAGACTCATCTGTACCAGCTCACAGTCAAACAAGAGGTAACCAGAGGCTTTTGCCAACCATTTTCTGTGAAGGATTTTTAGCCTCTGATTGCTGCAATGAATGCGGACACAGTATCTCCCACAATGACTGCACTAGTCGCGACAGACAACCACTTGTGTGAAAACATTGCCTGGCAAGGATTTGAACATCCTTTGCCACCTCCTGTCTATGCCAGAAATAGTTGTTTGTCAGTGATGGGGGAAATTAATGGAGTGTGTGACAGGGAATGGAATAAAGTATTACAAGGAACCCAACAGGGCAGGAAGATGTTAAAGCAAAGAAAACATCTGGGGTGAAATCCTGGTCCCACTGAAGTCAGTGACAAAACTCCTATTGACTTCTCTGGGCCAAGATTTTGCCCATGGAGAAGAATCCACAGGAATGGGATGGGAAATGCCTTAACATGGAAGAGCTGGAGTGACTGAAGCCATGGGAGAATTTCAGATGGGTGTCTTAGCTGCATGTAATTGATCGAAATGGATTATTCAGTATGTTGTATTTTACTGTTATAAGGGCACTGTCAAGGTATTTACCATAATTAAAAGAAGTCACTGTTATTTACCTATAGTGTTTTATAATAACCCCTTGGAATCTTGAAATAAATTCTATTTCTTACGTTGCAGTCTTCCACATTACTTTGTTATTGTAGGGCTGTGTGCATGTGATTTCAATAACTGATGTTAATTTTATGAATTATTTTAAATCAGTAGATTTAGAAATTCAGAATTCTGATTCGGATTTTAGTGCAAAATCCTGTGCCCTGGGTGCAGCCTGAATGAGTAACTTCTATAGGGAAGCTTGGTGGCTGGAATCCTCTCCCTCCAAGGCACAAAACAGCTGTGCAGCAGGTGCAGAGATATTTTTTTCTTCATCTAAACTAGCTAAATCAAAACAGATGGGGAGTTGAAGGGTGTCACGGTGATGGGGCTAGCTGCACCTCTGCCCTTTTTCTGGTCCCTGTGAATGCATCTGCCTCAAGGATTTGTCCTCTTGCTTGTGTGGGGGGTGAAATCTTGCTGACTAGGACCCAAGTCCACTGCCCTATCTAAACCAACCACTTAACGCCCTCCAGGTTCAGCTGGGTTTTGGAGCTCTCCCAAGAAGACCAGGTTACAGCCATTAAAGCTTCCTGTTCTGGCATTGTCTGTTAACAACCTTAAAGTGTAATCTGTTTGGCAACTACTAGAAAGAGCCTCCCAACCCCACTCCCCATGCTCTGCCTGTGGCACATAACAGTCTAGGCTCCTGTGGGCTCTCATACTTTGATCTAATTTTGGTTGTTGGGTTCAGTGTATGGGTGCTGGGTGGCATTGGTGGCCTGTGATTTATAGGAAGTTCAGATTAGATGAACTGGTGTTCCCTCCTGGCCTGAAACTCTATGACTCTGTAGGGTAGGGAATGATTCTACATTGGCATGTCATTGACTTTTAATGGGACTTGTGTTCACAAATCACTGAGGCAATTTTGAGAAGCCCACCTATTATTCCTAGCAACCCCTTGCACTCTGCTAAACAATCCCTCTCTCTCTGGGGTGCTTGACTCTCCTCTCACTTATAGCAGTGTAAATCAGGAAGAAATCTATTTATGTCAATGATGTTATACTAACAGGAAAGGCAAATCAGGCCTTTAAATATCCATAGCTTGTTATGTCCCTCCCAATTTTGCATGGTCATTGATTAGCCCAGCCTTATCTGGGACTAAATTCTGCAGTAGGATTATACAAATGCATCTCCCAGTTATTTCAACTGAAAGCAGCATTTGGTCCATTTAGTTCTGATGACCCTGACAGAGGGTTTGACTGTCATTAATAGTAAGCCACTTTCCACCGCTCTGGCAGTGCAAAGGGACCTTAAAGTAGGAGTAAATTATATTTGTACCCACTTTAAAAATCCCTTTACACTTCTAGAATGGTGGAAAGTGGCCATAGTGTAAGTGACAATCAGGGTCAGTCCTTGTGTTATCTACAGGGCAAGTATCTCTAGTTCAAGGAATTTCCATTATTGAGTGAACCCAAAAAGATTTTGTTCAAGAAAGTTATGAGCAACTGAGAAAGGTCAGGTTATAATGGGACTTTAAGTTCGTATTTAACTATCTGTGCTTATGATAAAAATGTTAATCTATGACATATTACAAATGTGAAATGAGGTCATACCAGGACCTATCAAGTTTGATAATACCCCTATCTCTTATTGAGGGAATAGCTGAATTAAGTTGATAGGCATGATCAGTCACATATAAAATATCTACACATTTTCTTTAAAATGTGTATTGTACCGCATATTTTACTGCAGCACTCTACAGATTTTAACTAGTAATTCTGCAGTTAAACCTGGACAATTCCTTTAAATAGGTTATTTTGAATCCTTGCAGCATATATTCAGCTCTGATGACCTGGTGACCACTGATTGAGCAGCACATTTGTAAAATTAGATTGTATATAAATCTACTTTTCTGTACCTGAGGCTTTCCAGATGCTGTAAAAATCTTATTGCATCCATAAAATGTATCCCAAAGGAACTGGTGCAAAGCCTGATGTGATAAAATGCATATCTCTCAATATATGTATTCATTAGGTTGTTTAAAAACCACCCAGTATCAATCACTGGTGTGGACATGTTTAGTGGCTGTCTGAAATATTAACTTGGACCGGATAGTGATTTTACAAGCAAGTGAAAAAGCAGTTTCATTGGACATTTAATTTACTGAACAATGCAGTGGATTGAAAAATGGAGAAGAAAGAGGGAGAGCAATTCCTGAAAGAAAACAATTATTGGAGCTTCAACAATTGCATGCAAAAGCCCAGTAAACACAGCTAGAAAGGAGCTTCTGAAGTTGAATCTTATGTTGATCATTTGTTATTTTGTTTGCTGATTGATGTAAATTGAGGTTGTGAAAAGTACGTGTTTCCTGTAGGCCAGTGGCTCTCAACCTTTCCAGACTACTTTATCCCTTTCAGGAGTCTGATTTGTCTTGCGTACCCCAAGATTCACCTCACTTAAAAACTACTTGCTTACAGAATCACACATAAAAATACAAAAGTGTCACAGCACACGATCACTGAAAAACTGCTGACTTTCTCATTTTTACCATGTAATTATAAAATAAATCCTTTGGAATACAAATATTGTACTTACATTTCAGTGTATAGTAAATAGAACAGTATAAACAAGTCATTGTCTGTATGAAATTTTACTTTGTACTGACTTCGCTAATGCTTTTTATGTAGCCTGTTGTAAAACTAGGCAAATATCTAGATGAGTTGATGTACCCCCTGGACGACCTCAGCATACCCCCAGGGATACGCATACCCTGGCTGAGAACCTCTGCTGTAGGGGGTTCTATGGCTCAAAACTAGTTTAGGAAAAATAAGAATGTACTCCATGCTCATCAACCAGTTTCTAGAATCAAACTAAAAAAATCAGCCTTTGAAACCAGATATGGTTTTTTGCTTCTGGTTTCTGGCCTGCCCAAGAAGGAGAAGTGCTGAAATACTGGGGGGAGGGGAAAGGCTATACATGAGGTATTCTTTCCATGACTGAATACTAAAGCATCAGAAACCTCAACCACACATGCTGTCCTCAAAGAATTCCATTCCAATTTTAGGGACTTCAAGAGGCCAAGAGAATATTCAAATTTGCAGTGCAGCTAAACTAATCCCAATGGCCAAGTGTTTTGCAGTTCACCCATTGTTATTTAATGCCCAGTTGTATCAGGGTTATTAGCTTGTGTGTCTGCTGCTATACCTGGCTGGTTCTAAGCAAAGCTGGTTTCAAGAATTAAGCACTGCTTGAACTCCTTATGTGAGGTGTCCCCATATTGTTCAAAGTCTTAGGGAAGAGAATGGTGACAGAGTAAGTGTATTGAACTAACTTCTTATGTGGCCACTCCCCATATCTTTGTGTCCAAGTGCCCTACAAAAGATGAAGGAATTTATCCTTCCAACACCCCATGAGGTAGGGATTATTATCTGCATTTTAGATGCAGGGAGCAGAGGCATGGACAAAGTTGCTTACCCCAGATTACGTAGGAAACCTGTAGCAGACCCAGGAATTCAACACGGGTCTCCTGACTCTCAGTCCACCACCTCAACCACTACCTCAGTCTTCCCCCACCTTAAGCAGAGAGGGAATTAAGCAAAAAAGTTTGGCTTTGGATCAGGATCCAAAGTTGTTTTCGGTGGGAGCATTCAGACCCAGGATTTTGATATAGGCCCATTTCTAAATATAAAATTGCGTTGTGTTGTTTTTAAATCAGCCTAAAACAGAAGTGATGAGAGCAGTGGAAGCCTCAAGGGATGGAGGAAGGGGAGTGTTGAGGAGGAAGGCGACTGAAGACACCGGCATTTCTATGGCCTCCCCACCCCCTCACACACATACCTTCCAGGTTATTGTCACACTTCTAAAAGTGTGAAAGCAAAGCAGGGGCTCTAGGAGAAGACACATTGACTAGTAGTAAACAACTTTTGATGCTGATGACCAGTTATCAAAAAACAAAACAACAACAACAACAAAACAATGTTTTTCATTAATCCTTTGAAAGATGCCCAAACAAAGGTAGGAAAAATATTACTCACTCCCCACTGCATTCTGGGGAGGATTCACATTTATTTTCCTGCTGTGACGGTGGCAATGGTGGGGAAATTAATTCCATATAATCCCTTTGCTTTTTCAAAACAGAACAGGGATAGAAAATTGCTACTTGTTTTAAAAAAACAAAACAAACAAACAAAAACAAGGGTAGGAGGCTGGAGTGAGCTAAGCATCCTTGGCTGACAAAGATTTAATTACTTGCTGAGCTGAAACGAGGACCTCACACAGTCTGGCTCTTGGAAAGAGTTCTGTGGGGGATGTCTGTCCATTCCAGCTAAGTATGTGCAGTTCTATCTAGTCTGATGAGCCACAAGAGAAATCAGGTATTTCTCATCCTGTCCACAGACTGTGGGTGTGTACAGGGACATAGGGAGCAGCAGTACAGAGAGAAGGCCTTTGGAAACAGGATGAATTTAAAACTTCTTGGTTAATTTCTGCTCTGTGACCTCTTCCAATTAATTTTCCATTGAATTTGTCCTACCTTGCTTAAGTCAGAAATGTGATTATAAGATGGTTGAACACTGAGCAGATGCAGAGAGAAGGTCTCTCCTTTCCCAGCTTTTCTCCAGTCACACAGAAATATCCAGGCTGCAGAGAAATCCATTGTGTGGGCTGCAGAAATTAGTTGCAGCTGTTAATGGCCATTGTTTAAGGAGTGTCTTGGCACTTCTTTGGGGTTGAGAATTCCCTTTCAGGAGCCTTTTGTGGTAGCTTTTGCGCTGTGTTTGTTGCAGTCCTGAGCCCCCTTTATAAACCATATATTAACATGAAATCTGACTATACAGATATTTGGAAGGTAGTTTGGACGGGGGGGGGGAGGGGCGGAAGCAGAGAATGTTGGGTTGGAATGGTTTTGATTTATTTCTTATTGTCTGTGACTTTCTCCCCCTTCCTTTGCAGGGCAAGAACTAGAGCAAGAGAAGGAATAGCTATCTAACTTGTTTATAAACAAGCACAGGTGTGTGGAGGACAGCTCCTCTCCATAGGCTGAGATTGACAGCACCTGACATAAAGGGGAAGAATTATCTATGAGGGCCCCGCTCACAAGAGTTTCTCCTGAAAGAGAAGAGTGTGTGTGTGTGGGAGTTTACTTCCTCACCCTGTGCCATGGAATGAGCCTGGTCTTTAGGGCCCTGCTGCAGGCTAAGCCATCTGTTGGAGGCCTTGTGTCTCCATATTGGCTCTGTGCTCCTGGCAGCTTCCACTAGCAGAGACTCCTCTGACCATGGCTGATTCCTCAGGCTTCTGTACAGAGGGATACCTATCGTGGAGGGGGCTCAATGAGATTGTGACAATGTACATTTCCACCCAGCCCAGGGCTGCCCACTGCTCATCCATCCTCCAGTCTGCTCAATTCCTGTAGCCCTTCTTCTTGCTCTTCACCGATTCCGACTCCATGGAGTGCCCTCAAAAGGTGACAGCACCACACAGGTGGCTGACCCCGTCACTCACTCTTCGATTCCTCTTGTGGATCTTTGCAGATGGGGAAATTATGCTTCCTCATATTTCTAGCTGCCTGCCTGTTCTGGCAAGGTAACTTCTCTTTTGTAGTGACCCTTAATATGTCTGTCAAGGACACATTTTTGTTCTGAAACTTTAAAAGGCAAGCGGCATTTTGGTTCAGAAGGTTTTTTTTTTTTCTTCTTTTCATGAATTAATCTCCAATACAGGCAGACCTTCCAATTCTGTGTGTGTCCCAGTGCCATTGCAAATGATTGCTTTTTAGGCTACGTTTGTTTTTCAATTTGTGCTGCCACATATCGATCCTGACAGAAGAAGCTTTTGTACAAACAAACAACTATTTTTTTTCAAAGCCCAGGATTAATTGTAAAATAATACACAGTTGAGACATATGGTGTGTGGCATGTAAAGCATCTCGCATATAGAATAGACAATGCCAAGTCCTTCAGACTGCTTCCCTTTCTATAAGAGATGAGGAAATTTGGGTGGTAATGAGCATGGGGTCTTGATTTTTCCTCTTCACTCTGTGAGCCCTCCATCTTCCCACATATAAATCTCACATGCATGCACTGTATAGTCACGCCCAGATATGCCCAGCGATTATGATGATCACTCCCTGGAATACACTGACACTGAAAGGACATATTTGGGCATTTCTTTTCCATGGCCATTTCTCTCTCTCCTTCCCTCTCTCTCTTCTGTCTAAAGCGGTCTCTCCTCCCGCTCCCCAACAAAAGCAGTAAAGAGTCACTCCTCACAGACTCCCTTTGACAGCAACCCTGGGTGGGCGTAAATTAAGTGATTACACTGCTAGAGAAGTCTCCTGAGGAGGGGATTAAGGCAGCTTTGAGATCCAGGCAAGGTCAGGAAAAGGTGGCCACATGTGAACTAAAAGCGGAAGCTGCCCTTTCAAGTGCCTAGAATTATCAGTCAAGCAGCACCTACATTTCATGGCAGCGTGCGCTTGTTCTCAGCCACCATTCAGGGAAAGGCAAGGACATTTTCCTCCTCTTTGTCCAGTTTCCCCGCTCTGAACTCTGCAGTTCACGCTATATCAATGACCAGAAGGGTAAAAACACTACAATCCTATACATTGTTACAGAATGCACCTACATGCAGCAGCATTAGAGACGAACCCCAGGATTGAATGCTCATACTGGATCAAATCCATGGACTAATGGACAGACCAGATCATTTGGATCTAAACTTTCCAATTTAGAGCTCTCTCTATAAGCAGCCTGAGCAAGATCCAGAATTCAAACAACCCCTTGGGGGAGCATTCAGATTTGGATCTAGTTTCACATTTGATTGTTGCCATTCCCCTCCCTAATTAGTATCTTTGGCTTGGATCCACAAAGGCATTTAGGCACCTAAGTCCTGTTGTTAGGCTCTATTGTGATCCACAAAGCTCTCACTTGGCAGCTGCCTAACCCTGTAGGTGCCTAAACTCACTTGACGCCTACGTTTTCCGTAAAAATTCCCTAAGCGCCTCTGTTTCTGCTTCCCACTAGGAGTCCGGATGCCTATCTCCAATCTAACCCCCACTGCAATCCACACACTGGGAGAAGATGGGCGTTCCTTCACCTAATCTGCCTGTGGGGCCTGATCTGGTAGGTTTGCTCAGGGGCTACCTAGATGTGCACAAAACAGCTGTGGGGGGAGGGGAGGAAAGGAGAAGGATGAGAACAATGACTGTAGAGTCACTGGAGCTCTTTCTCTGGCCCAATTAACATTCAATTATTAAATTAAAGTGGAACTTCAGTAGGAGAGATTGAGGGAGTCCAACCTTAGCATATCCCATAGTCCAGTGTACTCACCTGACAGGTGGTAGATCTCTATTCTAAACCCTTCTCATCAGGCAGAAAGTAGACTTGAACCAGAGGTCTCCCACATCCCAGGTGAGTATCCTAACCACTGGGCTAAAGGTTATAAAGGAGGTGCGCCTCCTTGCCTGTTTTATGTAGATCTAAACAGTCTGCAAAAGCCTACCTGTTCAGGCCCCACAGGTGACTTCAGTGGAAGAGTGCTCATCTTCCCCAGGATCTGTGGATTGCAAGCAAGATAGGTGCCTCCTTGCAGCCCAGATTTAGGCACTTATCTTCATAAGAGGGGTGATTATTTGGGTACATCCCTCTCATTGGCATCTCCCATTGGCTAGTGTAGGCAGCTCCTTCTCCCAGCACTGGCTTTCTGGATCCTATTCCAAAGCATCTCTCTCTCTCTCTGCATTCCTTGTATAGGGAGCCTAGGAACCTAACTCATAGGCTTTAAGGCCAGAAGGGACCATCATGATCATCAAGTCTGACCTTCTGAACATTGCAGGCCACAGAACCTCACCCACCCACTCTTGTAATAGACCCATAACCTCTGGCTGAGTTACTGACATCCAAAATCATGGTTTAAAGACTTCAAGTTACAGAGAATCCACCATTTACATTAGTTTAAACCTGCAAGTGATTTGTACCTCATGCTGCAGAGGAAGGCGAAACCCCCTCTCCCCCACAGTGTCTGCCAGTCTGACCCAGGGGAAAATTCCTTCCCAACCCCAAATATGGTGAGCAGTTGGACCCTGAGCATTTTGGCATGACCCAACAGCTAGACACCTGGGAAAGAATCCTCTGTAGTAACTCAGAGCTCTCCCCATCTCATGTCCCATCACTGCCATTGGGGATATTTGCAGTTGCAGATTGGCTACACGCCATTGTAGGCAGTTCCATCATACCATCCCCTCCATAAACTTGTCAAACTCAGTCCTGAAGCCAGTGAGGTATTTTGCTCCCACTGCTCCCCTTGGAAGGTCTGTTCCAGAACTTCACCCCCCAGATGGTTAGAAACCTTCCTCTAATTTCAAGCCTAAACTTGTTGATGGCCAGTTTATATCCATTTGTTCTTGTATCAACTTTAGCACTTAACTTAAATAACTCCTCTCCCTCCCTGGTATTTATAGAGAGCAATCTTATCTCCCCTCAGCCTTCATCTGGTTAGGCTAAACGAATCTTTGAGTCTCCTCTCATAAGTTAGGTTTTCCATTCCTCGGATCATTCTAGTAGCCCTTCTCTGCACCTGTTTCAGTTTGAATTCATCTTTCTTAAAATGGGAGACAAGAACTGCACACAGTATTCCAGATGAGGTCTCACCAGTGCCTTGTATAATAGTACTAACTCTAACCTGTCTCTACTGGAAATACCTGAACTGATGCATCCTAGCACTACATTAGGCTTTTTCAGAGCTGCATCACATTGATGACTCATAGTCATCCTGTGATCAACCAATACACCCAGGTCTTTCTCCACTGTTGCTTCCAATTGATAAATCCTCAGCTTATAGCAAAAATTCATGTTGTTAGTCCCAAAGTGCATGACCTTGCACTTTGCACTATTAAATTTCATTAAATTTCTATTACTCCAGATTTCAAGGTCATCCAGATGTTCTTGTAGGATATTCCAGTCCTCTTCTGAATTGGCAATACCTCCTAAATTTGTGTCATCCACAAATTTTATTAGCACACTCCCACTTTTTGTGTCTAGTTCATTAATAAAAACATTAAATAAGATTGGTCCCAAGACTAATCCCTGAGGAACTCCACTAGTAACCTCCCTCCAGCCTGAGAGTTCACCTTTCATCATGACCCATTTTAGTCTCTCCTGTAACCAGTTCCTTCTCCACCTTTCAATTCTCATATTAATCCCCATCTTCTTCAATTTAACTAATAATTTCCCATGTAGAACTGTATCAAATGCCTTACTGAAATCCAAGTAGATTAGATCTACTGCATTTCCTTTGTCTAAAAAATCAGTTATCTTCTCAAAAAACGTCAGATTGGTCTGGCAGAATCTACCTTTTATAACACCATGTTGTATTTTATCCCAAATACCGTTTACCACTGTCTCCTCAACTACTTTCTCTTTCAAAATTTGTTCCAAGACCTTGCATGCAATTGAGGTCAAACTAACAGGCGTGTAGTTTCCCCAATCCCATTTTTTCCCTTTCTTCAATTAGGTACTATTTTAAAAATTCTCCAGACATAGGGTATGACCCCCCTGAGTTTATAGATTCATTAGAAATTCTTGCTACTGGGCTTTCAATTTCATGTGCCAGTGCCTTTAATATTCTTGGATGGAGATTATCCAGGCCCCTTAATTTAGTCCCATGAAGCTGTTTGAGTTTGACTTCAAACTTGTTGATCATGTCATTGTTCCTGTGATTTTCTAGGTGCGTAAAGATTAGACATTGCGACATTCAGCATCGTAACGCCTAAGTCCCCTTGTGGATCCTGTGCTTTCTGCTTATTTCTCTTATGTTTCAGCACAGGGAGAAAGACGATAGAGATCCTGGTAACTTCAGCACATTCAAGTTTATTACAGATGCAATAAACATTCACCATATTTTGCAGCAGTGTCTTTTAAAGTGCAGGTATTTGACACAGGCACATGAAGGAACATGGGTAATAGGGAAAGTAGGGATTCAGGCATTATGAGTTTTATTCCTAGGTCTGTTAATGACTTCCTGTGCATCTTGGACAAGTTACTTAACATCTCTGGGCTAATCCTGACTGCCTTGTACCTTGTGTAGTCACTTACACAGGCGCTAGTGTAAAAAAACCCACAACCATTCTGACCTGATACCATTTTATATCCACTTTGCGCTGGTGTAAGTGACAACACATTGGAAAATCAGGCCCAGCCATTCTGATTCAGTGGTGTTTTGACCTCAATTCACACAGATGTAAATGGCTACACGAATTGCAAGATATTGGTGTATAGAGCCTTCTATGCTTCATTTTGAGGGAAGCACAGATCGAGGGAAGTGATTATTCCCCTCTATTTGGCACTAGTGAGGCCACATCTGGAGTACTGCATCCAATTTTGGGCCCCCCACTACAGAAAGGATGTGGACAAATTGGAGAGAGTCCAGCGGAGGGCAACGAAAATGTTCAGGGGGCTGGGGCACATGACTTACGAGGCGATGCTGAGGGAACTGGGCTTGTTTAGTCTGCAAAAGAGAAGAGTGAGGGGGATTTGATAGCTGCTTTCAACTACCTGAAGTGGGGTTCCAAAGAGGATAGAGCTCAGCTGTTCTCAGTGGTGGCAGATGACAGAACAAGGAGCAATGGTCTCAAGTTGCACTGGGGGAGGTCTAGGTTGGATATTAAGAAACACTATTTCATTAGAAGGGAGGTGAAGCACTGGAATGGGTTCCCTAGGGAGGTGGTGGAATCTCCATCCTTAGAGGTTTTTAAGGCTCGTCTTGACAAAGCCCTGGCTGGGATGATTTAGTTGGTGTTGGTCCTGCCTTGAGCAGGGGGTTGAACTAGATGACCTCCTGAGGTCTCTTCCAACCCTAATCTTCTAGGATTTTCCTCACTGGTTAAAAAGAAAGGAAATGCTACCTATCCTTATCTTCATGTTTTCCCAGAACACTATACACTGTAGAAGTTAACCCTTTATGAACAGATTTTCTTCCTACTCAAAATAGAATTAACCAGGATTATACTAGATTAGTATATGAGCACTCAGATCCAACCACACAACTCAAACTTACTTTGTACCCTTCTCCATGATAAAAAAAAAAAAGTTAATGTCATAAAAGAAAAGCATGACTCCGGGAATTAGTAAGGGGTAGGCAATTGACTTTAAACACAAAATATTTTTTTTTTAAATGGGGATGGATGGGAAAGGGTTGTCTTATCTGTGACATCTTGAATTGGTTCTGATCTCCTAGGTGAAAGACTTTTTTAAAAATTTTAAAAACAGGTAATTCTGCTTATTCCAGGGAAGTGAAGATGTATTATTTTCACTTGTGGGTTATCACCTATCATTTTACAGCTGGCCTCAGGTGAAATTTGTAAGGCCCTTGTGCCAAAACAATTCACTCTCTCCTTGAGTATAAATAGGCGTAATTTATGTCTTTAGCAGAGTTTGAAGCAGACCTAGTCTTTACTGTCACTAAAGTGTCTGCAGAAAAAAACGTTAATAACCCCCTATAGGGGAATTGTTAAAAAAAAAAAACCCCATCATACTGAAGCCCATAAAATTAACAGTGAAAATATAAATTTTGAAGAAAGATTTTTCTTCTGCTACTCAAAGGTGTAGAAATTAAATATGCTGTATAAACTAGGTATGTGTGTTAGACATGGGCTTCAGCTGCCTAGGTCTGATCCATATTTGAATCTGAACAATCCAAAGTTCAGGGGTGTTTGAAACTGTATTTTCGTTTGAACCTAGCTCCAAATATTTTCCGCAGAATCTTGAATCACTCACATCATCACTTATGCTGGAATGGTTAGCACAGGCCTCCTCAAATTTATCCATCTAAATGTAGCATTTAGTTGAACCTTGTGGTCCATGTGTTTTCAGGATGTAGCTGAATTTTACTGCCTGCACCATCTGACACTTGGTGTCACATGTCCGTCTTTCTAGGTGCTTCTAAGCTGCTTTTGGCCCTTCCAGAAAGGCTGCCTTTGTCCATCTTTCCTGTAGTAATACACTGGCTCTTTGTATATAAGCAAGCCATATTACCCTCTAGAGCCTGGTCACAGAGAAGATCAGAGACCTACTGCTAGTGTGTGCTTTACGATTTCTCCTTCAGTTTAACTGGTAGAGACCTGCAGCTTTTTGGAGCTGAAGGCTCAGTGTTTCAGTCCCAGTTTCCTCTGTACTTGTGTAATTTACATAATAATTTCATCTGTCTGCATCACATGGTTACGCCATCGACTATAACCATGTAGTTATGTTCCAAATATCTAGCATGACAACCTGGCCAGGGTAGGACAGGTGAAAAAAAGAGCAACTCCTATTCATCTTTGTGTAACAGTGCCACACCTTCTGAATAACTTGTATGGTGACATTGTTTCTTTGCCATCAGCAGATTACCTCCCATTGTGGGACATCAGTTTATTATCCTAGTTCCAAATCTTCATGTGATGGGTTTGGGAGGTGCTGTAGCTGAGTGATCTCCTCTCTCTATTGTTGCTACATTTAATAAAATGATAAGGCTGTATTTGCTCCTAGGCTAATTTAGGGGGCAAGTTATTGTCAGCTGTGATCTAGGGTACATTTAATGAGCGAAAGTCTCATGCATTATTATGAGTAATTGGGGCGAAAGGCAACAAACAATGCTCAGTAGCCAAGGAGCTTTGAAAAAGTGCTGTTGTCTCTATGTCCCTTATACAGGAAATACAAGGATAAACCTTACAGGGAGATAGAGAAAATAAGGCCAAGATAGGTGACTTGCCCAATGTCACAAATTTAGTCTAGGGCAGAGCTGACACTAGAATGCAGAGCCCCAATCCCCAGTGCCGTGGTCTTGATACACTGGGTCACATTCTGCTCTCAGTTATACCAGGGTAAATCTCGAGTAACTCCACTGCCTTCTGCTTTGCATTGTGTTAACCTCCAAGACCAACACAGATTTTTTTTATGAGGTTTTCCACTGGTAGTAGGTTCCTGTAAGCTTCCTGGATGTACATGCACTGTCATATATTGACTCAGTTGACTCTGGGACAAAAAAACAAAACAAAACAAAAACTGTTGCAAGCCAAGCCCTCGCTTACTACAGGCTGTTCCACCCATACAGGCCTAGGGTGTCATCTTTACTTTATGTCCTGTTAGCAGGGCCGGCACAACCCATTAGGCGACCTAGGCAGTCGCCTAGGGCGCTACAATTTGGGGGGGCGGCGACTGCGGCGGTATTTCGGCGGCGGGACCTTCGGCCGCCTAGGGCGGCAGAAAAGCTGGCGGCGCTCCTGCCTGTTACTGGAGTACCTTGGTGCTGATTTTCAGATAGAGAACTGGGTCATAATGATGGGGAAGTGAGCTATCGAGTCTTTATTGGCAGTGTTAGAAGTGTGCTATATAAAACTCACTGATAGCTTTGCCATTTATGAGTAACGCAGCCATCCTTAACCCATGCTAAGAAAGCCATGGTACAACACCATCACCTTATGAATGTATAAAAATTCTAACAATGTCTGGATCTGTACTTCTCCAAAGTTTCAGGAAAGAGGTTGAATGAGGTACTCCTATTGAGGCCCATCTCTACTACATACAAATTATGCCCCCACAGCAATTCTTTCCTTCCTAACCCCTACCACCTGTGCACTTCCATATCCTGGTTCACTCCCACCAATATCTGCACCATTCATTTTACTGAAATTCCCCTCCCATGTGCACCTGCAAATCCCTTGGATCGCTTCTCCCAATTGTCTCCATGCCTTTCAGCTGCTTTCTTTTACTTACCATGACTTTTAAAGAGCTTCCCCTCTAGCCTCACCATAGGCAGAGAATCCACCAGCAAGATTCTCCTGATCTGTCAGCATTCTGTGAAGTAACAATTCAATTAACTCAGGGCCAGAAACCATTGTGAGCCCAGCCCTTGCTTGTGCGCTTCCACCCACACAGTCATCGCTGCTGTTTCATGCTCTGCTATGAGTTGCCTTAGTGTTGATCACCAGAAAATATACCAGGCCCCCATTTAATCTCTATTCTTATCTGATCTAGACAACGTTGGACTGTGCAGCTATAGCTCTATTTTTGTCATCTCCTCGGAATTAGATTCTGTTCATTCCAATGAAAGAGATGGTTAGCTACACGAGCCACTGACAACAGTGGGGATACCATTAGGATACACCTGGCTTTGAGACCCCTTTTTCTGGGGCCCTCAGCATGTGGATCCTCAATCCACCACTAGGTGGTTCTCCGTCAGCCAACTCTCCTTAAGTGCCTCGTTTTTTTCTATGCAGTCTCCCACAGACATGGGGGATGTAGCCCATTTGACTGTGAGCCTAGGTGCCATACTTTCAGCACACCAACAGCACGACAGACTCAGGGTGGCAGTAGCCATTCAAAGGCATTCAACCCTTTTGGGAGCAGAATTTCCTCCATTCTGTCCCAGCAGCACATTTTTCCTTCTTGTTCTTCCCTCCCATTTCCCGTTCTCCATTGACAGGGGTTCCCATGAGTACATGCATCTTCACAGGCTGCATTAGCTGGCTGAACACATGGCCAAGCAAAGTTGGGTGGACACTAATTGAGTATATCCTCCTCCGCCAAACCCTTAACACAACCACCACCACCCTTTTTACAAGGAAGACTAATAGACTAAACTGCTTTATTTTAAGGGGAAAAAGAGAGGAACTTTGTTCCTCTTCCTTGTGGGAACTGAGGTACTGCAAGTTTAAATTCAGAAAAATGCATGCAGGTAGTGCAGGCACAAATACCTTAGAAATATTATTAATACATACTTATTATACATACACATGGCAAGAGGACACGAGGAAGGACTTGGGTGTGTTTGCAGGTGACTATCTAAAAATAAAACAAACAAAAATTATAATTGTTTGACAATATTCCTGTTAGTGACGGGTGAACTTATGAAGCAAAGGTTTGGATAAACATGAAAAGGTTTATCCTAGAAAATCTACAAAACTCTGATGGGAGATTCTTGACACCTGACTTTAACAAAATTTCAGGCACTTCTTGCTTCCAGCTGTGTTGCAAACAGGAAATACCATCACCATGTAAAGAAAGGAAAAAGTAATGAAACAAAACTTTTTTCAGACACTAGAGACGCAAGGGAGATGGATAGCTCTGTGGTTTGAGCAGTGGCCTGCTAAACCTAGGGTTATGAGTTCAGCCCTTGAGAGGGCCACTTAGGGATCTGGAGCAAAATCAGTACTGGGTCCTGCTAGTGAAGGCAGGGGGCTGGACTTTGATGACCTTTTGGGGTCCCTTCCAGCTCTATGAGATAGGTATATCTCCATATATTTTTATTTATATTTGAGAGTCTGTTTTTTGGATGAATGCTTAGGCCAGTCTCCTGAAGTTGCCCACTCATATTTAGTTTCTATAGACATCACACTTACACAACACCATCAGCAAGTTCCAGTATTCCCATAGCATAGCGTTAATTCCCTTTTTCATGGAACACACTGTTATAAATCCCTTCCCTCTACTTAAACAAGCCTGTATATCTACTGAGTTGAGAATGGCCCTGTAGAATAGCTGAAGGACTCCCAACACACAGTATTCCTGTGGGAAATAATTGTTCACATTTACACTTTCTAGATGCTTTACACAAAGATTAACTAGTTGATCTTTTCAACACTTGTGGAAAGCAAGTAGATATTGTGAGCCCTGCTTACAGATTTGAGGAAGAATCAAAGTTATTTACTCAAGACCATTGAGCTAAGGTTTGAATCCTGTGATCGGTCCACTAAGGGGCACCCTTCACATAGCCGCATGTTACTTTCCCCCCAACTACATATCATTTTGAACTATTCATCACTATGGACAAAAAAAATTGTACTCCATACATCTGTTGTCCAAAATGACCAGAGCAGCTGTCAGGGCCCTCTGGACTCTGAATATCACAATGTTTCATTACTGATCCGGACACTGAATGAAATCAGTCATCTTAAGAAAGATGCAGTTTGAAAATGTGTCTGTTTGCCTAGAAGAAAAAACTATGAATTATTCTGTGTAATCATTCTCCTGAAAACACAGCTCCTGTCAGCTTATATTATATGTGAGTTACAAGCCAAACTTAGACCCACAGATTTTAAAAGAGAACAAAAATCCATGAAGTCTATAGAACATTAGCAGAATGGAACCAAAAACACTAAGCAGTCTAGCTAGGGGGAAAACAACGCTTGTCCTCAAGAGTTGCATTCTATATGAACAAGAAAGCAAATATATATCACTTACAATGCTAAATGAAAGCAATACAATCCCCAATGCAGAAAGCAAAGAGCATATTAGAGTAAATCTCAAAGGAAAAACAGCAGACATCAGTCAAGAAGTCACAGAAGTATGAACAATGATTAGCATTTTCCCCACTTGTCACCATTTTTCACTTATACTTGGTTTCTTTGATTGCATCTATGTTGAAAATGTTAGGCATTTCTAGAACCAGTGCAGCTCCACTCCTGCTAACAATGATAGGAGTGCTAACGCAGGCAAACCATAGACATTTTTATCACTGTCTCATCTAACCATGCTCAGAACAGATCTAGACAATGATAGTATAAAGTTGCCTGCAGCCAGTCTACACTAAAGATCCCATTGTTGCTAGCACTGGTTTTAGGACAAATGCCTAATTTTCTGGGGACTGGACTCTGCCACTTTGAGCTGATCAAGTGGCACAGAATGGGTGGATTTTGGCTGTAGCTGACCAGAGCAGAATTCCCTTTCCAACATGGGAACTTTCCACTGGCATAACTGGTACCAGGTCCTGTGCCAGCTGCCCCTCCTCCCCATATCATAGGGGGAAGAGGGACATGTGGGACAGCAAAGCTCCCCTACATCTATCTTTCACCTGCATAAGGTCCCATAGAGGCCTTTCACCAGTGGCACAAGTTAGAGCAGCTAAAGGCCTGCTCTAAGTTTTGCCAGGCTTGGCTGGCACAGGATCAAGGGCTGCAATCGCTCCTTGTGGCCGCCACTCTCCACTTTTCCTGAGCTCCCCTTGGATGCAGTTGTCCTCACCACAGACGATGCCATTCTTGCCTAAAACCAAAGTATGTTGGGCAGAAAGTTCTAAGTGTCTTGAATGGTCACTAAGGATATGTCTACAGTACCCACTGGATCGGTGGGCAGCGATCGATCCAGCGGGGGTCGATTTATTGCGTCTAGTCTAGATGCGATAAATTGACCCGAGTGCTCTCCCATAGACTCCTGTACTCCAGAGATGCGAGAGGCACAGGCAGAGTCGACGGGGGAGCGGCAGCAGTCGACTCACCGCGGTGAAGACACCATGGTAAGTTGATCTAAGTACGTCGACTTCAGCTACATTATTCACATAGCTGAAGTTGCGTAACTTAGATCTATCCCTCCCCCAGTGTAGACCACGGCTAAGAGACTAGCTATTTTACTTCCACTCCTTCACTTTGCTGGTTGGAATCAGACATACCCAGATGTTTGTGCCTTTGCCACCATTTAGTGGCTGACCCAGAAAGTAGATAAGCACCTTTATGTGACTTCCAACTAATGGGAGCACATGTTAGCACAAAATGCAGAGACCTAAGGTTCTGGAGAGGAAGGGTCATAAGTTTTCTTTCATATGCTACAAGTAAGCAATTTAACGGTGACCATGGCATTTGTGTTTGTTATTCAACTAAATAAAATGTGAATTCCATGCTCACTGATGTCATTTATGTCTTCAGAACCACCAACACTGTTAGCTAAGGGAGTGAAACTGGATTCTAATCAGGTTTAGATAGGTGCTCTTGAAAATTTTACCCTTTAACAGAAAATCAATGGAACGTAGCTAGCTCTGTGCCTGTTGCTTTTGAAAATGGCATAAAGGTACTTTTGAAAGTTTTACCCAGAATGATTTTCTTCAGCTTTGAAAAACAGACTCAGCTGCTCTACATGCAATTTTTTAAAAAAGCAACAGTTGTTGTCTTTCTTCACTTAAGAATGATCTGAGCAGAAGGATCATGTAGCAGGGGCTACCTAGATTGAAAGGGCAGAGACTTTGTTTTCATACAAGTCCCGATCCTACGACATTTCCTTGTTTCCTGAGACTGGCATTTCAAGGATTAACAGTCAAGCTTAAACTCTTGGATGACCCAAGTGTAGCCAACCACGGAGCTTGCTTCTCTTTCCCTTCTCCTACTCCATCTCAAAGAAAAGGATGGATTTTTACTTGTTTAATATTTAATGCAGCCTCTCTAAAGGAATTCCAGCCCAACAAAAATACAAGCCTTAAGCACAGAACAACACTGCAGTGTTTCGACTATCTCGCCTGATCAATGAATCTTATTTTGAGAGAGGTTGGGCACCTTCGGCAGGGTGTTGAGCATCATCAAGTCCCATTGAAGCCCAGGGGAATAGAGGATATTCAGCACCTTGCAGGAAATGCTGAGCAGCTTGCAAGATTAGACCCTAACGTAGTACAAAAAGAATGGATGATCGAAGAGAACGATTCTTCGTAATCAGCATCCCACATAAGTGCTGAGGGTATCAAATCCAAGTGCTGAGGGTGTCAAATCCAACTGCTGCATTCACAGCAGTTGAGCTATTTTACAAGAGTTCCCCCTTCTTCCCCCCACCCCCAGTTGTATTATGGACTTTTCTCTTTTAGGATAGAAGGCACGGTAGACACGTACAGTATTTTCCAGGGATGTCTGGAGTTGTTGATTCAGCGTGGAAGGGATGGGTGGTAATGCGTCAGAAAGCTGTCTGGCAGACGCGTGTATAGACCTTTGTTTTATCATTTAGACAAGCTGCCTGGTGGGTCTGCCATATGTAGCAGTGTCCCAGTCAGCCCTGAATATGATGTGTTAATGTCTGACACTGACTTGTTCTTTGCTTTCACCAGAAGCAAGAAAGCTCTGGCCAGGCCAGAGCTCTTTAATGGGAATTTTTCACTCCTCCAGTTTTTTTTCCTCAGCTGTGCCTTGGCCTATCATACAGCCACTAGAAGCCTCAGAGGACAATAGAATTGTTCTTTATCAAACTCAAGTCTTCCCTGCTCCCTAGATTTGTTAGAAATATTTGGAATATTACAGGCTTTTCCACATTCAAAGTACTGAAGGTTTTCTTTCTAGCACCAATGCTGCCATTGTAATAAACAAGCCAGCTGATGACATATATACACTCTGCTAAAGAATCAGAAGCCACATGCCATTTGTATATATTTGATTTACTAGTAATCATTTGAAAAGAAATAGCAAACACTGTATATTTGCCTAAGCCAGCACATACATCTCATAACAGGTGCTGTAACATTTATGCAGCATACACAGAATACAGATCCTAGTCTATATTTCCTCATCTGTCTGACCCAGCATTACACAACAGTTAACTTTCATGATGATCAAAAGCAGAAGTACCTTTTGTTTTCCCCATAAAGCATTCAGATTAAAATTGGCAGGGAAACCCTCATTCTCCCAAACCTACAAATCAAAATGCCCTCAGTGGTCTTAAATTTGTACTGTTGTTCTAAATTGATTAAGATCTCCTGGGTTTGAATCAGTTTTTCAGGACTTGCCACACAGATTTGTGCTCCCTCAGATCTGTCTGCTAGAAAATGTATCATTATTATTTGTATTGCAGCATCACCTAAGACCCAGTCAAGGGTCAGGGCCTTAATGTGTTAGGCACCATACACACATAACAAAAATTCCCTGCCCCAGAGAGCTTACAACTTTGCATACTGGAGGGTGAAATGGATCACCTCTGATCAATCTTTCAGAAAGGTCCCCAGAAAATAGACTTCATAGCTGTCTCAAACCCTGAGAGCCTGAATGGCAGATCTAGCCCTTTTCCACAGAACAGGAGACAGTATGTTGAGCAGGAGTGTGTGTGTGTGAGTGTGTGTGTGTGTGTGTGATTACACAAATTTCACAAAAGCAATTCTATGGCAGGGTGAGATTTGATTTATTCTTTGGCCCTGTGTACAGTACAGGATGTTAGTGTGTTTAAACATACATGTGAACAACTGAGTTAGATGTCAGGGTAGACCAGGCCAAATCATGTTCAGCATCATGTTAATTAATTATAATCAAAGCCTGTTGGAACCAAGGCTTATTCCTGATTGGCTGACCTGATGCTGACTATTATGGGGTCTACACTGACAGCGTATGGCCGCCTCTGTTACAAGACCCTTCCCCAGAAGGAACGATTCACAAGTGGACGTATGGTAGGAGAACGGACTGACCTTGTTTGCTCTTTGCAATTTGCTCTCTCAGAAGTGGTTCTGTTGGTGGCGCTTATCAGTGGAGATACTGCCAGAGGCTGTGAGACCTTATTAAAACGTCAGAGTGATCATTATTTTTACTACTTTAAAGACCGCTTTTCAATGAATCCCTGTGAAGTTTCCCCCTTTTGAAGATCTTTCCTGTCAGGAGGTTCACATCCAATGTCCTCTCAAACCACAAAACCCTTTCCCCATGACACAATGACAGGCTGCATAGACTCCATGTGACAAACATGTGGCATATTGCAGAACGATGAGTCAAATGGATAGACTGGAAGAGAGGAGAAATGCAGTATGGGGGTAAGAGATCTACTCTTCTCTCCTTTGTTTCTTGGTGGGGGAGGGGGTGGACTCCCCATAAACATTTGCAAAGCTACCTCATTAGCCTCCTTCAAATCCCTCCTTAAAACTCTCCTTTGACATGTTGCCTACAAAAAACTTGACAATGGTTAGGCTGCAGGTGTGCCAACCATGCTGACCAAAATTATCTCATTATTCCCTCGCACGTCCCTGTTTGTATCCATCTGTTGTCTCTTATCTTCTTCTTCAATTGTAAGCTCTTTGGGGGCAGGGACCATCTTTTGTTCTGTTTTTGTACAGCACCTAGCACAGTGGGGTCCTGGTCCTTGACTGGGGCTTATAGGCCCTATGGTAATACAAATGAATTAAATAAATAAATATATAAACAACAACACAGTACTATCCACAGATCAATCAGATGCTCCCAATTTGGTTTCAACTCATAGAATCATAGAAATGTAGGATCGGAAGGGACCTCAATAAGTCATGTAGTCCAGTCTCTGCACTAATCCAGGATTAAGTATTAACTAGACCAGTGGTTCTCAAACTAAGGCCGCCGCTTGTTCAGGGAAAGCCCCTGGAGGGCCGGGCCGGTTTGTTTACCTGCCGCGTCCGCAGGTTCGGCCGATTGCGGCTCCCACTGGCCGCGGTTTGCCACTCCAGGCCAATGGGGGCTGAGGGATGTGCTGGCCGCCCTTCCCGCAGCCCCCATTGGCCTGGAGCGACGAACCGCAGCCAGTGGGAGCTGTGATCGGCCGAACCTGCAGACGCGGCAGGTAAACAAATGGCCTGGCCCGCCAGGGGCTTTCCCTGAACAAGCAGCGGCCCTAGTTTGAGAACCACTGAACTAGACCATCCCTGACAGGTGTTTGTTTAACCTGTTCTTAAAAGTCTCCAATGACAAAGATTCAACAGCCTCCCTAAGTAATTTGTTCCAGTGCTTAACGACCCTGAGAGTTAGGAAGCTTTTCCTAATGTCCAACCTAAACCTCCCTTGCTGCAATTTAAGCCCATTACGTCTTGTCCTGTCCTCAGTGATTAAGGAGAATAATTTATCACCCTCCTCTTTATAACATTTCTCCAGTTTGTCAAGAACATTTTGAATTCTAACCCTGACCTCCAAAGTGCTGGCAAACTGAATATTGTCCACAAACTTTATAACCATACTTTCCATGCCATTATCCAAATCATTTATGAAGATATTAAATCGAACTGGACCCAGGACAGATCCCTGTGTGAATACACTTGATATGCCTTTCAGCTTGAGTGTGAACCATTGATAAATGCTCTTTGAATATTATTTTCCAATCAGATGTGCACTCATCTTATAGTAGATTCGTCTAGGCTATTTTCCCTAGTTTGCTTATGAGAAGGTCATGTGAGACAGTATCAAAAGCCCTCCTAGAGTTGAGCTATTTCACATCTACCACTTCTCCCCACTCACAACACTTGTTACCCAGTCAAACAAGGATGTTATGTTGGATTGACATGATTTGTTCTTGACAAAGCCATGTTCACTGTTACGTCTCACCTTATTTTCTAGGCAGGTGCTTGCAAATTGATTATTTGCTCGAATATCTTTCCCGGTACCGAAGTTAAGCTGACTGGTCTATAGTTCCCTGGGTTGTACTTATTTTCCTTTTTATAAACAAGTACTATATTTGCTCTTTTTCAGGCCTCTGGGATTTTTCCTGTCCTCCACAAGTTCTCAAAGATAATCGGTAATGGCTCAGAGCTCTCTTCAACCAGTTCCTTAAGTACTCTAGGATGGATTTTATTAGGCCCTGTGACTTGAAGACATCTAATTTGTCTAGGTAATTCTTAACTTGTTCTTTCCCTGTTTTAGTCCCAGATCCTACCCCATTTACAGTGATGTTCACTATATGAATCATCTGATCACTGCTAACCTTTTTGGTGAAAACTGAAAAGAAAAACAAAAAACAAAAAACCAACATTCTGGCCATTGCTGCATTTTCTGTGATTGTCTTTCCCACCTCATTGAGTAATGGGCCTACTCTGTCCTTGGTCTTTCTCTTGCTTCTTATGTATTTGTAAAATGTTTTCTTGTTACCCTTTATATCCCTAACTAGTTTAATCTCATTTTGTATGTTGGCCTTTCTAATTTTGTCCCTACATGCTTGTGTTGTTTTTTTATATTCATCCTTCATAATTTGACCTAGTTTCCATTTTTTATATGGCTCTGTTTTGAGTTTCAGGTTGTTTAAGGTCTCCTGGCTAAGCCAGAGTGGCCTCTTACCATACTTCCTATCTTTCCTGCGTATTGGGATAGTTTTCTCTTGTGCCCTTAATAATGTCTCTTTAAACAAACTGCCACCTCTCCTGGACTCTTTTTTCTCTTAGGCTTGATTCCTATGGGATCCTACCAACCAATTCTCTGAGTTTGCTAAAGTCTGCCTTCTTGAAGTCCCTTGTCTTTATTCTTCTGTTTTCCCTCCTACCATTCTGTAGAGTCACGAATGCTGTCATTTCATGATCACTTACACCCAAGTTGCTTCCCACCTTCAAATCTCAACCAGTTCCTCCCTGTTTGTCAGAATCAAATCTAGAATAGTCTCCCCCTTAGTTGCTTTCTCCACCTTCTGTAATAAGAAGTTGTCTCCAACGCATTCCAAGAACTTGTTGGATAATCCGTGCCCTGCTGTAATTTTCCCAATAAATGTCTGGATAGTTGAAATCCCCCATCACCACCAAGTCTTGTGTTTGGATGAGTTTGTTAGATGTTTCAAAAAAGCCTGATCAAACTCTCCTTCCTGGTTTGCTGGTCTATAGTAAACCCCCCACCACAACATCACCTTCCCTCTTTTTTTTTTTTTTTATCCCTTTTATTCTTACCCAGAGACTTTGATTGAGTATTTTCTCCAATATCTTTCCAAGTACCAAAGTTAAGCTGACTGGTGTATAATTTCCTGGGTTGTACTTATTTCCCTTTTTATAGATAGGTACTATATTTGCCCTCTTCCAGTCCTCTGGTCTGCCTCCCACTTCTACCTTGGCTTCAGTGCAAGTGTATATATTTTTGATATACCAGGTAACACCTCGCTTTGTCCTTACTTTGTCCTTCCTGAACAAACTGTACCCTTCTTTACCAATATTGCAGTCGTGTGAATTATCCCACCAATCTGTGATGCCAGTTATGTCATAATTCACTAGTATTTCTAGTTCTTCCTGTTTGTTCTCTATAGTTCTTGTATTAGTATACAGACATCTAAGATGTTCATTAGCCTTCCCTTCCATATTCCCTATTGTCTCTTCTTTGTCCTTGCTATGATTACCCATGCTCCCCCCAGATTCTGACCCTTCACCCTGGTCTCCATGTTCTGAACTTACTTGTGGGCTTTTGTCTCCTGCCCCTGTTGAACCTAGTTTAAAGCCCGCCTCACTAGCTTAGCAGTCTGAATCCAAAGATAGTGTTCCCCTTCCCTGATAGGTGGACCCCATCTCTGCTCAACAGCATCCCATGATCAAGGAAGCTGAAGCCCTCCTGGTGATACTTAGGATGCACAGCCATGGATGTGTCTGTCTCTGCCTGGGCCCTTACCCTTCACTGGACGTGAAGACATTACAATTCACCATTGCAATACACCTTGTGTAGTCATTTACATCAGTGCAAAATGAGTATAGAGTAGGTGTAAAATGCTCCCTGCATATATGTTGCCAGTAAAGATGGTTTAGCACCAAAAATTGATTCCAAACACCTCCAAAGTTCAAGAAAGATCAAATCCAAACTTCATGGCTGGCCCATATTTCAATAGTGAGACAAACAAATGTACCAGCTCCATACAGCCCTGAAATCTGAGGCATCTTGGATCCAGATCTGAACCCAAATTCTGCAGCTTAGGCCTATCTCCTCTGTGTGTGTGTGCATGTGTGTGTGTGCGCGCGTGCATGTATGTATATCTCCAAGCTTTTCCACCTCTGTAAGCCAATCTTTATGTTATTTCTATTGGGTGTAAGCTATAGATTTATGACGCAAACTATGCGTTTTGGTTTCTGCTTACTGTGTATCCAAATTTATCTGAAGTAGACATATTTACAGTACATTTTATATGGCAACATTTAAGGATATATTCAATGCTATTCTGGGAAAAAGTCCTTAAGATTAACTCTAGCTGGCTGTGCTAGTGTGTAGAATGGAAAACAGAGAAGGAGAGAGAAAAGACTGAGATCGACAGCAAGGGCATACAAGGTTGGTCAGATTTGCACACAGCAGGAGGTGCTGCTGCAGTCAGTAAGAATTAGGATAGGGGCTTCAGCCAAGGGACAGAAAGATATCATAGACATTAACCACAAAATAGATAGTGTAAACAAAGCCTCAAGGAAAACACTCAGAGAAGTAGATTTCAGTTACTCAGTGCAGAGGCAATGCATGGAGAGAGCAGGGGGGAGAATAGGGGGTCACGTGCCAGATTTCTGCCTTCCCTTTAGTACAGAGTTTCTCAAACTGTTTGAAAAACATTCCCTCCTGCCGGGAGACCAGCTGATCAGAAGCTGGTGGGAGCCACCTGTCCTGCTCGGGCCCCTGGCTCGCCACGCTGTGGGAGCCAGGGTGCTGGCTGGCTGCCTAGCAGCCCTCCTTACCTGGCTCCCCAAGCCGGGTTGCTTCTGCACAGCCGGATGCTCCCCAGCTGGGCGGGCAGTACAGCTCCAAACTGCACACCTGATGCTCTCTTGCCTCTCTGTCCAAGGAGCCTAGTGCCGGTTGGTGATGCCCCCTGGAGCTGGCCGTGCCCACGGAGCTCGGCTGCCATGAGCTGCTCACCAAGGCACTCGCTCACCCACTGCTGCCCTGGCGCTCCTGGCTCTGCTGCTGTTCCTCATGAGGGAAATGCACTTCAAGTTAAGAACTTTCAATTAATTCTAAAATTAATTCTTTAAGCAAAAAATATTTGCAAGTGATTTATACCGTGGAAAGTTACAGTATTGAAACTGGAAAATCTATTTCATAGTGAAAAATAATTGTCGAATTAAACAGAAATCATTATTTCAGTGTTTTAATGAAACCTGTAGATGCTTACAGTCATTAATATGTATTGATCAAACATAAGCATCTTGATATTTCAGCTCAAATGACCTGTGATGAGCTATTAATGTGAAGTTCTATAATGAGAATTAAGCTTCTCCTCAAGGTAATTACTATTTCTTGTTTAATTGCTGGGTATAAGGTCATACCAGCCACCTCATACTCAGACGTGATCATGAGCCCCCTCCCACTATCAAGAGTTCACCGTTGCCTCTGACTCAGTGTAAAGGTGGAGGGACACCATTGACTTCAAACGAGTTATTCCAAATTTACACCAGTGTAGCTAAGAATAGAATTTGGCCCTTTGGTTCCACTCTCCCAGTTGATGCACTAGGATTTGGATTGGCATTTCCTGTTAAGAGTGAAGGAGTCACCCCAATAGATTACCCTCATCTGCACATCAGTAGGAGACTGAGAGCCCCTTGCCAACTAACAAAGTGCGCCATATACAAAATAAATAGAGTCATAGAGCATAGAGCATGCTAATTATTCTCTACAATTGTCATTGACTTTTGTGTTGGTGTTGCGCATTCTGTAACTAGGAAAGCTAATATACTCATTTCTATAGTGTCAACAATGTTAAAGCCTAAAGTGGCTATGCAGGTCTAGTGAGTTTTCTTGGGTACCCAATGCCCAAAGGACATATTTGTGAGCAATACAGCACAGCAGTGACACGACAGAATAGTTCTGCAGGCAGATTGTACAGCATTCAAAGCTGGTTGCAACCTGGATGCTGTTTATTTCAGGCAATGTACAAATCTGTCTCCATAAACTGTATCCAAATGGGAGCACTCTGGGTTTGCTGTAGGTGCTAGAATTGTAAGCTTAGTGAATGAGCATGGAAATCTGATGGGTTATTTATAAGGACCTCCAATATAAATATTGATGAGCCACCTGCTCATCAAATGTGGCCAGCATAGACACACTGTACCTGTGAACCAGAAATGTAAGAAGCTTAGCCAACAATTAAGCTCTTTGTATAATGAGAGGCAGTCTTTGGGGCCTGCAAAGTCTTCAGTTCTGGTTCCCTGATAAGTATAAGCACCAAGGGGGGATGTAAAAGCTCAGTGTTCTCTCCTTTTGCTCATTTACAAGTTTACTTCCAGCCTGTTTCCTGACAAAGACAGTTTATATTTGCAAGGCTGATTGCTAGGCTTGATTTCCCCCCCCCCCCCCCCCCCCCCCCCCCCCCATAGGTCATAGATTTTTGATGGTTTTCACCTACAGCCACCTAGGGATGGTCTTCGGAGTCTAAAAACCACAGGTCTGTAGCTGGATCAGTCAGCCTGTAGTCATATGAGACTGTGCCATCCAGACTACTGGTGGTGGTGGCGACATTAGAACCACTGGCAAGCTACTTCCCAGTCATCTGCACGTAGGCTGCTCTGATGAGCAGCCATTGTAATCTTTGGACACAAGGAATAACAGTTAAACAGAAGGTGAGGCAGTGAGGACTAGGTGGAGTAATCATAGGAGTGAGAGCAAGGGACTCCTGGTCTTACATGGGAGGTGGGGATGCTAAGTGGAGAAAGGAATGAGAAGGGAAAAAGGGGAGTGAGGGGATTGAAGGTGAGAAGGTGGGAGGAGATTGGAGGAATGAGACTTCTTCCCACAAGGAATAACCTCTGTGGGAGCCTCCAAAACCTAGCATCAGTCCTTCAAATGTTACTTGGCCTCTATGCGCCACTGCACGACCACCACGCTAAGTGTCTTGCATGGCTGCAATAAAGGACTTCTGCCAACACCAGCGTCCAGTTTTCACCTTTTGAAGAGCAAAGGGATCATATCAGAGGAATTTGGATTGTTCAGCTCTTGAAGCTGGAAGGCGGGAACTTGAAACTGAGAAAAGTGTTAATTGTGCAAATAAACAAGTGAGAAATGAAGGTCCAATTGTGATCTCCCTTACAGCGATATATCCCTATTGGCTTTGACTGCGTTTCTTCTGATTTACACCAGCGTGAGATAGTTCAGAATCCGCCTGCTATTGAGTTGGAAGAAATACATTAGCCCTCACAAGTAGGTGTTTGTAAAAACCCTTCGTAGCTGCAGTTTGCTAGCACGAAATGAAGAACTCTGGAGCAAAATGTTGTGCATTCTTTTTATCTTTATACATGTAGTAATTATCTATATTCAGAAGGGATTGTAAATCCTAGATTTAGATGCCAGACCCAATCTTGCACTCCGTAATCCCATTGATGGGGGGGAGGGATAGCTCAGTGGTTTGAGCATTGGCCTGCTAAACCCAGGGTTGTGAGTTCAATCCTTGAGGGGGCCATTTAGGGAACTGGGGTAAAAATCTGTCTGGGGATTGGTCCTGCTTTGAGCAGGGGGTTGGACTAGATGACCTCCTGAGGTTCCTTCCGATCCTGATATTCTATGATTGTTCTGAGTAAGGCTTGCAGGATTTTAAGGAGAGAGTAGCTTTACATCCCCAAGAGCCTGATTCTATTCTCAGTTGTACCAAGTTCTACCAAAAGTAACTACAGGGAAGTTGATGGAATTACACTGCTATTAGCGAGAGGTGAACAGCTGAGTTGTGGGGGCCCAATTGTCTAGGAAGAAATACTGATTTAAAATGTAAACTAGAGCTAGTTGGAAAAAATCCAATGAAAAAATATTTCATTGGTATTTGCCAGTTCATCAAAACTGAAGCGTTCTGTGGAGATGGTTTGAGTTCAATGAAGTTCTGATGGAACCCAGGGCAGGGATTTGAAAGAACTCTGCATATCAGGCACGTTTGGAAATCTGGCTGGTTTCCTGCCAGCTCACTGCCTGGCTCCAGTCTAGTCCATTTGCTGGACTGCCTTAGAATCTGGGTCGCCAGGGCTTCCAGAGACCAGAGCTCTGGGGCAGCCAGCCAGATGGACTGCCCTGGAACTGGGGCTCCCTTCCCTTTTGCAGGGAATTTCAAAAATTTTGGAATCAGAACAAAACCAATTTTTGAAATATCGAAATCCTTTTAAAAGCTGTTAACTCTCTTCAGATAGCTCTATTTAATACATATTACAGCCTCAGTTTTCATCTGTGTTGTATCCAGTGCAGTCATTTGGCCCTGTGTAATGTGTGTATAAGGTGCTACCCAGTCAGGTTTCCCAAATTCCTTAGCTATAATTTCTCTCCCTAAGAGCCCTCAGTCAGGCTGGGTTTACAAGCAGAGGGATATACAAATTTCTATTGTTCTGGCTACATTTGTTTTAAAATTCAAAACTATTATTAAAATGATCCCCCCTCCTTCCTCACCACATCTGTGGCATGTAACTAAACAAACAGATATTGGGGGATATGACTTCTTATGGGTATGAATTTGGGATGGTCTGCTTGATACTAATGGGGTTATCCCAAACACATGCCAATTAAACATCTCTCTCTTTCCCCCACACAGACCACTTTTCCCTCCTCCTTTGCCCTCCTCATGTTCCCTCACCACTAGTTTATCCTCATACTCGGGTCCATAGTGGCTTACTTGTAAGCTGTACCTGTGTTTTCTCTATGGTGCACCTTTTTGTTACTAATTCAGCAGAGGATGTTGAGGCGCTATCATTTAGATTGTCTTTTTGGTAGGGCACAGAGGATTTCATACACCAGCTATGTGACAGTCCACTGGAATGTTACCCACTGGAACAACGTACCAAGGGTTGTGATAGATTTTCTCTCACTGGCCATTTTAAAATCAAGATTAGATGTTTTTCTGAGAGATTCTAATTCAAACAGGAATTATTTCAGGGCAGTTCTAGGCCTGTGCTGTGCAGGAGGTCATAGTGGATGATCGCAGTGATCCCTTTTGGATTTCAATGTATAGATTTTATTCCTAATTGCATTACTTGAATCAACCTCTTTTGTAAAGCTTCACTAAGCTGTTGTGTTCAGTTTTACTCCAAAACTCAGGTCTGGTTGACACTACAGAGGTAGGCTAATGCAAGGCAGCTTCCATCGACCTAACTACAGAAGTGTCTACACTTAAATTTTGCTCCCGCCGATGTAACCGCCCTGCTTCACCAACTTAATAACCACCTCCACGAGCGGCAGGTTGACACAGCGTCAGTGTAGATACTATGTTGCTGGCATCGACTGATACTGGCTTGCAGGAGCCATTCCATAATGCCCCACACCGACAGTACAATCGATTCAAGCGCTCCTGGTGAGGACATGCACTGCTGACACAAGGAGCAAAGCGATGTAATTACTGCGGCGGCTGTATGCTGACATAAGTTAGGTCAACTTAATTTTGTAGGGTAGACATGGCCTCATTCCCTGCAGTGGAGGCGTTGCCTTATCGCAACAAAGAAAACTCTTCTGGGTCTCATTGCATTAGACCTGCTAGCTAGAGCTAAGCCCTAAAATCCCAAACAAACAGTTTAATACATTGCAGGCAGGCATTGCCAAGTTCTGAAAGGCTAACCATTCTGTAACTTTATTACTGAGATAGAGATTTTCTCTCTTCCTTACAACTTAATTCTGAGGACCTTTCCATAAAAATCAGATTAAGTGTAGAGAGTGAGTGGCAGTGGTTTTACCCCTAAAGATGAAACTGTGAAAAGACTTAATAGTGGTTGTAATCTTTTTTTATCTGCCCTTTCAAAGGAAGAAAGTCATTTACCAAAAAATACACGTGAAAGGCCTACAGACTGTATATTTTAGATCAGCTTAGTCTCACTGATCTTTGTTTAACTCTTTTTTTCTGATTATAAATTAAATTCTTCACTTATTCTCCCTTGTCTGACATTTTCTATTGAGAAGTATAATATTTACCTTTATATGTCAGAGCAGTCTCAGCAAAATATCTGTAAGAGTCTATCCAAATAAACACAAGACCAATGGGATCAAAACCTCAGACCTTAAGAACCAGCCAATACCATTATAGCTAAAGTAGTAACTCCATTAGCTGTCAGTAAGGGGCAGACACTTATCTTTGCTAGGATTGGCCACTGGAGAGACCAAGACTTTGTCTTCACTGCAAAAAAAAAAAAAAAAAAAAAAAAAGTGTGTTTGTTTTTTACCATGGAATAATTAACATGCAATAATTATCATGCTGTGAAATCTTAGTGGAGACAAAACACCTGTAGTTTTTACCATGAGATTGCTAACTGAGGTCAACACTCAGTCTACTTCCACCCATGGTTGACCTCTCCTAGTTTATGTTATGGTAATACTACAGTCAGTGCCCTTTATGCACTAGGATTTTACCGTGGGATAGATAACACACAGTAGTTATCCTGCAGTGAAAACAGACCTTTTTGTCAGTGAAGACAAGACCTAAGTAAAAAAATTACAATAGCATAGAAAATTTGAGCTAAATTCTGCCTCATTACACTGATATCATCTCTTTGATTTCATCTCACAGACACTGATTGGTTTACATGGGTTGCAGACTCCAAGCAGAGTTTTGCCCATTATCTGTAGATTTTGTTCCAGTGCTGTACTCCCTTCTTTATTCGCCCTGTGTTTACCAACTGCCAGAGCAGAGTTCTCCTGGTATCCTAGATATATGCAGTAAAAGTCTAGTTTCCCATGTCTAGTGCATAGGATATTGTCCCATGGTTTCATGATGCTGCTACATAAATGGCAAGGCAAAGCCAAACTGTTTATTTTCAAAAGCAGTGTGGAAGACCTTTCAGAATCAGCGATCTGTTGCATGAACTTCATCCCTGTTATGCCAAAGCCCACTGTATCATTACACTGCTGCATTCTGATTTGCTTGGGAAACAAAGCTAGTGTGTGCGTTAGCCAACCAAAGCTGAGAATTACTGGGTTGTTTTTTTTTAAATCCAGGATCTTGCATTATTATGAATAAACAGGTTTCTGAATGGCTGAGTTAGAAGCTGGTTTTAAATATATATACCACTAAGTTTTACAAGTCAGCTAATAAAAAAAAGCTGATTGTCTGGGACAGACTCCTGTTGGTATAATGCAGTACTCATTCAAATGGTTACTTACGTAAGTGAGATTCAGTCAAACCCTAAGGGAGCAGCCTCTGTTTCCTTGCAACTCTGGCAGTGGAATCTCTTTACATAGAAAGTTGCTTGTAAAGAGCAAAACAGCTTCCCTGCATACACTCCCCTCCCCCATCTACTTTTTATTCCTTCTGCGGTCCCACTCTCCCTCCTCCCCCTACACACACAGCCAACTCCCAGATCAGAAGCAGCTCTCCACTAAAGACAGGAAACAATTCATTTGTCTTGAACCTCAACACCACACTAATCTGAAACATGCTGGAATCATTCTTCTTTGAAATAGTTTCTAGCCCATTAGCTGTAGTTATGGAGCATGGAGCAGTGCTACTTATGTTACAACACAGGGATCCAGGAGCTGGAAATGAGGATCATTGTCTCAAACCAATAGCAGAGAGGTAGGACAAAAGATCATCTCAGTCAGCCTGCAGCTGCCTGTCCTAGGGGGAGCATAGAAGTACAGTCTATTCCTCCTTCTTGAAACTCCCATACATTTCAGCAGGGTGTTGGCTAGCTTTGAAATTTACAGAGGGGAAGGAATACCGAATCCCTTCCAATCTCCACCATGCCAGAAATTCCCCTGGAAACTTAAGATTTCACGTCAGATGCGAAGTTTCACATCCGAAACATTTTTTTTTAAATGGAATGATAAATACAATGGAGCCCAGGTAGAGTGAAAGTGGATTTTTTCTGTATATTGTGATGCCAATAAGCCTATTCTTAAACTGAAAGGAGTTTTTTTGTTTGTTTTTGTAAGGGAGAGAAATGAGTTCATAATCAAAGGGCATGATTATACATTGATATCAGCCTGGGCCATTCCAATCCATCCAAATACTCTACATTTTGAAAGTAACTTTCCTTCTTCATGAGAGGGCACCGGTGAGAGAGAGAGAGAGAGTAGTCATGTCTTGAAAATAAGAAGTAGAGAAAGCCACTGACTTGTGACTGACAGGAATTCCTTCAGCAACATGGAGAGACTCATTAGAATTTTCCCATGACACACCACAAAAGATGGCTGGAGAAAACAAAGTGAGGTGCTGGAGCTCAGTATATTCCTTTGTCCTTGAGAATCCTGGCCTTGCTGAATCTCACGGGCTGGTGCATGCATAATGTGGGGCAGCTGATTAAGTGTTCTTGCCAAAATAAAGGGGGTTGAAAGGGGTGGGGGAAAGATACAAAGTTGGCTTTAATTAAAACCCTGTGATTGTCTTTAATATTTACATAACGTGCTATCATAATTGCCCCTGATTGGAGACTTAAGACTGGAAGGAGGAAATGGCAGGCTGGAATTTCCCAACTGTGAAAACCAAACACAAGCCCCTTCAACCAAACTTAACCAAAAAGCCACAGCAGAGGAAATGCATTTGAGCAATTTTAAACCCAAGAGTTATGAGCTAGGCTCAGATCAGCATATTTGTTATCATGCATTAACATGCTTCGAACAAATTGCAACACTAATGGAGGCCATAGGCTTCTATGGCCCTCATTCATGGAGGTAGTCATATGAGCACCATTATTCTGGTTTATGGCGGCACACCTCATTGGTGCAGACAGGTTGCACTATATCAGATGGCAGTGGGATGAGGGGGGCTGTTAAGTAAAGCGTGTTTTGTTTGGTGCTGGTCTCCTGCCTCTCAGATTTGAGAGTCAGCAACTAAATGCTAGGGAAGGAAGAGAGTCTGATAAGAGTCTACATAAAAGGAAGAGCAATACTTTCTAATAAGAAGGGAATCCTGTCTTTTGGTCTTCATTGTACTAATGTAATGTTGATCATGATGAGCTTTGTAGATGCAGACTGAATGTATAATTTTGTAGGAATTTAATAGGGCTGTAACTCAGTACATAACAGGAAACAGATGGGCCCTGTACCTGAACCCTCTGAAAATTGACCTCTGGATCCAAATATTGCAGTGCAGAACCATCTCTATAATAGGCCGTAACCTGAACCCAAGTATGCTTGAACTTAATCACTTGTGGACAGGGGTGAAAGTAGAAATAGGGACTTACCAGTACGGGGCTGGGTTGGGGCTGGCTCTGACCCCCGGAAGGGGCGGGGTCTCGGGCGGAAGGGGCGGGGGTGGGGGGGGTCAGAGCCAGCCCTGGCCCGCCCTATACCGGTAAGTGCCCTCCCCCGCCGGGGTAGCAGAGGCAGCTGGGGGCTCCGGCAGCAGCTTAAAGGGCCCAGGGCTCGGTCACTGCTACCCGGTTCTGCCCCGGCCCTTTAAACCGCTGCCGGAGCGCCCGGCTGCCACTGCTACCCCAGGGCTCCGGCAGGCTCCGGGGGCTATTTAAAGGGCCTGGGGCGCCCACTGCCTCTACCGTCCCCGGAGCCCTGGGGTAGTGGCAGTGGGGCTCCAGCGGCGATTT
>NW_020664436.1:27930346-28098141 GCF_002925995.2 Terrapene triunguis
GGCAGGCTCCGGGGGCTATTTAAAGGGCCTGAGGCTCCCCTGCCTCTACCGCCCCAGGCCCTTTAAATAGCCGCCGGAGCCTGCCGGAGCCCTGGGGTAGCAGCGGCAGCCGGGGGCTCTGGCAGCAGTTTAAAGGGCCGGGGCTGTAGAGGCAGCGGGAGCCCCGGGCCCTTTAAATAGCCCCCGGAGCTCCGCCGCTACTCCAGAGCTCTGGGGGCTATTTAAAGGGCCCAGGACCCCCCTGCTTCTACTCCCCCAGCCCATTAAATAGCCCCCGGAGCCCTGGGGTAGCGGCAGCGGGGCTCTGGCGGCTATTTAAAGGGCCCAGGGCAGTAGAGGCAGCGGGAGCCCTGGCCCTTTAAATAACCCCCAGAGCTCCGCTGCCGCTACCCCAGGGCTCCAGCAGTGGGGTTCTGGTGGCAATTTAAAGGGCCTGGGGCTTCAGATGCTGCTGGGAGCCCCAGGCCCTTTAAATTGCCACTTGGGGAAGCCGGGCCGCCCTGGTATGGCGCACCGGTTCTTGCCAGTACGCCGTACTGGGGCGTACCGGCTTACTTTCACCTCTGCTTGTGGAGTGAAGATAGTTATAAAACTGATGCCTTGTGTGTGTGTGTGTGTGTAGGGTATTTTTAAATTTAAAGACAGCAACCCTTTTTGCTGCTATGATGTGCAAAGGCAGAAACCATTTTGAGCCTGTTATGGAGGACAGACATTCACTGTGCTCTCCCTCAGGGAAACTTTATTTTGTTATCTCATTGTTAACCTTGACCTACAAAAATGGAAAAAGTTGCTCTTTGTTATGGAAAGACATGAGAATTGTGGTGATTTGGAACTATTAGAACAAAAATAAAATTTCCATGAGAGAACACCCAGTGTGTTTGTGCAACCCACACTGTGTACAGCTGCAGCATCTCTGATGAAAATATGGCAGCCGTCTCTACATGCATTCGAAGTTCTTAGAAATTTAAAGGTGCAGTATTCAGAAAACAAAGGCATACTGTTTCATAGCTACTTACAACATGGGCTTATAGCTAATGAGAACCAAATACAAAGAGAAACGCAATTGTATTGTTCTGTGAAACATTCTCTAGGCTCATATAATGAGAAATTGTTAAGCTCTGCTTTCTTTTTTCCCCCCCCAGAGTAAATTTCTATCCTTTTCCTTGCAGAGATAGCCTTAAAAATGCAAGCCAACATATTGCTAGGATTGAAAGTTTGGCACTGATTTTTCCTAAAAGTAATGGAATAATCGCTATTTCTCACACTTACAACCTCCTACAGCCCAGCTTTAAGGATCTTGAAAACCAGGGTCACAAGTCCTTTCTATTTTTGAGAGGACCCCAGATCATTTCACAGCTATTGAGTGTAATTCCACACAACTTGCCATCGGTAGCACCAGGGCCACTGAATGTTCTCTTCTAGCCAGTTCCTTCCAAATGAGCTGGCTCTGCTAAGCAACCAGCACAACCTCTGACCACAAGAAGATGCACCCGAGTAATATCAGTGAAAAGGGGACTCCTGGGTTCCAATTATAGCTCCAACACCAGCTCTCTTTGTGACCTTATTCAAGACACTTAGGCCGTGATCATCAGGCCTATCTATTAATTCAGGATCTGCAGGGGTGCTGAACACCCACATTGACTTCAATTGGAATTATGGATGCTCAGCATCTGTGAACATCAGGCACTAAGGCTCAGATGAAAGTTAGGAGCCTAAATACTTTTGTGGTTCTAGGCCTAACTATCAGACCTTGAGCGCTCAAAGACCAAAATTTATGGACACAGGAAACTGTTGCCCTTAACTTCACTGCCTTAGTTTTTCCTAGTATAAAATGGGGATAATTGTAGCCTTTTTGATGGGTGGGTGATTTGATTACTGGTTAATCTCTCAGACTGCAGTGGTTCAAGATTCGGTCTTCTGAGGGCTACAGCACCACTTGCCCCCAGCACGTGGGCCGGACAATATAATGGTACTTCCCTACCTCACAGGGATGCTACAGCCATTGGTGTGTGTAAAGTGCTAAGATTCACTGGAACACACACACAAAACCCTTCAGTGGCTGAGGGCTTAGTGACCCTCACAGTCCCTTATACATTGACCCCATTGAAATCAGCTGGTCTCCATTTCTCCTGAACAGCTGAGAGGGACCAGAAGGCTTGTTGTTTTAGTGCTACAGACATCATGCTAATTACCTATATGTTCTATCTAGCTTCACATGTTGTGTTAGTGAACATACTGAGAGCAACGCTCTGTAATGTACAGGGGACATGCAAGACCCTCTGCATGGTGAGTTGTCTGTTGGGAGCCCCTGGCAGAGTGGCCACACAGTGGATGGCAACGGGGATGGACCAGAGTAGTGGTGTCACAAATTCTGCCGATCTAATGGCTCACATGCAATGGGTGAAGAAGAGCTACAGCTTCTATTCTGACCCAGGGTTGGACTAGTGGTCACAATGGGGCAGTATGTACTGCAGCCCTACATCCTCTATGCCCATTTTATTGATTAATACCACTCAGCATCACGGTTTTGACTGTGAAATGCTGCTGTTCACTTGCCATCTTTGTACAAGGAAACTTCAGAAAGTTTCAGTGATTAACTTAGTTTCTGTCCCTTCCATCAGAGAGAAACTAGTGACCTGATGAATCTACAAATACATTTGGAAATCCAATTTGGTATTGTTGTGTCATTTGATCATTTCACAACAATGACAATATGAAGACACCACTCTGCCACAGTCAGGTCCCAAATAACCACGTTTGCCAGCTGTACACAGATACAGTAGATCTAATTGCATACACATTGCTGCTCTGACTACTTTCTGGCAGTTTCCAAAAGATAGAACGTTGTGAGCACCACTACCAGGTTAACAAACTCTTTAAAGGGATACTACCTCATTGCTATATACTACATACGCCTCACCCCTTAATGTAAAAAGAACATAAAGTCACAACTTAAGTTGTAGCATGTTGATATTTAATGATAGTAATGAAGTCTGAGAAGTGGTTTACAGCTTCTCTCTGGATAACATCTCGTAAGCATCACAACAGTGTTTAGAACAGTGTTTGTACTTTTTGGTATTGCTGTACCAGCAATATCTTCCTGCTCTATATTGATAATGTATTTTGTGGTAGAAACAGAAATTATACTACTCTATTCCTATTGGTACATCACAAGTGCCAAATATTGCTTTTCAGTACTCGAAAGAATCGACCTCAATGAGACAAATCCATCTGTGTGACCTCACTCTCTTGGTTTAGGAAATCATCTGCACAAGAAACTACATTTCAGTGCCATCAGTGATCTTGCAACAGAAAAGTCAAGAAGCCCATATTCCATTCAATAAAAATCACTGAATTAAGAGGCATGAAGTATGTCTAACCATTAAGATAAGCAGCCCAAGTGGGAAGTGGGGGTCTGGATGTGGATGGGGTCAGTTCTAAAGTAGCCTAAGTTACTGATGTGAGGAGAAAAGGGGGTCAAACTTCTGGAGTCCCAGGCCCACTCTGAAGTCTTTAATCCAGCCTGAGGCATCAATGAAAGCTCTGGACAGGAGTTGAATGTGGAATAGATTATGGAAAGAGCAGGGCGGGCATTGTGAATTGGAGGGGAGAATTTTGTCCTTGCTGTGATGACAAGCTGCCTTTCTTAGTCTGGCTGCTGTAGTTTGTGTTACATTTTCAGACATGTACATATTATGTGGGAGTGGGGTAGATGGGTGGGAAATATTTTTCTTCTCTTTCACATTTGGATGGTTTTTCCAAGGACGGATGAACACAGAGCACTGGTTGAGGTGTTCTCCCTGTAGCTGCCATCTGCCATTTCATAGTGCATCAGAGCATTTATTGGTTTTATTTAACGGTTAATGAAAAACAACTACCAACAGCTGCCATCATTCCCTGTAATAAATAATAGTCTGCTTGGGTCACGTTCCTGATTCATAAACTCTAGAGAAATAAGAACTTGGGGCTCTGGAAGAAACCAGTAAGATGAGGGCAAAATGAGGCTGCTGGTGGTTCTTTTAAAAAGTGACCTTAACTTTTATTTGTGCCAATTGTATCTTTTCAGGGACTGGATAAGCACCCACACTTTTGATGGCTATAAATCTGGGTTGGAAATTTCATGAGAGCAGGCATCCTTATCAATTTTTGCCCACCTCTAGTTAAACCAAGAAGTCCCCTGGATATGATAGGGACTGGTGCTTACTGGCCTGCTTTTCAGAAGAATTTAGATCTGGTTTAGGCACCATCATGAAATAGACAGATTTTCAAAAGTCCTCAGCAGTTTCCACTGACGACAATGGGAGCTGCTGAGTGGGGAGCTCTTTTGAAAATCTGGCCATTTCATGATTGTGCCTGTGGTTCTGAGGTCTTCTGGAAGCCTGCTGTCAAATGCTTGAGACAAGACAGAAAGAGTATAGTTTTGGCTGAATTTGTTGCTTCTGGTCATGGCTGGATTCCTTTGTTGTTAGACTTCATCACTAGATACTAAGTAATTCCGAGGGTAGGACAAGTGGAAGGCTCCCAGTGCAGTAAAACAATCCCGATTCTACTGTATGAGGTTATTAAGTGACTGTAGAGCAGGCATGGAGAGGCATTTGAGACTTAGCATGAGGTGAGCTCCATACCACTTACCCACTAGTCAGTGAAAAGAGGTGGTCAGAAGATGGGGTGGGCAATGGCATGGTCAGAAGTTCAGGAACTTCATGGATTATAACCAGAGACTCCAACACTGATGTGACCACAGATGGGCTACAGAGCTGTCCTTTGCTTTGGTTGGGGAGGTGGGGTAAGGGTGGGCTGTGGCTCAGCCAAACTTTACTCAAAGCCCCTTTAACTGAGCTTTGCTGGGAACTGGGAGCCACTATGGCAGAACCTGCCAGAGAGAAGAGCTATCACTGTAAGAGAATTAAGAGTTCAGCCAGTAAACTATCATCATTGGAATACTTTTTAAACGTGTGGGAAAGTATGAAATGCTTCAGGGCTATTTTAGAAGAGCTGGCTCTTGTGCGTGCTAGTTTAGTTTCCATAACCCATACAGTAGTTTTTTATTTTCTGCTTTTAAAAAGTGTGCATCCTACTGTTTCCAAGCTATGACATATCTTTGGGGCGGGAGGGGAGGAACCCTCTTTTTCATCTACATTGCATTTGATGCTGAACTAGTAGATAATTGGATGCATAAAGAGAGGAGCATGAGGTGGTGATTTTACCTCTGTATACAGCATTAGCGAGACAGATCCTGGAGTACTGCATACAGTTCTGGTACCTCCATTTTAAAAAGGATGTTGAAAAATTGGAGAGGCTGCAGAAAAAAGCCACAAAAATATTTTGAGGGGAAAATACCTTGTAGTGAGAGACTTAAAGAGCTCAATCTGTCTAGCTTATCAAATACAAGATTATGAAGCAACTTGATCACAGTTTATAGGTATGTTCATAGGGAGAAAATACCAAGTATTAAGGGTGTGATGTTGCACTCCATGTTTTATGGAAATATGCTAATGAGTGTGAATATAATGTAACTGGAATATGCTTCATGCAAAAGGTCTCTTGTAAGGTATCAATTCAAAGCTTATAATCTACTGAGTGTGTTCATCCTATTTGCATGTATGTAACATTCTTGTATCTAAAACTAGAAATATGAAGTATAACACTGAAGTCCTATTGTGATTATGCAAAGTGTGGGCCATTAATGGTGGCTTGGAATGTTGATGGCTCCCATTGACTAGAACAGGGGTCAGCAATGTTTGGCACACGGCTCGCCAGGGTGCTTACCCTGGCAAGCCGCGTGCCAAATGTTGCCGACCCCTGGACTAGAACAATTGACTGTAGATGGCTCTGTTTACCTACAGGCCTCCACTGCATACCTGCGGGCCAGTCCTGAAAGAATTGAAGGGGGCTCACAGGACATGTGAACATGTCACATGATACTGGAATCCATCTTTAACCTGGTGCTTTTCCATTTAGAAGGAAGGGTGGGAACCCAGAGAGAGACAAAGGATTCCCGCCTTGTGCCAAAGCTATAAAAGGGGGTGGAACAGAACAAAGGGGCTGCAATCATGAGAAATCCCCTAGTTACCACCTGAGTTGGAACTAACAAGGATTGTACCGGGGAAAGGATTGGGCCCAGACTAGGAAGAAGTCTAGTCTGTGATAGAAGCTTATTGGAACATCTCTGAGGGTGAGATTTACCTGTATTCAGTTTCCTACTGTATTAGGCTTAGACTTGTGTGTTTTGTTTTATTTTGCTTGGTAACTTACTTTGTTCTGTCTGTTATTACTTGAAACCACTTAAATCGTACTTTTTATGCTTAATAAAAATGACTTTTGTTTATTAGTTAACCCAGAGTAAGTGATTAATACCTGGGGGAACAAACAGCTGTGCATATCTCTCTATCACTGTTATGGAGGGCAGACAGTTTATGAGTTTATCCTGAATAAGTTTTATACAGAGTAAAAATGGATTTATTTCGGATTTGGATCCCATTGGGAGCTGGGTGGTTGGGTGCTAGAGACAGGAGCACTTGCTGAGTTGTTTTGGTTAAAGTCTGCAGCTTTGGGGGGCGCAGACCAGATCTGGGTCTGTGTTGCAGCAGGCTTGCATGTCTGGCTCAACAAGGCATGGTTCTGGAGTCCCAAGCTGGCAGGGAAAATGGGCTCAGGCATAGTTTCAGCACATCAGGTGACAGTCCCAAGGGGATCTCTGTGACCGAACCCGTCACAAAGGGGCTCTCTGATCTACCGGGAAAGGCATAACAAGAACCAATGGCTAGAAGTCAAAGCCAGATCATTTCAAATTAGAAACAAGGAACAGATTTTTAACAGTGAGGATGATTAATCATTGAACCAACTACCCAGGGGAGTGGTGGATTCCCCATCTCTTAATGTCTTCACATAAAGACTGGATCCAGTTCTGGAAGGTATGCTTTTGTTAAACAAGTTATTGGGCTCAATACAGGGGTAACGGGCTGAAATTTGATGGCCTTTGTGATATACAGGAGTTTAGATTGGATAAGTTAATGGTCTTTTCTGGCCTTAAAAACCTATGAAACTATAATACAACACCACTAATTGAGGGGAGTCAAAGAACGTGATTGGTAAGCTTGCATCCCAGAAATAATGAACAGTAATCCAATCTGAATGTACCCCACACAATGGTACAATCCATACAGCTCTGAGATGTAAATGTGCCATATACTATAGAGATGTTCACTACAACATCTCCCAAAATGCAGTTTCTTAAACAAGGGATTTTGGCATCTTTTCAAAAGTTCTATGAAGGAAGAGGCTCTGGTTCTTAGCAGGACACTGAGTCAGGACTCCTGGGTTATAGCTCAAATGCTGCTTCCAACTCGTTGTTGAACCTTGGTCACATCATACGTGGCCTCTCAGACTTAGGGCTTGTCCATACAAACACTTAGTTCATAGCAAATTGGGGTGTAAATCTACCCTGCTCTAGCCTGCTGCACACTAATCGTCCATGTGGACCTTGCTGCTGTGAAGTGACAGTTCCCCCGTGCACTTTGCTCAACTCCCGCGCCGCTCTCGCACACTAGGGAATTTAGAGTGCAAAGCAGCGGAATCCACATGGACAGTTAGAGTGCAGCAGGCTAATGTTGGGTAGATTTACACTACAGCTTGCCACGAATAAGTGCTCGTATAGACAAGGCCTTACTTTACCCATCTACAAAATGGATACATTAGAATGGGGAAACAGAATGGATACACACTAGACGGAAAGTTAAGAGACCTGGGTTCCCTTCCCACTCCTTCCATTGATTCCCTGTTAAACTGCAAAGTCTCTTAACTTCTGTGCCTCATTTTCCCCTCCCCCAGAGCTGTAAGAATGGGGAGAAATAATGCTTACTCGCCTTTGTAAAGCATTTGGAGAAATACATAGGCAAGTCATTATCCAACTGGAAAGCAATTTCCTTTTTAATACTTACATAAGAACATAAGAACGGCCGTACCGGGTCAGACCAAAGGTCCATCTAGCCCAGTATCCTGTCTACCGACAGTGGCCAATGCCAGGTGCCCCAGAGGGAGTGAACCTAACAGGCAATGATCAAGTGATCTTTCTCCTGCCATCCATCTCCACCCTCTGACAGACAGAGGCTAGGGACACCATTCCTTACCCGTCCTGGCTAATAGCCATTAATGGACTTAACCACCATGAATTTATCCAGTTCTCTTTTAAACTCTGTTATAGTCCTAGCCTTCACTTAACAAAGGAATGTTCTAAGGGTTAATATTGGAAAGGGACTCTGTCATGGTAGGTGTAAATTATTATTTCTGTGAAGTTGATTTTTGTCAGAGTAAAAGCATCTGTATGTTTGTCTTTGCCAGGAGAAAGCAAAAATGTGACCAGTTCAATAGCACTGTTGTGGAAAATTCAGACAACCTTCAGACAGGAGAGTGCTCCCCACAGCAATATTAATCTCATAGTTTACGGTTGTAAACAACTAGACAAGAAGCTATTTAGAATATAATAGGCTCTTAAACATATGTTTTGAATGTCATGCATTTCTAAACACAGTTTCAACACCTCGCTTTTCTGGACATTTCAGTCACGGACTAGGTGTTAAACTGGTCATAATGTGTTGTAACTGCTCCAGATTAACAAATCATATTAGCAAATAGTTTGGGTAGCACAGAGCTAGAATATTTTCTGCATTCCTCCCATCCCCTTCATGTATTTCTACTAGGGTTACCCCTACTTGCCCGTATTTGACCAGCCTGGTCAGTTTTTTTTTATGGATTTGCCAGTTGCCATAAAAATAAATCAATCTGCTGGGTTTTTTTTAACATGGGTCTAAAGATTTACATTATCACCACAATACACTGGGATATCTAATGTTAAAAGTTTCAATGCCCAGCTAAAGATGCTGCAGTGTTCCCACTGCCGCAGTTTAAGCACTAACTAGGGCCCTACCAAATTCACGGCCATGAAAAACACGTCATGGATGGTGAAATCTGGTCTCCCCCCGTGAAATCTGGTCTTTTGTATGCTTTTACCTTATACTATACAGATTTCATGGGGGTGACCAGCATTTCTCAAACTGGGGGTCTTCACCCAAATGGGAGTTTCGGGGGGGGGGGGGTCGCAAGGTTATTTTAGGGAGGGTCACGGCTTTGCCACCCTTACTTCTGCGCTGCCTTCAGAGCTGGGTAGCCAGAGAACAGCAGCTGTTGGCTGGGTGCCCAACTCTGAAGGCAGCGCCCCACCAGCAGCAGCGCAGAAGTAAGGGTGGCAATACTATACCTTGCCACCCTTACTTCTGCGCTGCTGTCTTCAGAGCTGGGCAGGCAGAGAGTGGCGGCTGCTGATTGAGGGCCCAGCTGTGCAGGTCGCAGCGCAGAAGTAAGGGTGGCAATGTCATACCAGGCCATCCTTACTTTTGCACTACTGCTGGAGGTGGCTCTGCCTTCAGAGCTGGGCTCCCAGCCAGCAGCCACCGCTCTCCAGCTGCGCAGAAGAAAGGGTAGCAGTACCGCAACCCCCCCTACAATATCCTTGTGACCTCCCCACAACTCTTTTTTGGGTCAGGACCCCTACAATTACAACACAGTGAAATTTCAGTTTTAAATAGCTGAAATAATGAAATTTACAATTTTAAAAATCCTGTGACCATGAAATTGACGAAAATGGACCCTGAATGCGTGTGTGAGAGAGAGAGTTTGAGTCATATGAGAGTGAGGAGACATGCGATGTTATCAATCTTATCTATATGTGTTATCTCTCTAGATACTGTAAGTGGCTGTTGAAGGGGGAGTTTGCAGAGTTGCCTTGTAGTTGGGGGGATGGAGTTGAGGTGGGCTTGCCTGCCTTGTGTGTGGCAGGCGTGCTGATTTTTTGCATTTCAAAGGTGGTAACCCTAGTTTCTACAATGAGAGTACAGTAGAACCTCAGAGTTAAGAAAACTTCAGGAATGGATGTTGTTCATAACTCTGAAATATTGGTAACTCTGAATAAAACATTATGGTTGTTTTCAAAAGTTTACAACTGAACATTGACTTAATACAGCTTTGAAACTATACTATGCAGAAGAAAAATGCTACTTTTAACCATCTTAACCAGCTACCCCAGGGAACTACATGAACCTTAAGAGCCCCCAAACAGTGGGGGGGGAAGGATAGCTCAGTGGATAGCACATTGGCCTGATAAACCCAAAATTGTGAGTTCAATCCTTGAGGGGGCCACTTAGGGATCTGGTGCAAAATTAGTACTTGGTCCTGCTAGTGAAGGCAGGGGGCTGGACTTGATGACCTTTCAAGGTCCCTTCCAGTTCTAGGAGATAGATATATCTCCATTATATTAAAAAAAAAAAAAAAAAAAGTCATAGGCCAGAACTGCTCACCTCTGGATTCTGTAGGCAGGAAATGGGTAGAATGCATTCCTTCCCACTTTAGCAAGCACACCTCCTTTCTTTAAAAGTCTAGTCATTTATCTTCCACTGGTATAGTCATAGCTCCATTGACTTCAATGGATTTATGACAGTTTACAGAAGATGAGGATTTGGCTTCTCCTCTTTAATGAGGCCCAGCTGTCAGCCTCTCCCTCCAGGACTGACAGGCTGTACTAGCTTTTCAGGGTGTGGTAGGTTCTTTCCTCCCTCTAAGGAATCTGATTAACCTCAACCTCCCTTTGCTATGGCCAATGAGTATAGGCCCTCTAAGACATGCAGTGAAGACCATATTTTATAGACTAATTAAGATTTTAAAATTAACAGGATCCCTGTTCACAGACGTACCTAACATGAGTCCCTTGCTCACTCTGGGATGCCTGGAGTATGGAGCCGCATTCTATTCTGTACTTGCACGTTTTTATACCATCTCTTCTCCACTTGTGTTCTCTAAAATGCCTCCAAAGATTCATTATCTTATCCTCTCAGCTTTGAACTGGACACAGGCAAAAAAATCCTACATTTTATTAAACTGATTTACATAGGCATATAAGGTCAAGCTTAATCCCTGTGTTTTGTGTTACATAATGAAACTTATCACAGCAGGCTTTCAGTTATTAAGCTTTTTTGTGTTACTCAATTTTTTTGTTTATTGCTGCATTCCTCCCCAAGGATTTGTTGCTTTATTGTTTTTGGTTATGTGGCAATAGTGAAACTCATTTGAATTCATTTGCTTTTGCATACCATGGCCCCAGCACTTATGGATGTGAGTAGCTTTACATATGTGAATAATCCCATTGACTTCTCAAAGAGTAAAGTTACTTGTGAGTGAAAGCCTTTGCAGTACCAGGGCCCATGCCTTTAACAACCATTGGATACTGTTCTGAAATATTTTGGGTCTGCTTCTGGGTAATGCCACTGAAATCAATGGATTTACACCAATGTGAAGGTGGTGTCAGTAGGATTAGAATCAGGTCTACTGACTGGAGTAAATAATTAACAAAGCTATTTCTCCAGCTAGCCTAAGAAATCTGACTGTAGTTTAGAAGTAGTATCTCTTTTTATTAGTTTCAAAAGGTAATTTCTAATATAGAAGTTCTCCCTTCCTGGTGATAAACAGCTTCAGGGCTTCCCCCCCCCTTCAATCCTTGCTGTCTCTAATTATAATATATTTTGCACTTCTACAGCATCTTTCATCTGAAGATCTCAAATTACTTTCCAAACCTTAATTCATTAATCTTCACATCATCTCTTTGACGTAGGTGCTTATTAATATACCCATGTTATGGGTGGGCAAATGCAGGCAGAGTGAAATTAAGCAGTTGGCCCAAAGTCACAAAGCAAGTCAGCAGAAGGATAAGAATGGATCCCTATGGGACACCATTGGAAACACTCCTGCTCAATGATGATTCCCCATTTACAGTTACATGTTGAGACCCATCAGCTAGCCAGTTTTCAATCCATTTAATATGTGCCATGTTAATTTTATATTATTCTAGTTTTTTAATCAAAATGTCATGCTCAGTACCTCTGAAGATCAGATCCAAATTGGCTGCTACCCATTTCTGCAGTAGCTTATCCACTCTAATGAGGCTTACAGCACTTTCATGGCTGCATTAATTCTTTTCCTTTTTACTGAATGCTGTTCTGAATTAAAATAATCTATCCCCCGACCCACCCACTCCAGCCCCCCCTTTTCTTATTTTCCTCCTAAATGCTACAGAAATTGCTTTCCTGGGACTCAGAAACTAATTTATGCAAATTGTTACAGAGCATTACCACTGCCATGGTGCCACTACATTGGTGAGATGGTTAATTATCAGGATAATGCAATTTGTCTGCTCTCAATACCCTTGTGCTGCTCTTAAAAGGAAACAAACGAAGCGGCATCAGTGAGACCAACAAAAAAAAAAGACTTCAGTACTCTATTAATAACAGCCATAAAGGAAATAAAAGATTAAAGGCCATTCCCAGTAAAATGGCATGCAGCTTTATGCAGCACAAAAGCTGAGGCGGGGCTTGGACCTTAGCGGCGCACCTGGCCTTGTCGTGAGGAGATAAATCCAGAGGTCCTTTCTTAATTGTTATTTAATTACTTTTACCTCAGTAGGAATTTCAGAGAAGAAAGAACGGAATAAAGCTGAGAACCTGTGATGAGAGGATTGGACTTGGATTCAGAAGGCCTACATTTTCTTCTCAGCTTTGCCACTGACCTGCTGTTTGACCTTGTGCAAGTCATATAAATTCTCTGTGCCTCAATTTCCCCATCTATAAAATGGGGATAACTATGATTATTCATGGCTGTGTTAGGAAAAGTGACAGTAAAATTAATATCAGCTTACTCAGCCTTTATCCTCTGCATGTGTCTTCAAGTTATATCTGCTTACTTTCAGAACAGAAACAAGAGTGTCTTGTGTTAGGGCCAATACAGCTATAGGAGAGCAAACTGGGAACCGTTTTGGCTCCCACATGAACAGATTTGTCAGCTAAGTCCTGCCAGCAGTTCTTTACTACTGGCGACGCTGTAAGATGCAAAAAGAACCAGCTTGACTTTCAGATCCCAGGCTGCATTTGCAGAGCTGCAGCTCTGAAGAAAACAACTTTTGCTAACTGAATAAATTTGTTGAGAAGCCCATGAGAGAATAATAATGAGGGGGGATAGCATACAGTGAGCTTGATCCCATGCTCACAGGGACCAATCATGGAACTAACTCCTCCTTATGCAGAGGGAGCAGAAACAGACCTGATACCATTTTCCAGTCACTTTCCTGACTGCATCTGCAGTTTAAACTGGACTAACTGCCCCCTATGCTTGTGCATCACTAGCCAGATAATTGCCCTTGGCTGGCTGAACATTTTTAAGTGCTTATTTTTCCACTAGAAAAAGTCTCTCTCCCTTCAATCAAGCCCAATTACCTCAACCTCCATTTCTAATTGTTGATTTTACACACACACACACACACACACACACACAAAATTCCCTTGGGGGTTTTCTGCCACTGTCACTAGATGCTTTACCAGCAGAATCCACGGACGCTATTGGAGCTGGCAGCCAACTTTCATCTGTGGCTGGTAGGTACTAAACCACCCTGTATGGGGATGTCCTGAGTGGCTAGTGGTATGAAGGGGAGGAGCGAGAGATAGAGACCTAGAAACACATAAGTGAATAGCAGTTGTGTGTCTTGAATTAGAGCCAAAACTCCACAGATGCCCAGCTGGGAGAGCCCATATGGAGCCTCTGAGGCCAGGAGCTATGGAGACGTAATATATTTCCTAGATGTCTTCCCATTTTAATTGCTGAAGTAGTCTCTTTTCTTTATCTCAACACGAGCTGCAGTAGGAGAACAGAGATACATATCTTGGCTGCTCTTCTATTGTAAAACTATCCTGACAAGGGCAGTGGGAAATTAAAATCAGCTGCCAGACACTTTCCACAACTCTCGGCTTCAGGCCAATCAAGAAGAAACAAAAGAGGCAACAGGAACACATTCCCTATTCCCAGTGTCTCTGAGTCAGACCAGTCCCAGCCATGTGCAGTGACTGCAGACTGTACACTGATAACAGTCCAGTGGGATGAATAGAGCCAATATAGATTTTAAAAGAAAATCTATAGTTGGGGTCGGTCTGTTCCTCTGTTTAAGGGGGCGAAGACATGTTGGCTTTTTATAGCACTATAAGTGGGGCCGGGAGGGCGGCAGAGGCCTCAAATGCAGGAGACAAGAGCTTTATACAGGATAAAAGAAAAATTACTTCTGTTCCATTAACCTTGAAAAACGATTTAGAACCTCCCTCCCCTAGCTTTTATTGAATCTAAATTATAGCAGGGTTTTCATCATCTGTGTAATCTCTGCCTTTTCTTTAGCAGGCTTGATTAAATAAGTCATCATTGGACAGTTTTTTCCCCACCCCCAAAAAAGGCAATTTGGACAGTTCTTTTTCTGTTAGTCTTTTGCAAAATGGTGCACACGTGGCATTTGAGATGAAATTATAGCATTTATCCTACTGCTTCTTCGCTGGGTAATGCCGCAGAGATGTGCACAAATATGAACAGGATGCTTTTCAGAACTTTTTGGGGATCCTGCCAGGGACAGGTTCAGGGGGCTCCTCAAACAAGTCTGAGGTGCAATGGTCTGTGAGAAACCACCAGTTAGGTCAGAACAGCTGGAGTGCAGAGACATCCCCTTCTCCCATCCTTACACCAAGTGTGGATTCTGTCTCCTGGGGGAAGATCAGCTGCTCGTCAGCCCATTCAAGCTGCAGAAGCAGCATAAGAGAGTCAGAACAGAACCCCAAACTGGGGCCTAGAAATCACCTCCTGTGATTTCAAGCATGTTTCCAACCCCTACACTGTGACCAAACCACAGGCCTCTGGTGACCTCTATCCTTCTCTGTGACCCTGGCTTCCAGGTCTCTTCCTCCCAGTAACCCCCTTATCTCCCTGAAACTTCCATTTCTCTTCCACCCAGGACACTACTTGCAAAGATCCCCTATCTTTGATCCCATGGAGGCAGCTTTCTTCGCTGGTACATCTGCTGCTCTCTCAAGCCAGGCCAGCTCCTCCTCCTTGCTTCCAACTGATTTAAAGAAAATGGGCCTGAACAGGAGAATTTGGATATCAGTTCAAATTCTGAAACCTTCCCATGTTCTGGGGTTATGGATCTGAGGGGTTGGTTCAGCTCATTATGGAGATAAGGCCAGACACGACATTTTGATCCAGACATACATTCAGATTCTAAACCCCACCCAAAATGCAGGGTTTATAGATTTACAGTTTTGGTTTGGGCCCGTGTCTAATTTAGATCTTGCAGCTCAAGAGCGTTCCCTCACCTGGACTTGCATCTGAAGAAGTGAGGATCTTACCCACGAAAGCTTATGCTCCCAATACTTCTGTTAGTCTTAAAGGTGCCACAGGACCCTCTGTTGCTTTTTATAGATTCAGACTAACACGGCTACCCCTCTGATACCCTCACCTGGAGAGCTCCTAAGGAAGCTGAAACAGAGACTCCCAAATTCTTGTGCATGGAGCACATGCTGGTGATCTGCAGAATTTGCAGGCACATAGTGATGAAGTTTGTTGTTTTCCCCTCCCGTCCAGCTGCTTCTACAGGTGTCCAAGGTCCTCACTGCAAAAATGCTGTAAAAGCTGCTAGGGGCTGTTGCTACAAGAAGAGGAAGAGAAAAAACAGGAACTTCCTGGAAAGTTTGGAACCACCAGGTTTCCGGGGGAGAAGGGAACAGTGCAGCTAGGCAGGATGTTCAGAGGAGTGAGAGGGGTCGGGAGAGGAGAAGAGATTCAGGTGTCTGGCAGAAGGGAATCAAGTGGCAGGGATTTGCATGCAAGGCAAAATAAGCATGTGCAGGGAGGGAGGAGGAGATGGGAACGTGGCCTGACCAAGGGGAGGAAAGAGGAAGGGTGGCGGGGACAGAAAAAATAGGAGGGGACAATGGGCCGATCCTCAAAAGTATTTAGGCACCTAACTCCCATTGAAATCAATGGGAATTAGGTGCCTAAATACCTTTGAGGATCTGAGCCAATATGATTAACTTTCTGAAAGAAAAACACATATGCACAGATTTCAAGTGACGAATGATTTTGGTTGCCTCAATTTCTGGACAACCAACTCGAGACACCTTACAGAAACCAGATTTTCAGAAAGTGCTGAGCACTCCCCTTCTGAAAATCCAGGCCCCTTTAAAGGGTGTCTCAGGCTGGGCACTAAAAATGGAGGCATCCAGAATCACTAGTCACTTTTGAAAGTCTGGGCCTCATTGTATTAAAGGAGTTAACATGCATAAATACTGCCCTCGCTACTTCTGCCTGGGAGCAACAGCTCTTGTTGCCACTGAAAATGGGAAGGCAGGGGAGTCCACAAGACAGGCTCTCAAACTGGGGGCACTGTTATGAAAGAGCTTCAACACACCTGGAAAATATACCCTATGTAATAATGGGGTGGGGGAGGGAACGACAAGAGGCTAGTGCAGAGCTGTGAGCATTTCCAGAGATGGGCCTTCCCCAGCGCGATCAACAAATGTAGGGAGGCGTCGAGAGGCTTGTGGGATGGGACGGAGGAAGACTGAAATCTCAGCTGTTTGTAAGAAGGGAGGATAGAACAAAGCCATAGACAAGGAAAGCGTCTGAAGAGTCATAGCGGGGGGAGGGATGAGCCAACTCAGCCTGGTCAAAAATCCAGATCCCAGGTTCTATGGCACCTCTGTAATATCCATAATTTTTCATGGATGATGTTAAGACACAGGACAATTCAAATATTTAAGCTTTCTAGCTAGAGTAGTTTCTCCCTTATTTAATATGGCTTCTTTTGCTATCCAAGTGCATATTTTATCTCTCTCCACCCCTGTTTACCCCCCCACTCCCACCCCAGCCTCCAAGTGCTGATTTAGATGCAACTCTTCAGAATCGGCTCATTAATGTTAAACTCCATGTATCCATTTCCCTTGGCAAAATAATCTAACTACTGGTATCCTTGCTCTGCCACTGCCGAGATGATTTCTGCATCCTTGAAAGACAGGGAGAGAAAGCTAAAAGAAAAGTTAACAAGCAATCGGGGGAATGTAGGTGACTACAAACAAACAGAAACCTGGAGGACTGTAATGAGATACAAATTGAAAATGAGACAAAGCATTGGCATGCTATCCTACACACAGAGACAACATCATTCACCTTGACTAATGAGCACTGTGGAACAAAATGGGCAAAGAGGGGGACTTGGCTGCACTGAATAATATTCTAGTGCAAGTTGAACTAATAGGTAAATTTCATCTGGTGATGAGTGAACATGTTTGGCATGCACAGCAGAAGGAGCCCATGATTATTTCATGAGGGGGAAATGATCTGAATTGCGTTTATGGAAGGGGATATAGGCAAGGTATTTTTTTTTTTAATTAAATCATTTTTTCCACTCACTGTGTTTATAATGAATCACCTCTTGGAATCTTGAGACTGAAATCTGTTTTCCTAATGAATCCCCTTCCCCCACTTGGTGTTGTATGACCTCACTCACATTGATTATTTTAATGATGTATCAATATTTTGTAATTAGTACCAAAAGGGAATACTTTTTCACACAAAACACAATTAGTTTGTGGAAGCCCTGGCCACAAGATATCACTGAGGCCAAGAGGTTTGGTCACTTATACAAATCACAGGAATATGCAGAGTTAGAACAGTAAATATTTTACAAGTAAACAAGAGTTTTGGAAGGAATATAAACCCTTATGCTTCAGAGCATAAGCCGGCCTCTAGTTTATGGAGATCAGGACAAGCAGTTTATCCCATAGCTGCCAGTAGCAGGGTTTCTTGCACCTTCTTTTGAAGCAGCTGGTTCTGGCCAGTGTTGGATACAGGACTAGATGGACATTGATCTGATGCAGTGTGATTATTCTTTTGTTCCTGCTTATATACCATCAAGAGGTGCATCTAGAGCACCTATAATTCCAGAATCTCAAAGTGCTTTACAGGCACTAAGGGTGTGTCTACACTGCAATTAAAAATCTGCAGTTGGCTTGTGCCAACTGACCCATCTTGCAGGGTCCTAGAGCTTGGGCTCCAGCCCGATCCCGAACACCTGCAATTAAACAGCCCCTGAGCCCAAGCCCCGTGAGCCTGAGTCAGTTGTCACAGGCCAGCCATGGGTTTTTAATTGTAGTGTAGACACACCCTAAAGATCTAGTTCTATGAGGTTCTTAGTACCCTCAAATCCCATTGGAATCAATAGGAGTTAAGGATGGGCTAGAACCAACTCACACAAGGGCTAGAACCAACTCAAAGTTACTGGAAAAATTCCTATGGACTTTAATGGGAGATGGATTGAGTGCTAACTGGTTAAGCCTCGCAAACCCTTGTGAGATAAGTAAATGAAAGACAGGGAATACTTCACTCACTGCTGAAATACAATGCACAGGACAAGGCAGAGTTTTAGGGAAGGAAGTGAAGAAGAATAGCATATCAAATTGAAACTGCAGGGAAAGTTTAGGGAAGCAAAATGCAATTACCGGAACTGGCATATGGCCAGGAAAGCAGGAATATCAACTCGTCTGGGTAAAATGCTCTGTTCAGATTTAGATTGGGTTTGGGTCAGTTCTTATTTTACCAAGAGTGGTTCACCCATCCCTAATTCATAGAGGTAAATATATTAGTAAGCAATAATCACTTAGCAATAACAATTTACATTTCTATAGCACTTCTCACCCCAAGTCCTATGCAACGCCTTGCATATTCATATGCAATGGTTAGTTTATACATGGGCCACTTACACCACTGAAATGCAGCCTTCTCTGGGGTGAGGGTGACATTCATCCAGCACAACAGGGTCGGGGGTGAGAAAGGAAGATTTGGGTTAAGGATGATGGGACAAACCCTATTCTTGTTAACTAGGCCATGGAATCCTTAGTGTCTATGCAGAGCCAATAGCAGCTTGGGGTCAGATTCTTAAAGATATGTAGGCACTTAAATTGCAGTTAGGCGCCCTGGCACTCTGGAAAATCCCAGTAGGCACCTATCTGCATCTTTAGAAGCCTAAATACCTTTAAAAATCAGCCTGTTGGTTTTTAAAGTCTCATCCAAAAAGCCCAAACATAATAAACCATATGGGACATAGTTCATCTTCCAAGAAGAGAAAAGTGTTCTGTTCTCACACACCAGACACTAACTCATCCATCCTGAACATCTTGTGGCGACCTAGACTTTTCCCTAGCCTGGAACCAGAGTTGTCAGCCCATTAGCAGTAATAAAAGTATTATTGGTGCAGTAGCCAGGGTTAGGGCCCATGCCACTGTGAGCAGGACACACACAGAATAAGAGACAGTCCCTGTCTCAATGAGCATGCAATCTTAGCGTACGAGAGAGAATTCTGTCCTAAAAATCAGTGAGAAAGGAGAGATCTTGGCCACCAAAAATATGAGTCAGATCTTTGCCCTGCAGTTGCCTCAGCTTCAGCCTTGCCTGCAAGAGGACGTTCATCACAGGACTGAAATGGCTGAATTGCTCCCCTACCCCTCAGCCACATGTGCCTGACCATTATGCAGAGGGTGCAATGTGTATGGGTGGGAAGGAGCCCCATTTCATGGCCTGTATGAGGGCTGGGCAGAATTACAGTCCCTGCACTCAGAATAATGCAGGGACTGCTCCATCCCTACTCCCCCAGGGATGCCTGGCACTCCAGAGGGGGCTATGTTATGTCTCCACTTCCTATGCATGAGAGGTGGCCAGCCATGTGTGAGGTACTGCAGCACATAGAGGGAAATAACAATGGGTGTACTGCCCTGCCATGCCCAGCAGGAGTTCTCTTTCCATAATGCTCAGACCTCACGGAGCAGCCCTCTTAGTGTAAATGTGGCAATAAGAAAATGCACACATCTGCTAACAACTATTCCAGGCAGGGATGGTCCATCATTGACAGTGCTGCCTCACATCTTAAAGCCCCAGACACCAGAGCAATGCTAAGGAGTAGCCAAAATGGAGGGAAGCTCCCTGAGCTTAAGGTTCACTTGGACAGTTTGGAAGGACAAGGTGGAGGGAGGAGAATGGCTAGAAGACAGCAGGAATAGTTTCAAGATCCAGAATGAATTCCAAACTACATTTAAACTAAACAGGTTTCTCCTCATTTATACCGTCAGGCCATTAGTGGGTTGTACGGCATGTTTATCAGCGATAATGTGAAAAGAGGACCCTTTTAATTCTGGTCCTGTCCATGAAGTACTGATGTTTCCTTCCCGCTCCTACTTCCATCTCTGTGGCCATCAGCACATTCCTTCAGACTAGAGGAGAAATGTCCCCAAGCCCCACATCTGCACTGTCTGTGATATGGTGAAAGGGGGCTCCTGGTGGCTTCAGGAAGTCCCTTGCTAAAATTCTCTCACCCCATTGAAGGCAGGGAGTTGGGGTGATTTCCCACAGCAGGGTGGGCCCCTCTCAGGGAAATACTCACAGGAGTCAAACCTCAGGGAAGAGTTTGTTGGGATTGCTAAGAGGAGGGGCAGAGCTTTTGCTTCCCTGCAGAACAGGCAGCAGAAATCGCCAGAGGTTTACCACAAGCACCCAAGTAGGCTGAGTAGCACATGCACGGCACCATGCAGCTGTTCCCTCCCATGGCCCATGTATGCACCTCTGGGGTGCCTGGATGTGTAGTTCTCCAAGCAGCCACAGAGGTAGCATAACCATGGGCCTGTCACTGATAAGCACTGATTTAGCAGGCAATTACCAACAGTTTGCCATAATGAATGTTGATCAGAGTGGCTGGTAATTGTAAAGAATCCCTTTGTGTTTTTAGGGTTAAATACAAGAATAATATTCCCAAATCCAAATGTCAAAACTAGGGTTAATCATTGGGGGTGGGGTGCAAGTGTCCCATGCAAACATCTGCACTTTTATGCGGGCAGCCTCCTGACAATGCTGTCCAATCAGAAAGCCATTCGTTTAATTTTTCTAACATCTAGCTCATAGCCAGCTTGCAAGTAAAAGGTTTTCAAATGGTCATTGGACAAAGGAGCTGCCTGAGCCCTTTCTGCTGCCCAAGTCCCTCCACCTCATGTGGTATAGAAATCTTGTTTACAAAGTTAGAGCGTGACTAAAGCAGCATTCTGGCATGGTCACAGTCAATGCCACTGATGATGCATGCCAGCTCATTACGCGCTAGAAATGCACCTTAATTGTAGTTTGTAAGCTCCTTGAAGAAGTTACAAACTTCTACAGAAAGTCATTAACTTTGACATGAAACCTAGATGGAAAACCCCACCCAATTTTTATTCTGATAGTAGTATTTTACTATAACCTGATTTCACCTTTAAAAAAAAAATCCTCAAATTAAACAAAATATAAAACCTGAAACTCAGGCTGGCCCACCTTTGTTCCATTTCGTCTGATTCTGGAACGTTCTTTGGCAGCTCCTCTGCTAACTGATACTCAAAAGCAAGGTACAATAGTGTGACTAGTTCAGTTTTAATAACCTAAAATTCTACAGGCACATATTTCAGCCAGCCAGAGCCATACACAGTCACACCTTGTGAGTGACAAGAGGTTAGAGGGAAGTCGATGTGGATTTTGTGCAGTGTAATATAAATGACCAGCTAGATAATGTGCTGTCAGACATTTACAGATCCTAACCACTTTGTAATTGCATGTGGGTTCATGTTGTGTATAGATACTGCAGTGATACCACCAAAATACCAATCAGATTACCAGTTAGAGAATAGATTTCAATTGAAATCCCTGTTTACACACCAATGGGACACTGTGAACCACCTACAATGGAAATTTAGGTTTTCCTAAATGCCACTGTCTACTTGCACCCACCCAAGTGGTGTAACTTGCACAGACTGGTCAGACTGATACCAGTGCTTCTCACTCTGGCCCTTTGACTGTTGTCCTGCACCGCTCTCGTTTTGTAGAGCTTCATCCACTGCCTAGTGAACTCAATGGGTCTTTCCATTGGGGGCCTGGAATGGACACAAAATGCAGTGAATGCTCATAAAGTACAAAACAATAGGATCCCAAAGGAAAACATTTCTTGAAAAAAATATTTGAATGAGAAATACTACTCTGAATCGCCCTAACCCTATGACAATCATAGAATTGGAGCAATGTCGGACTGGAAGGGACCTCGAGAAGCATAGGCACCGAGTTTCTAATCTGCCTGGGGATGCTCCCCCTGGCTCCGCCCAGGCCCCACCCCCACTCCACCCTTTCCCCAATGCCCCACCCCCACCCGCCTCTTCCCTGCCCAGTTCCGCCCCCTCCTGCAAGCATGCTGCACCCTCCCTCCTCCCCACCCAATGCCTCCAGACGCCGCGAAACAGCTGATTCACTGCAGGCGGTAGGCGCTGGGAGGGAGGGGGATGGACTGATCGGCAGGCAGGAGGCACTGTGGGGAGGGAGAGGCATTGATAAAGGGGCTGCCGGTGGGTGGTAAGCACCCACCATTTTTTTCCCATGGGTGCTCCAGCCCCAGAGGACCCACAGAGTTGGTGCCTATGTTGAGAGGTCATCAAGTCCAGCCCCTTGTGCTGTGGCAGGACCAAGTAAACCTACACCAATCAGAGCAACGGAAGCTGTCCATCACCAGAAAGCTTTGCAGTGTAATACCCCAGCATCTCCTGGCCTCAGTATTGGGGCTGCTCCAGAATTTAGTATTACCCACATGACACTGGACAACTCAGTCAGGAATCAGGGGGTAGCCGTGTTAGTCTGTATCTACAAAAACAACAAGGAGTCTGGTGGCACCTTAAAGACTAACAGATTTATTTGGGCATAAGCTTTCGTGGGTAAAAACCTCACTTCTTCAGATGCATAGAGTGAAAGTTACAGATGCAGGCATTATATACTGACACATGGAGAGCAGGGAGTTACTTCGCAAGTGGAGAACCAGTGTTGACAGGGCCAATTCAATCAGGGTGGATGTAGTCCACTCCCAATAATAAATGAGGAGGTGTCAATTCCAGGAGAGGAAAAGCTGCTTCTGTAATGAGCCAGCCACTCCCAGTCCCTATTCAAGCCCAGATTAATGGTGTTAAATTTGCAAATGAATTTTAGTTCTGTTGTTTCTCTTTGAAGTCTGTTTCTGAAGTTTTTTTGTTCAATGATAGTGACTTTTAAATCTGTAATAGAATGACCAGGGAGACTGAAGTGTTCACTTACTGGCTTATGTATGTTACCATTCCTGATGTCCGATTTGTGTCCATTTATTCTTTTGCGGAGGGACTGTCCGGTTTGGCTAATGTACATGGCAGAGGGGCATTGCTGGCACATGATGGCATATATAACATTAGTGGATGTGCAGGTGAATGAGCCCTTGATGGTGTGGCTGATGTGGTTGGGTCCTCTGATGGTGTCGCCAGAGTAGATATGGGGACAGAGTAGGCAATGAGGTTTGCTACAGGGATTGGTTCCTGGGTTGGTGTTTCTGTGGTGCGCATTATCCACGATCTACAACCTATCCTGGAAAATGATCCCTCACTCTCACAGACCTTGGGAGGCAGGCCAGTCCTTGCTTACAGACAACCCCCCAACCTGAAGCAAATACTCACCAGCAACTACACACCACACCACAGAAACACCAACCCAGGAACCAATCCCTGTAGCAAACCTCGTTGCCTACTCTGTCCCCATATCTACTCTGGCGACACCATCAGAGGACCCAACCACAACAGCCACACCATCAAGGGCTCATTCACCTGCACATCCACTAACGTTATATATGCCATCATGTGCCAGCAATGCCCCTCTGGCATGTACATTGGCCAAACCGGACAGTCCCTCCGCAAAAGAATAAATGGACACAAATCGGACATCAGGAATGGTAACATCTTATTCTCTACCCTTTTTTAATGATTCCTAACATCCTGTTTGCATTTTTGACTGCTGCTGCACACTGCGTGGAAGTCTTCAGAGAACTATCCACGATGACTCCAAGATCTCTTTCCTGATTAGTTGTCGCTAAATTAGCCCCCATCATATTGTATCTATAGTTGGGGTTATTTTTTCCAATGTGCATTACTTTACATTTATCCACATTAAATTTCATTTGCCATTTTGTTGCCCAATCACTTAGTTTTGTTAGATCTTTTTGAAGTTCTTCACAGTCTGCTTTGGTCTTAACTATCTTGAGCAGTTTAGTATCATCTGCAAACAATAAAGGTCTGTCTGCGTAATGTTCCTTGAAAGCTGTGGGCCACTGAATAAGGCCACTGCAGAGGGACGCTCTTTCACTGCTCTGCTGTGTTACCTCAAGCAAGGCACTTCACCTCTCTGTACCTCTTTTCCCCTCCATCTGTTACATGGGGCTGATACTCACCTGCCTTCGTAAAGCACTCTGAAAGCGAAGGATGAAAAGTGCTATATAAAAACTAAGTATGAATACATTTTTCCAAAAAAAATAATCAACATGAACAGAAGAAAAAGAGCCAGTACAGAGTGTAGTCATGATGAATAAAGTTGTTATATAATAAAAAGGAACCTGTACCCCCAAAAAAGTCAGATTACAGCCTGATATTGTTCCTAGAATGTAACTGGCTCTGTAGCAGACTTTGTACACTGTTATAATTTGTTATTTCCCTATGTCCAGGTTCCAGAGGATAATGTAACAACCATTTCCTCTGCACAAATTCCTTAGCCGAAGTAAACTCAGAACAAATAGAAGTAAATAAACATTTGACTGCTGGTCTCGTCTGTTACGATCACTATTTATTATTTGTATGGCTGTTTAACCTACAAAGTACTAGGTGCTTTCCAAGCAGAGGGGAAATAGTGCTTTTGCCAAAGAAGTCAAAGTCTCAGGTCCTGCTGGTCCAATACCCATCAAAGCCAATGGGTAGGGCCTGATCCCTAAGTAGACAAGACAGAAAAACAATAATAGATGCCTGATGCAAAGCCTCAATGAAGTCAATGGAAACACTCCCACTGACTACAAAAGGCTTTGTATGAGGCCCTGTATGAACAACAAAGAAGCAAAGTGTGAAGGGGATTGGTATGTACTGTGTTCTTTTTTCCTTTACAGGACCTACATCCCCAGCCACTACACATCTGGCTATCAAACTCCTCCTTCTTGGCCCTCTTGCACAGGGTATGTGCCAGGGTGCCATGGGGCACGGCCACAGCATGCTACACTCCAGCCATCCCAGAACAGCAGAATGGCCCCTAGGAGACTGATCCAAACCAGCAGGAAGCGAGGCTGCACAGAGTTATGATAGGAACTGAATTGACCACCTTTGCCCACCTCAACCTCAGTTTTGCTGAGCAGAAGTCTGGGATAGCTGAGGATCTGGCTCCCTGTACCTTAGTCAATGCTGAGCACCATGTTGCTGCTTAACAAATATAAAACAACAATAATAGATAAAGCATCTATCATAACAGTTCTCTGCTGCAATGTAAGAAGAGTTGAGCTAAAGGAAACTTGTTCCAGAACAAACAATGTACTCTTTTATTTCAGAGATTACTGTGCTATGACTCATTATATGTCAACTCACACAGAATAGAGCCAATGAAGAGCCACTTGTATAGCCCAGTAACTGTTTTCTATACTCATGCTAATGTAATTAATGTACACTACCTGTATATCTCTTTTAAAAAACAACAACTTAACTCTGTGTGTGCGTGTGTGTGTGTGTGTGTGTATGTACACGTGCACTAGGATCTCAAGGGATTATGTATCAGCTGTTTCAGCGTGTGACATATGATGCTGAGCAAACAATAACAAAACTTGTAACATGAAGGGCAGAACCTCTGACTGGGAGCTATCTCAAGGGACTGGAGAATCCAAGAAATTCCAGCTTTTTCTAAAGCACTTTGATCTCTCAGAGCTCTGTAAACAAAACTTTGGCTTGGAAAAGGCACTCCCTTTGTTAGCATAAAATTAGTGCACTGTTGATGGAAGGTGCCCAAATGACAGGCTTGAGGACCAAAGTCCTCTCTTTACACAGCAGCACTGCAAACCTCATTACACTCCCTTGCCAAACTACTTGACCCTTGCCCTGAAGGAAATTATAGGTGTGAACTATAGTACAGTCTCCAAGCCTGTTTGCTGGAGCGTGAACAAAGCAGCTTTACTAGTTGTCATGTGGGTTTCTGTTAAATAAATAGGATTGTCCATTAGGAACTGTACTGAAACCCCCAACTCATTTCAGATATGGATCTAACGGTCTTTGATTTTTCTACAGCGCCTCTCAACCTGGCATCTGGATAACCACCATATCCTGCTATATCCTCTATCAGCCTGGACCATACTTGAACCCATGACCTGGACCACATTTTGAACCAACGTGCAAAAGTTTCCCTATCCTGCTAGTAATTTTCTTAGAATAATTTTCTATTAATGTTCCTGATGTCTATCTCTAGTCACATTTATTTACTGAGCTCATTAAACCAACGAAAGCAGTGCAGATTAAATGTCTTGTTTCCAGGCACATGGGGGGTAGGGTACCAGAGCTGGGTTACAATGGCCTCCCACCAAATATAGTCACTAAAAACTGATAAAATAATCTTAATACACAAGTGAATCTCCTTAGCTTAAATCTACATATTGTTCAATAAAGGAGTGGATTTCTTTTTTTTAAAAATAGTAAAACAATTTCTTTTTAGTATCACTGAGAAGCCTGTTCACGTTCACTTGTTCTTTATCAGCAGATCTTCAGCTGATTTAAACTGGCATAGCTCCACTGAAGTCAAGCCACAGACTTATGCCAATGTACACAAGCTGAGGATACGGCCCTTATCCTCATCACCGTTGGATGGTAGCGTATCAGAGGATCCCAGAGCAACACTTAGCAATCTATACATGCACTTCATGGCTCAAGGGGTAAATCCATCTGATTTTGGTCAAACGATTATGGTGATGTGAGTTGATCACAAAGAATTCCAAACAGCAAATCTAATTAAGCAGGAGTGTAATATGTATAATTTGTGCAAAGTTGTGGCTGAGCAGCTATAAATTATATCACCATATTCAATTACAGGAAGCAATATTTCCTGTGCCAAACAACCTTTAAAGTCTGTAAGGAGATCTCCACATTTCATATGTACATTTTTAATCAATGCTTCAATTTTTCACTTGAAAGAAAAGAATAGAATCAACACACAACAGGAAGGTCAAAAAGTTCTTACATTCTAGAATTCTAAAAGCATCTTAGTTTGAGAACTTTGGGTTCATGACAACAGATATACACACACAGTATATAAACAAAAAGTCTTAAAGGGACAGGCACCTGACACATGAGATCCTTCACATGCTCATTCTGTGGTGCATCTACAGCAGCAACTAGTAGTATGAGACACAAACACACCACATGAAGGGGCTATGAGCAGGGATGGGGGAAAAGGTGTGCCAAATCCTGCCTTCATCTGGGCTATCTAAGCATCCAGGTGCCAATCCTGGAGTGTCCAAGGGTCAATATATTGCATCAATCACCTGGCACTGAGAGGACACTATTTGCTGACATGAATGCCCCTATTATCTGTCTAGCTTTATTACATGGGATGACCCTATTTGGAATCCATCTCCCTCATCTCAAACAAAGCTACAGTCCCCATTTTGTCTCCTTGCAGTTACAAGGCATCCAAGGTGGTAAAAGTGGTAAGAAGCCAATGGTCAAGGAGCTAGAGCAAAGGGCTTGTGAACTTGGAAGTCCTGGTCCTGATTCTCCTCTGACTTGCACTGTGTTTGCAGCACTGTAGCCCCATTGAGTTAAATGGCGTTACTTTGAAACTATGCCAGCATAACAGCAGTGGGGAATTGGGACCTCTGAGTTTAAACCCCAGCTGAGTCACTGACCGACTGGCATTGTCTTCACTAGATTTATTTTCCTAAAGCTTCCCACCATTGCAGCTCCACCAGCAGTAGTGTAGAAAAGGCACTGACTGCTGCTGGTGTTTTAACCACTGTTAAAGTAGTCTAGATGAAAGAATGGTTAAAATGCTGGTGGCTGGTCTTCACTTGGGCTTCCATCACTGCTAACACTGGAGGAATATTAAATCCACTGCTCTGGGATCACTGGGATTTCACTTCACACCTGCAAACACTGAAGAAAACTGCTGCTAATGCACCACCAAGGCTTAAAGATAGTGTCCAGGGAATGAAAGGGGCAGCAGAGGCACAAGGGAGTGAGCTACAGTGGTCAGCTTCATCGTATTTTCATCAGAGTAAAAGTTGTAATAATACACAGTCTGGAGATACAGTGAGACCTAGATAATCCACGCTAATAGATGTACCTAGATGACTGGCTATTTGAAGGAATGAAGTGTTGATTTTATTGCCTGAGCCAAAGGCACAGCTGATTTGCTAATCTGAAGATTTTCTTTAAGTCTGTATAGCTTGGCCTTTTCTACAGAGGAGTGGATTATGGAAAAACAAACTATGGAGCAGATTCTCTCTTGGCTGCACCCGATGAGGGAACCCCTTTATCCTGGAACTACTCTGTACCTGAAAGCTCTTCTAAATTGTGCTAGCTTCCCATGGCCCAAAGGGACTGTTATAGCTGTAGCAGGATCACCAGAGGAGACAACTGTTCTTCTTTTTCGAGGTTGAGGTCAATTTTCCTGGCAATGTGGGGAAGTTCACTCTGCCAGTGCTTATTTGCTTTACTTCTTCAGTTTCTAGGGCTGTCAGTCTGGCATCCTTCATGAGCACCAACCTTATTCTCACACTCAAAGAAATTAATAAAATAAAATAGTAGCAATAAATTTGAGTGCTATGTAAATAAAGGGTTCTTTAGTGAACAAAGCCAAATTTCAAGTATTGGCAGTGACAGATTATAACCTGAAGCTTAACAGCAGGAAAACTATCACTTAGCAATTGTTACATATTCCTCTTGCCAGGTGTTGTTGGGAGCAGCAGGGACTGGGATCAAATAGCTATGGGTTCCTCCTAAAATTCACAACCACCACTAGCTCACGCCCTAAGGTAGAATTTCTGGAATCACTACATACCTTCTTTGGGCATTCTTACTAAGCAAAACTTCCTCACTTCCAAGTACTGAGTCTGTGTATGAAACAAGGAAAACTTTATTTGGGAAAATACAGCAACAATATGTATATATGAAGAATAGGTAAAATACTCTCTCATAGTAACTTTTGCAGTAGGCTGATAACCCAGTTCCCCGCCCACCAGTAGGAACACCGAATAGGCAAACATCCCTTTACCACATCACTTCCCCCTTCTACATCTGCTAACCCCAACTCACGGTTTGGAGTCAGTGGATAGCATAATCCAAAAGTCTTGAGGTACATTCTGAAAGGCCTCTGTCCAGTTCCTTGGAAAGTACTGCTGGGTCCTATCTTCAGACTCCAATACCTAACCCAGTTATAGTAACTATAGCTTTATTTAGTAGCTAGTTAGGAAGAACTTAACTGGAGCTCAGTCAGTTCTACTACAGTAATCTGCAATATCAGCAAACAGTCCTTCCCATAACACACAAGCCTCAGTACTATGTAACCATCATCATAATCCTTAATATATCATAGAAACCTTTTTCTTTGCAAGTACTTCAGTTCCAGTACCCAACCCGTTCTGAGTTTGTGAATAGTTATGGTGACTGTGATTGGAGGAATTCTGGGTAGAAAGCTTATGCAAATGAAGCTCTCTCTCTGTAGAAATAATTCCTCCTGTTAGCCAACAGATGGTGCCAGAAAGCTCCTTACCTTCTAAAGCCACAGGGTTCACATTAGTTTAGCTGCAGCCTTTTATTAGGGTACAGATTCCTTTCAGTCAAAACATTGGCCCAGATCCAGAAAGGTATTTAGATGCCTCAGCCCCAGATGTAGGTACCTAAGTCCCAGTTTTATGTAGCACAGTGATCCAGAAACCCCTGCTTGGTTGTCACCTAATCCCTAGTGCCTAAACTCACTTGGCTCTTATAATTTCCCTGTAAAAGTTCCCCAGCTGCTTACGTTTCTGCTTGCAGGCATGCACATTGCTGCCTCCCTCTAGGTGTCCAGACACCTTTCTGATGCCTAAGCCCCAGCATGATCCAAGGGAGCTAGGTACTCGTGTGCCTTTCTTGTCCATTCCAGATAGTGGTGGTGCCACTGCCCCCCTTATAACTTCTTGCCTCGTGGTCAGAGCACTCACCCAGACTGGGGTAGATGTGGGTGGGTTCAATTCCACCTGCTGTCTGAGGGGAGAAAGGATTTGAACAGGGGTCTCCCATCAGGGTGCCCTAACCACGGGGCTATGGGATATTCTGATTTGGGGCTCTCTCTCAATCTCTAAAGTTGAGGCTATTTCACTATGTAAATACTTACATAGTCACTGGGCCAGAGAGAGAGAGAGAATCACTGTACATCCTGACCCAGGGTCCAGTCTCCCTGCTCTAATGACTCTAATTATTTATCCAGAGTAGAATGCCTTCAACAGGTGAGAGTAAGGGAGACCTGTGATGATTCCCAGGGGTACCTGTGGCTGTGAAGCACCTGCCACCTTCCCTTAGCATGAAGAAGCCTTGACTGTGTCTGCTGGGGGTCAGCTCCCCAACTCCACTGGCCACAGGCAACCCATGCACTCACCTCTGTACTTATGCAGGCCCTGCTGTCCCTCTACAGGTTAGCCATAGGCACACTCCAACCCTTGAGCCCTCTAAGCATCTCCCTAGAATGTCCAGCCCCTGATCCACTGGACACTCACAGTAGTCACAGACTTGCTGCTTCCAAAGGAACACTCCAGCTTACCAGTTCCACCCCAGATCACGGATCCGCTTAACATGCAGCACTTAGAGGTGTTTATAGTGAAATAAAGTAAAAGTTTATTTAACAAAGCAGAGAGATTTAAGTGACAGCAAGTTGAGGTATTGGAAACATATGGTTACATATAAAATGAAATCCTAACATGCATTCTAGAGCCTAGACTTAAACTAGATACTCTCATGTCTCATAGAGAAATGCTCACCCAAAGTCCTTCCAGCCAGTGACCCACCTTTCAGAAGACAAATACGCTGTTAGCTTGTCTCCTCGGTGAAGGATACCCTGTGTTTCTTTGTATTTCCTGATATACCTTTGGTTTTTATCATAAACAGGACATCCCCCTGTAGATTGCTGTTTCCTGTAGATTTTCTTTCTTGTAGATTTTGCAGTCTTTCAACTGGTATCCGGCTCATTATGCACATAGGCATCCCAGTTCTTAAGAACATACATTTTTACTTTAGATACATAATTCCTTAAATATTATCCATCCATACATTTCACAATGATTATGATGACCAATTGGCTCATGGCTCTTGGTAGAGACCTCACATAGCAGCCTTTGGAGAACTATTATGTATATATCTGACCCAGGGGATCCATGTAAAACCCTACACATCCCTTGTGTCTCTGCCAGTTGACACCGACACAAACCCCACATCAGAATATCTCATAGCTCAGTGGTTAGGGCTCTCTCCTGATTGAGGAAGGCACTTAGCTCATGGTTGCAAGAAACAGTTTAGGTACTTAAGCTGCCTGACTCCCAGAGAGGGGTTCCTGACTGGGGATCAGAAGCAGAGATAGGGGCCTTTCTCCAGTCCAGAGTTAGGTGCCTAAATCTGTGAGAGGGGTGGGGCCTAGTGTGCTGGCTTTTGGGGATCCCATTCTTAGGTGCCTATCTCTCCCCATTCATTGTATAGGAAACCGAGGCACCTAATTCAACGTTGTGGATCCTGCTGATGTTCCAGACATTTCCTAGGTGCCTAAAGGCTTTAGAAGCACTTAGTAGGTATACTGACCTTTTGGAGTCATGGTGAAAAGCATGAGAGCAGAATCAGGCACTAATGCCAAAATGTTCAAAGTTGAGTTCCAAATTAGACACTTAATAAAACTGGCCTCTGGTGCTGAGCACCCACAGTCCCCTGGGAGTCAGTAGAAGCTGCCGGGGCTCCACAGCTTTGAAAATCAGACAACTAATTTGCAGAGATAGTGAGTAGCTGAAGCTCCTACTGACTCTTCCATCTACCAGCATTTTTCAGGCATTTATGACCCTGGTGTCTGAGCACTCTGGGTCCCAATCTCACTCGTCTTTCTTCTATACCATTTCAAGACTCCATCTTTATTCTGCCCCTTCAGCTAAAACTCTCATTCAGGTTCTCAACACTTCCCGTCTTAACTACTATCACTTCTTCCCCACTGGACTCCCTGACATCCACACTTGTGCATACAAAAACCAGCTGCTCAGATCTTCATCCTTGCCTGTTGTTTTGACCATTTCATCTCTCTCTCTGAAACCCTCAGCTGGTTCCCTCTTTCTCCACCAACCTTCTTGTCCTGGTCTTCAAAGCCCTGCATAGCTTTCCCCCTCTCTACTTTACTTACCTCATTTCCACCCCTCCTCCAGCCCACCAAATGTCTGATATCCAGTTTGTTCACTTCTCCCATCATCATCTCCATGTTGTCTTTCACACTGCTTCCTAGGCATAGATATCCTTCCTGAGCTGTCTCTGAGAGACTTACTTCTGATGGTATGTCTACAAGAAACTAGCCAACTAAGAATGACTAGATAGAGGAACACTATATAAATCCTATATAATCGTAATCCTATATAAAATGTCTGTATGTTTTATCTGTTCCCAGACCTAACCCCATTTCTTTTCTTCTTAGAACATAGGCTTTTGGACTGTCACTTTCCATGTCTGTCCAGCATTTAGCACACTGTGGATGCTATAATTAATAATGACAGACATAGTTCACTAGTGTGAACACCTGTAGCAAATGTGTAGAAAGTAGTTGCAATGTTGATTTTTCAGTAACGATATGGAATGGACGAGTTTGCCAAGCAGTAAAGCTTTGGAGAATGGCATAATAATGGGAAACAGCATTGCGGCCAATGCACATACCTTAAGCCAGACATGTACATCCATAATTGAGCACCTAATGTAAATAAGACACCTGATTTTCAGAGGCGTCAGTGGGCATTTGTGGCTGCTCAGCAACTGTGAAAATAAACCAGGCCACTTTTGTTTAGGTTCCTAACACCCAAGCTTGAAAATGTCAGCCTATGATTCATGATTTAAAGAGAGAGAGAGAGAGAGAGACGTTAAATTGTGTATGGTGGACTTGCAGGGAGTTTTGCACAAATTAGAATGTTTCCATTCCACACAGTTGCTCAATGTAGGATTTCATCATATCATACAATTGCTTTACAATGATTTTCCCTGTACAGAGCATTGGCACTGTCCTTTTCAGTCCATTTTGAGTGTGGTGGAAGGTTAATGGGAGGTTTCCATAAGGTATCCAGATGGCTGGGGCTGGCTCTGAGATACATGGAGGGTTTAAAGAAGCTTTTGACCCAAAATGAAAAACAGAAGCCATGAGTGGTGTCGGCTTCCAAGTTACTAATTTTCCTGTGAAATCCTTGACTGACACTCAAGCTGACTGGGGAGTTGGATTTGTAACAGCCTGCTGCCGTTAGCGCTACACTGTTGCTCTAAGGCTGTGAGAAGTCAGATGTGTCAGCCATTAGCCATAGACGTACAGTACAAGGTTATAGCAGATGTCCTGAAAACTTGGACGTCCTCATTCTTGTGGGCGAGTTAAAGAACTGAGAGTTAACAAATCAAATATCCTTGAAGGCCAGCACTTGTCCCTGAGTATTACCTTTGTACTAGTAGCTAAGGATTCGCTTGTATTCATAGCCTGTCTAGCTTTTTTTTTTTTCAAACCCACATGCTAGTTTCTAACTCACTCTCTTTCCTTTGAACTTAGCTGTTCTTTAGATAAGGCTCCCCTCCCCTCCTGGGGCTCAGTAAAGATTTTTACATCCACTAGGTTATTTTACAGCAGGTTTAACCCATTTTCCAAGTATGGCTTCAAGCACTTGGCCCAAAGAATTAACTCTGAGGGCCAGATCCTCAGCTGGCATAAGTCAACCATAGCGCCATAAAGACCTTTACAAGAAAAGGGTCCATAAAAAGGCTACAAAGTGAGAACTCTTCTGAAGGGGAGAGGAGAGTCCAGGGAATGAAGTTCTGCACAGCTACAGGGCTCTTTTTCTGATAACTCTGCCATTTATACTGTCAGTAACAGTCCCATGGCTCTGGCTGATGGAGTCAAGTCTGAAATTAAGTCTCTTGCTGAACAAAGGAGTAATTGACAATAACTGATCTCTCAGGCTGTGACCTGTGACCTGTGAGCATACAGTGTTATTTGGGGCTCTCCAGCCACAGTTCAGAGACGTCAAACCGTCCTCTCCCCATTTAGATTTCATTAGTCTTGTCTTCAAATGGCACTCTTGGAGTCAACCCTTTGGAAGTTGCAGGCATCCTTCTGAGCATTTGTTTGGTTGGCAGTCTGCAAAATACCATCGTACAATTTTAATTTTTGAGCGCCAATATATGTTAGCACCTAGCGAGGCCTCTGAGTAACATGCTGGCTGGATAACGTGCAGCTTGCTGTATCCGTAGCATTGGTGGTCACATGAAACCAAGTTGTTCCCTCCCACAAACGGAGGATACACAGAGATCATGAATCTGAGGGTTACCTTCAAATCTTGCCCTCCTGGGGATGGCTTGGGTGGTACCTTCTCTCAGAACCAGGGGATCTCATGGAAGGGAGACATGGAGGATTGGAATCCAGTGGGATGCTGTACCTTGTGACAGACCCAGACCAGTGGGGTACAGGAGTCTGGTAGAGGGCAAATATACTGGTCACTGGATGAGTAGTTTTCTGTTCCCTGAGTGACCAGAGCAGGGGCTGCACTAGAGTAATCAGGAACCTGCTAGAACCAGTTAAGGCAGGCAGGCTAATTAGGACACCTGGAGCCAATTAAGAAGAAGCTGCTAGAATCAATTAAGGCAGGCTAATCAGGGCACCTGGGTTTTAAAAAGGAGCTCACTTCAGTTTGTGGTGCGAGTGTGAGGAGCTGGGAGCAAGAGGCGCAAGGAGCTGAGAGTGAGAGGCTGTGCTGCTGGAGAACTGAGGAGCACAAGCGTTATCAGACACCAGGAGGAAGGTCCTGTGGTGAGAATAAGGAAGGTGTTTGGAGGAGACCATGGGGAAGTAGCCCAGGGAGTTGTAGCTGTCATGCAGCTGTTACAGGAGGCACTATAGACAGCTGCAGTCCACAGGGCCCTGGGCTGGAACCCGGAGTAGAGGGCGGGCCCGGATTCCCCCCAAACCTCCCAATTGACCTGGACTGTGGGTTCTTCCAGAGGGGAAGGTCTCTGGGCTGTTCCCCAACCCACATGGTGAATCTCTGAGACAAGAAAATCCGCCAATAAGCGCAGGACCCACCAAGATAGAGGAGGAACTTTGTCACAACCTGCACAAAAAGCCAAACAAAGGCCAAAGCAACCTTTCCCCACTCACCACCCTTCCGAAGTATGCTCAGGCATGGAGATTTAGTAAAACTCCTTCCGACAGCCCTAGTTCAAGTGGTGATACCCAGAGGGATGGAGAGGGGAATTCTGTGGATTGTGGTTCCTTCCTCTTTTCTCCCACCTCTTCCCCTCAAGCCCCACAGAGCCCTAGAGGAGAGGGTCCCATAGGGTACAAGGTAGAATTTTGTTTACTGGCAGGTCTATCTTGGGTATTCTGGCTATACTGAGTGTGGGGGGAAAGCAGAAACCAGGGAGTGTGTACAAATTTCCACTGCCTAGCTACCTCTCTGAACTATGATAGGTTATTTTGGTGAGGGAGTCAAACTGTAAAATTAGTTGCTACCCTCCTTCCAAATAACAGGTACAGAGCCTACTTTGGGCTGAAGTGACAGTGGATTTGCTGGAATAACTAGTGCAGTACAGTGAGGCCATAACAAGCATCTCCTTCTGGTTATGGATGAAGGTCCAACACAGACCGTTGCTGGGGTGCCAGCTGCCTAGTCAGAGGAATTACTAATCACTGCAGAGGTGCTCTCTGTTACAAGACGGGCCCCTATGTAAAGCTCTCAGATACACTGAAAGTGACACAATCAGACTTACCATATCTTGTCAATTATCCTATATGCATGCCTGATTTTCAGTTGGCTGTTCATTGGGCCTCACATTTTGCACCTGCAGTTACTTGCATCCACATACTTTACTTTGGACACATAAAGAGAGCTCAGGTTAGGAAAATCTGGTCCTAAAACTCTATCCCTTAAGGACTCCAGCAATAGACATATTTTTAAACCCACCTTTGCTACAGCATTAAATTAAAAAAACCCACACAACTAAAAAACTCCCCATGGGCCGGATTCTGATACCCTTATGCATACCGAGTAGCACCTTACTCCTTGAGCAGTCCCATTGAAATCACAGTATCTTACATGTAAGCAAACTCAGGTATGCACCCTATCTGCTGTCACTGCACACATGCAGGAATTTGGGACACATAGCAAGCTGTGGGAGTGGTTTGATTTTTTTTTTAAGTAAACTCTCCAAAAATTAAAATAAAGATTTAAAATGTATACAGCTGCAATCCTTAAGGTGAGTTCCATGATATGGGATATCTGTTGAGTCACACTGATTTGAAGCCCTACCACAACCTTGACAGTGTCCCTCAGAATCCATTATGAATACACCTTATTACCCTTACACAATGCTTGTCTCAAAGAGCAGCCCTATATGAAGGGAGTTCTATACTCATAAAACTAATAGAGCTTTCTGGACATTTGCCCTTCCTGGTTCTGATATTTGTGTTTAGTGCTGCCTGCAGTACACCCGACTGGGTGTTGAGAGGTATGCCAGAATGCCTCTGAGTATGTGAACATTATCAGCTGAGACAGCACCATCAAATGTTGTGCAATAAGTGCCTGCATCTAGCTGTCCTGCTAAAGCTCTGTCTCGCTGTTTCTGGCTGAGTCTCTCTCTCTCTTGTTTGCAGTCATTTACCTTTCAGGCTGATTTGGCATATCCTCCCCCCCTCGGATATTTTGGAATGTACGGCTGATCACAGGCAGCTGTAATTGGCATGAATGGCAATGTGCTCTGGAGAAGAGGAAATACAGTATCTGTGACTCATCTATACTCCAGGCAAATTCTCTGCTTCAAGAGAAAAGATCGCCTTTAAAAACCAGGGGGAAATAAAATTAAAGAGACAGAGTCGGAAGACATTTTGAATGAAGTCAACTGGCTTTAGAAAACAGCAAACTTCTCACCCACAAGGAGATAACAGGCTGAGAAACAAGTTATTCCAGATGTATTGTATATCCTGTGCACACATGAAATACCGCACAGAAATGTACAGTGCACTTCAGTTCCTATCTGCGTGGGCCTGCTTCTGATACACATACAATAAATAGCACCTTACTTCCCATCGACTTAGGTGGCTATCTCTTGTGGAGGAAGATGCCACTCAAGGTGAGTAAAGGGTATCAGAATCTGGTCCTCTGGGAGAAGTCTTTTTGCATTAGACACAACTGTTTCTCTGCACCACGTTTTCCATCTCCTCTTTTGCTGGTGTCCATCATGTTGATTCATTTAAGTCTCACACTGTAGCCTTAAGGTTGTGAGATACGTGCACAATCAACGCGCCAAGTCTCCATTCAGCTTCTATGGTTGCTCTTGACCATGGCTGTCAGTCTCCTATAGCAATGACTCCTATCGCACTGCAGGTATGGTTCATACATATCATCCCTTATGCCTTTCAGTCTTCTGTATGATAGTTCAGATGACACACTCCTCCCAGAATTCTATACAGAAGCACATCGGACTCTCAGTCTGTCACTATGTTAATTTGTGCAGCATTTAGTATTGTTATTAATAAAGGGCAATTATGGTTAAAATGCATGATTCTGCTCCCTCACTTAGGCTAGTGTAAAACTCAAATAACCCAAAGGAGTTATTCCAGATTTCCCTTTATGTAACAAAAATCAAAATCTGGCCCAGAAGATGTATGTTAGAAACAACACTTCCTTACTCAGCAGACTGTGTGAACACCAACTTTTCTGACAATAATATATTTTATTCCAATCCTGATAGCTTTGCAGAGCCCAATGGAGAGAGACTGAACTGGATTTTTCTGACTCATGCACCTTACAATGCTTGTAATATTTATCAGCTTCTTCATAATTAACAGAATTGTTAAAGATTCTGCAACAGGAACTTAGCTACTAGTGGCGTCAGAGCAAGAAAGACTCCAGCTGGACTTTTAGATCCGAGGTGGAGTTTGTGGGGCTGGCAGTTAGAAAAAGGCCATCTTTTTACTTGTAGACAGAGCAAAATTGTTATTGAGCCACTAGCCATGGTAACTCTCAATGCCATTTGTAAAGCCAGGTCATGAAGTATAATTGCATTTTTATCACCATTATTGTGTTCAAGACTTTACAGAACATAGGGGAAAATCTGGTCCCTGCTTCCAGAAGCTTACACATTCTCAGAGAGACAATTCAGTTCAAACACATAGCACTTCAATCCTGACTAAATCCCCTTTGCACCACTCTAGTAGCATGGAGGGAATTTAAAGCATCCACAGACATCCACAGTTCAGATATACTGTGGTGTGGGGAAGAAGGTGGAGCCAGTGTGTGATGCACTCCAGCCGTCCTGGGCCACCACTAGGGGACCATTGCAGTTGGCATAATTTAGAGCAGCCCCACAGATGCTCTTACTTGCATGAGGGCCAGTTTTGCGCTCAGGAAGGAGAGAGAAATGAAGGCGGATGACCTTTGCCTCCCTCCTCAGCTTTGCTGACCATAAATTTACAGATGATGGTCTAAACTCAAAGCAGATTCTTAATCCGTATTCCTGTGATTCATGTTGCAACAGCGGATGGTCTAATGCAGCTGCAGTTGTGGGTGGGCTGGTAGCATTTCCATGGAAGATTGGCTCTGCAACATAAGCAGAACAGGTAGTTGCCCAGGGCAGCAAAACATTAGGAACAGCAAAGCGACAGTTTATTGAGTGAGTAACTGCAGGTCCATAAAGCCTGGATGTTTTCCAACAGAGCGGCAGACTTCAGTGCTGGCCACTGTATCTCCATGCATCACTGCTCAGACCAAAGGAACAGTGCTGACCATTAGTGATCACAGCAGAGACCAGAACAATAAATATGGGGAAGGGTCTGATTCATTGTACTTTATAATGTTTAAGGCAGTGCTAGGGTAACAGAAGAATCAACAACAGAGACAGCTAATCTTATTTTTTCAGCTGCTTAAAAATTAGATCACCCTCCTCCTCCAGCCCCACCATACTCCTTTTCTCTGAATAGCTGCACATATAAGCCTCGGGTGCTATTTAAATAAAGTTACTTTATTTCAGAGAGGTTTCCAAACCTCAAAGTTCAGACCTGGATTTAGATCCAAACTTCTCCTGAGTTCAGATCCAGTTCATTCTGCTCGTTAGAGGTAGAAGACAAGCAGGGGATTCTGAGGTAAACTTTCCCAAAGTTCGGGTACTGTATATTTAGAACTGGATTATTTTATTTGGGCCCATCTCCACTTTATTGATAATGCTGTTGGTGGTTCAGTAGGTGGCACTCTTCCTTCTGAGTCACTGGCCCAGCATAGAGCTAGAGGTTATTAGGCTACAGAAAGTGATATCTTTGAGATGATAGGCAAAAATCGAGGACCAGACAGTTAAGAAGGGTATTTTAAAGTCTAGGCCAGGGGTAGGCAACCGAAGGCAGCACGCGAGCTGATTTTCAATGGCACTCACACTGCCTGGATCCTGGCCACCGGTCCGGGGGGCTCTGCATTTTAATTTAATTTTAAATGAAGCTTCTTAAACATTTTAAAAACCTTATTTACTTTACATACAACAATAGTTTAGTTATACATTATAGACTTATAGAAAGAGACCTTCTAAAAACGAAATCTTAAATTAGAGTGAATAAATGAAGACTCAGCACACCACTTCTGAAAGGTTGCCGACCCCTGGTCTAGGCCAAACTCCAATTTAGCTAATGTAGAAGTCCCCTCTGCAGTTCCAAATGGACAGTATAACCTTGACTTCTCCTAAGCAATTTTGTATTGGCCAGGGGGAGGGAGGGAAAGGGGGTATTAAAAAATGCTTGTCAAAGCCTTATCCAGAGTCCATTGAAGTCAGTGAAAAGACTCCAATTGACTTCAAATGGCATTGGATTAGGGCCAGACTCCTCCTTATATTCACTGGTAAGAGAGGAGAATCGGGCCCTGAGGGTTTACCTATCTGGCCCAAATGCAGTGAGATATGTGTACTGTTGTAGGGATGTCTCCTCTGCACTCCCAGACAGGTCTTTGAAAAAATTAACAAAGCTACTGCCTCCAGAGAATCCACTGCAGAGCCCAATGCATGCTAAGAAATCATTGTAAGAAATTTTTTTTCAAGTAACCATAAAATCTGCTTACCTGCATGGAGAAGTCTCCAACACAGAGTGCATGCCCCTTGCTACAATCTACCACAGGAGTTAGTGGCGTAAAGGATGCTGTGTCCTTTGGTGCTACAATAATATAAAGATTTACTACTAGTAGTGTGTTTGGAGTGGCAACTGGTATCTGCATTTATTGAGCCTGATTCTCCCCCGCCTTGCATCTTGTGTATTCATTTGCCCTGGTGCAAAGTGGGTGTAAAATGCTGTCAGAGCAGAATGGTAGCATTTTACCCCACTTTGGAAAGGGGTAAATAACAACACAAGGTGCAAGACTAGAGAATCAGGCCTCCTGTATTTATTCATGGGGATATATGAATAAATTGTCTGTAAAGTAAAATCCTTCAGGAAGAGAATATCAATGTAATTGGCTTCTGAGTTTGATTTGTGTACTGGATGCCCTGTGAATTTTGATGGTACTCAAATCAATTGATGATTCGAAAGGGGTGTTACTAATTATATAACAGTGGAGTAACGGACAACAAAGACTGGGCATGTTGCTCCCAAGGGCAGACATGCTGAATAGCATTCTGGTTATGGTAGAAAAGCTTTGTCAAATAAGGAAGATTGTGCAGCATTTCCTGGAGGTAGTTACACTCTGCATTTGTCTAACCTTCTTGGAAATTCATTCTGAAGCTAGATCCCCTCAGCTGGGAATACTTTGTCCCCAATTCCTCTGACACGTGGCGATCCAACCAGCTCCACGCATTCAGAGGTGCCTCAAGCTGAGGTTTGGAGCACACTAATGGGAGCAGTGTGGTTAATCCACCATTGAAACTGAGGACTTTAAGTCTCAAAGGCTGACAAGGCTGCTTCTTTCCTAGCATCAGATTAACTAAGTAAAACCAAACCAAGTACATTTAGTGAAATTTGCTTTCTGAAGAGGTCAGCAATTCATATCCCCTTGGTGTACCCTACCAAAGCCTTTCTGTCACTCACCCCTCTAATTTTAGTTGCTTGGATTTCGTGGCTGCATTAGTGATGCTTCCTGGCTCTGAATACTGCTTAGCCTGCCTTGGGTCTCAGATTTACACTGGAAAGAGACCAGCAAAAATAATTTGCAACTTGCTTCAGAGCCAATAAACACAGTTGGCATTGTTTTGCTGTGCCACTCTGGTTGTAAAACACAGATGGGCTTCCCTTTATTCCTTGGATTCTTTTTTTATTATGATTATTTCAGAAATGTCCAAGAATGTCAGCTAACTCCTCTCAAACTGATACTTCAATGACATCTGGTGGTCAGGTCAATAAATTGTTTTCAGATGCTATGAACAATCATAGTGGGGAATTGTCTTTTAAAGGGTAGGGTGCGTTTCCATTGCAAAAACCTTTTATTGCTTGTAGGTGCTTTGTTGATTGACGTTTTCGTTAAACCCAACATAAAAAATGTGTTAGATTTTACTTTGAGCGGCAGCGTCATAAAGCAAATGAGTCAGCACTTGGCTTCCCTCCACTACCATGGACATCTGGGGAAACAGATGTCACCCCATAAAACTGCCAAAGTAATTCATCCCTGTCACCAAGAGGAGTAAGCGGGTTACTTGGGATAGTTGCTGAGTGGTTACCCATTAGAATAACTGACTCGTTCTGCTGTACCAGGGCAGTCAAGGCTTTCAGGCTATTGTGGACAAAAATTCTGAGTAGTCTTACTGAAGGATCCCCAAACTGGCTCTGATGTTGATATATTCTGGAGTAGAATCCAGATCAGCATTCTGATTGTTACTGGAGTGCAGACCTTTTCCCAATTTCCTCTAATATAAAATACAATAAATGTACAACTTTCCTGTTAATAATCTGACCTATAATAAAAAAAACAGTCTAACCTGGGCGTGTGAGCCCCAGACTCTGAGTTGTAAGCCTGGCCAGTGAACTGTTGCAGATACCAGCTCAAGTAAGTGAATCAAATGCAGATGAATACACATATTACATACATAAAAGCAATCAGGTTTAAGGCAAAAGCCCAAACTGGGCTAGGCATTAAAGAATAAAAACATTTCATATTTACTGTAAGTGGAGGAATAATGGATACAGCTGGGAGAGAGAAATGAAATACATTGGGAAACATGTAGTAAGTGCGGAGTCACTTTCCAAAAGCAAAGTTATGCATGAGTGAGATGCATCTGTTGACACAGTAAATGAAAATGAGGAATGCTACACTGGGGTTCTGCGTTCAGATAACTGTGGACATATAACTGGAGACATTGATAAAATATAATTAAGAAAGGTTCAGAATAGACACAGGAAAACAGACTAATGCAATTTCCAGAGGAAAATGTAATAGAAATAAAAAAGAATACACAAGCCACCTGGAGAAAAATGATGACTGTTATTGTCCTCACCAACTGTCCTTGTTCTCAAGGGGCAGTTCCTGTTAGCAGCTTTAAACCCCTGCTGCAAAGTGTGGAGTATGAGACCAATGCAAAGGTTAATTTGTAAGGCCAGCCGTTTTCAGAAGTTGCGAGAGAACAGTGTGCTGCCCTCAGCCAAAGAGTGGATTTTCAGGGAATATGTCCTTATACGTTAATTTGCGTTTCACTGGTTGAGTTCACTTAATATCTTGCTGCCAGAGTTGTGAGGGTGCTGTCTGGAATAAACCATCATTGGTGCAAGTGAGAGCAGAACCTAGCTGAAGGAGCAAGGCATTGGAAAACCTGTAGAGGTCTCTTATTACATGTTCTGCTTCATCCCTCCACTTTCCTGCCCAGTTTTGAGAGGTCAAGAGGTCCTTTGAAATGTTGTGTTTGACTAATTGACCACATAACTTTGTGTTCAACTTCCTCAATTGTTTAGATATGGGCAGGAGGGGAGATTGACTCTTGTTAACTGGAACATGATGTCCGGAACAGGGAGGCTTCCCACACTGCTACCCTTAGAGAAACAAGAAGCTTGGAAGTGTCAGGCTGGTCTAGCAGCTCTTGAATAATATGGCTTTTGAAACAGAGCATTACAAGGAAAGGCCAGTATAGTACACATGTGTTTCTTTTATATCACCACAGGGTTGTTTTTCTGTTTTGGTTTGGGTTTTGGGGGGAAAAGTGTATTTATTTTTTAAGCTGCAAAAAGCAGCCAAACAATGCTAGGGGATGTCTTTTTTTCTAACTCCATGATATTTGGTGTTTTTCTTAAGGTCCCAGTTCTTGGAGTCACATGACTATGTGAGAAACTCAGCTTTCATTGTAAAAAACAAAGTTTCTAGCCCTCATAATTGTGAAGAAAAAGTGAACCACAAAGTTTCAAAAAGCTGGAAGGCAAATACACCCCAGCAATTATTAATGTTAAAAATCTGCCTGCTCTGCCACAGACTTCTAGTGTGACCTTGGGCATGTCTCTTAGTTTCTCTGTGCCTCAGTTCCCCATCTATAAAATGGGGATAAGAGCAATTCCCTACCTCACAGAGGTGTTGTGACAAGAAATATATTAAAGATTGTGAAGTGCTTTGAGATCTACGAATGAAAAATGCTATACAAAAGCTAGGTGTCAATATTATTATTTATTAAACCAATCTCATGATTTTTGAATACTTTGGATTGGTAATACTGTCTGTGTTTTCGTGAAGGTGGGACAAAGCAGCCTAAATACTTGAAGATAGCTTTAGTCAGCCAGGGAATGAAACCGCACAAATCTTTGTTCAGTCTGATCAGTTGTTAGAATGGTGCCACCAGCTCAGCCTATATACCATGCACATCTCTTCACTAAACATCCATTAAACCCAAATGGTTTGATTTTTATTTGCACCCAAGGCATGATAGTTCATTATAAAGAATATGTTTTTACATGGGCAGCTCAAACCCATTTCTGTGTGAGAAGAAAATAAGTCTACCAGAAAATTTAAAACCTTCAGGTGTGAGATAAACACAACCTAGCTAAGCTTCTTTAGGGGAAAAAACAACCAACCAACCAACCAGTTAACTACCTTTTAGCTGGAGACTAAATTTCAAGTAGGCAAACAAAGCTGGAGATAAGAAGTTGTCTGCTTAAGATTTCTAAGTATCCAGCCATATGAAAGTCAAGAACACGTTCCACACACTATCTGGTGAAGATTGTGCGTGACTAGGCACAGAGTACGTAAACAAGAACAGCACTGGATTATATATAGTGGCTTTTAAACTCTGGGAGTCTTTAAAGCACTGTAGGTAATGTCACTTCCCCAATGAACTGCATTTAGTCAATCAGACCATGAAAGGACATGAGTTGTGAGAGGTTTCCAACTTGCACATGCACCAGCATGATACATTAAGTATGTGGAGCCTACTGACTTTTCCTATCATATTCCATTGTGTGAGTGGGCAAATCACAGTCTCTTTTTGCCTCAGTTTGCCGTGAATAAAATGGGGATAATATTTCTTTTCTCCTATCCTTTGTCTGTCTTGTCTATTTAGATTGTAAATTCTTCAGGGCAAATAATGTCTCTTACAATGTGTTTGTTCAAAGTCTATCTCAATAGGGCCTTGATCTTGGCTAGGGCACCTAACCGCTACCATAATGCCCATAAGAAATAATAATACAGGCTAGAAAATAATGCATATGTCAAAAGATTGTGGGTTCCACTGATGGCACCACAGGTTGAAACCCTATTAAGCAGGGCAATTGGGCACATGAACAGACTGGGGTTTGGCATGAGGGGAATTGCACAGTTTCAATCCTTCCTCCAGATTCAACTTGTTCAACCTATTTTAGTCAACCTCGCTCTATGCCCTAGAGTCCATCCCAAAGAAGGGGCAGAGGAGACATTGGTCCTCCTTTCTCCTTCCTCACAGACCTGCAGAGGTACATTGCAGGAAGCAGGCGGTACCATCCCAAGAAATGTTGTTGCTCGCACATTCTCTCTGAGACACTACCCCTCCCAGAGCTTCCCCGGGGCGGGGCAGGGCAGCTCCCCGGTGCATGCAATGCAGGCCCGTGGTTACATACCACAATCTACACATACATAAATTACTTCCTCCCTCACACAACCTTACAGGAGAGTTTAATCTTCTGGGCAGCTCTACCATGTGCAGTTAAGTCTCCTTTATCTTTAACTAACACACATACTGCAAGAGCAGGGGATCATGTACGCTAGGAGTAATTCTGGATTGGCTATGACTGCAATTAACGGAAAGGGGAAAGGCTCTGGAAAAAACAGTAACCCTTTGGATTTACAACGCATGCAATCCCACTGACTTAATTTGGCTTCTAGGAGGTGTAAATCAGACAGGAAAATTGGAGTACATATTTATATAGTATGGGCCTGATCCTCAGCTGTTGTCAGTCAGCCTTGCCCCATTGACTTCACTGAAACTGTACTAATTGACACCTGGGGGGATCTGCCCTGTATAGAAAAATAATCCTGAACTTTCCCACTCACAACAACAAACTTGCCTCATCAGTTAAGACTCGCTTAGTCCGGCCAGCAATACAGCTTCCCCTAGATTACTATTAATGGGAGTTAGGAGCATGCATCAAGTAGAGAATGCAGCCTGCTGTGTTCAGTGACCTTCATCTCATTTAATCAGAGTACTATCTCATTGGATCTACCAGACACTGCCTTGCACAGTGTCCCAGTTTCCCTTGGTGCTTGTGTGTGCTATAGGTAATTAATAACAACCCATGACAGGGTGTGCATTGGAGTCTCAAGTACCAAAGATGTATTACACTACATAACGCAATGCGTGACCTGGAGTGCCTGAATGCATTTACTTGTGCAGTGAGGAGATAACTTGTATTCCAGTTCCCTACAATCTAGCCTGAAACGTCTGCTGGATGGGAGATTTAGGTCAAGGAAAAAAATATATGGATGATTTTTCTCTTGTGTTTCAATTTCTAAAGCATTGCTAAAGTACTTTGTGAGTTACCAAGGATTGGCAGAGGTGATGTAATGCATAATCTCCATGAGCACTGTGAGCAATTAGGCAAGTAGGTGGTGTTGGAGGAGTCTGTTGCCTTGTCCTATATTTTTAAAAAAATGTATTTTCATTGTTCCATGGTGACTTTCCCATTAAATAGTCAGATTCAAATTCTGGCCAGACGCACACCCAATATAATCTTTTAGCTGATGGGGTTGCATGGGAACTATTCTTGTCATAAATAAACGATTTCCTGCCTGCCTCACTGACAAACTGATGCTACCCAGGTAATTTCTGCACATTATTAGAGGAGGTAGAACAACAGTTCTGAATAACGGTCCCATTTCTCTAGCACAAGAGCCCCTTTTTTTCCCAGATCTGAGTTATGCCCAGGAAACTTGGAGTAATAATATTGCACCGATACATAGCATCTTTCATGTAATGTATCTACTTATAGCTCCTCTGAAATGCAGCCACCTCTGGGTGGGAAACCAGCAGACAGTCAACTGTGGATTTGTGGGGAGGAATGGATGATTCTTTGGTCAAAGTCATGAAGTAAATGCCTGCTCTTGTCAAAAGTATCTCGGGATCTTTCATGTCAATAAAGGGCTGACAGGTTTTAAGGGTTCACCTAAAAGCCCTGGACACAGTAAGATGTGTGGTACTGACCAGAGCTCACTGAAAAAATATGAATTTTGATTTTTTGATGAAAAAAGGGATGATTTTTTTTACAATACATTTTCTCATTTTTCCCACTTGTTCTAGTATTGACTTCTATCATCTGACAGGCATTAACCATTGAATCCCTGACCCAGGTCAGGTGACTAGAGCCAAGAAATAAACTCATTCTGTCTTTCCAGCACTTGTGTGTGTCAGAAGCATGTTACATCACTCTGTCAGGATCTGAGCCTGTTGTTCTCGGGAACCTAAGTATTCCAAATCTCCCTCTGATAACTATGAAGCCAGGTCCTTCCAGTGGGCTGTCAACTCTCCTTTCCAGCAATGGGGAGTTTTAAAACTGTTACGAGCCATTTACCAAAAAAGAAATTGTTCCACACGCATTTTCACCTTTATCTTCCTGACATACAGTTTTCCGCTTCCCATCTATATCCCGCTCTTGAAGAGACAGAAAAAGATTTTTAAAATTTCCAAAACTGTTATTCTCTGTTTTGTGCTTTCATCTGACAGCTCATTCCTCACCACTAAAATCTGTATTTTGAAACTGGGCAAAGTGATATTTTGTGTGACTGAGTAAATGAATTCCAAACCTTCCTGCTGACCTCTCATTAGTTTAGTCAGTGGCCAATCAGATCACTGGATTTATATGGTCCATTTTATAAATGGAGTTCCTGTATTAAAGGATAAGCGTAGGAAGTGTTTATTTTTGCTCCAAATACGGAACACTGAGACACAGTAACCACCTGTTACCTTGAGCCATCTTTTGAAGTTTCATGAAACCATATGGATGATCATACTGTTTTCGTAGCTCCTGAAGTAACATCTGGCTTTCATTTTCCTTAGTCCTCTTCTGATGCACTTCTAAATCTAAGACTTCTGAGTCTTGGGAAGGCAGCTTTTACATTTTATATGCTTCATGACACTAAATAGATGTTCATGGAAAGTTTTTAGAGAAAAGGACAAGGTCATATGGGCCAGAGATCCCTTTGATAATTCGCCTTGCCTAGTTTTTACTTAAACTGACCCAGATGCTGAATGAGCAGATTTTCAGGTTCAAGTTTGCTTCCTTACCTTGCTGACAAGTTGACTAACTGTGCTATTTGTTATGTTCAGTTTCTATGTTTATCAGCTCTTCACTCAAAGTTTATGAAAAAGATGTTCTGATGAGGGGGATTAAAAAGAAGTAAAAATCCAGGGCCAGATTATCCACAGTATTATGCTGGTGTGACTCCTCAAGAATCACCTGTGTAAAACTGATGGAACTTAGTCGAGAATTTGGCTTTCAGAATAAGTAGGGAAGAGCCACTTCTCACAAAGGATAATATATGGAGTAAATTACCAGGGACATGATTGAAGCAAAGAGCCTAAAGGAGTTCAAGAAATATCTAGATCTTTTCTGAAGGAATGAATCTGTGAAGATAGAGAAAAAGACTTAGAACTAAAAAAAAAAAAAAAGGCTAGCGTGCTACATGGCATTTTGTGTTCCTAAAATCCCTTTATGTTGGACCTTCCTGTAAATACATTAAAGTGATCCACTGGAAAATTACCCTGGCTCCAACTTTTTGTAATGGAAAAGCTTCTTGGGGAAACAATACTAGAAATGGGCCTGAACCAAACCCTAGATACTAATTCTACATCTGGATCTGAATCCAGAATTTGTCAAAGAATTGGATATTCAGATCCAGCGTTTAGATTCAGCCCATTAAATAAGTACAAGCTATGAACTCAGATCTGAGGTCCAGATCAAGATTTGGGGTCATAACATGGGTTTTAATATATGTTCATCTCTAAAACATAGTCACTCAATTAATTTTCAACATTTTCAAGCTGGATTTCGGAAAACAAGCCCTAATCTCTCCACGATGACATCTCTAGCTTTGTAAAATGTCATATTGTGACAGAGAAGTCTATATATATTGTAACTTTACAAGCCTCTCCATGTCACACAGCCACTCCATGATTGGAAACCTTGGTAGTGGAAAAAATCACAATAATAGGGTCTCCTGGGTTTGGACTGAGGTTTGTTAGCAGAGCTGTATGGAAGAAGCTTCCATAATGTTCACTATCACTTGGCTCAAACCAAGTGCTATCAGATACATGAACATTATAATTCATTCCATTCTAAATAATCCCATGCCCCTATCTATTTAATCTTACATTTTTATAATGCACCAATTCCTGTGCAATCTAAGTATTGCACAAAATTAAAGAGTACAAATGCCCCCAATCTGATATATTTATTTATGCTGGGAACCACCTTCCTTCATAAATAGTCACATTGACTTGAATGCTACCCTACATGAGCAAGAGTAGCAGAATCTGACCCAGCGTGTTTTCCTTTTTGTTCCTCTGGTGCAGAGAAGCATGAGTTAGTCCACATAGGATTTTTTAAGAACATTGACAAATACGTTTACAAAACACTTTGAAACAAATGGAAGTCAGCAGTAATGAATTATTTCTGTCCCACAAGGTTGTTTTCTTTGTTCTCAGGTCTGCAGCAAATATACAGTATACCGCAGTTTGATTTTTCTTTACTTCCTCCCCCAAAGATCTACAGATTTTCAGTGGTCTCTAAATTGTTAAAGTCAATTTTACAGCCAGAAACCAGTTCATGTATTGACTGTCACCTATTGAATACAAGTAACTCCACATTGGACTTTCTGCGGGTGACATTCCAAGAGAAGACAATAATGACTCACATTTACAAGAAGGAACTGGGAGAAAGCTACAAATCACAGTATTTCTAACCCATTAGGAATGTCGTCTCTGACACACCGGCTCTTAGATCAGATTTTCAGAAAGCTCTGCTCCTGTTTAAACACTTAAATCAGATGTCTTTGCCCATTTTTAAACCATAAATTAAATGAAGTTTTCCTATTGCAACCCATTGCCCCAAGTTGAAATCTGTTTCTCCCGGTCTTAGGATATATGTGTACTGCCAAAAAACGTATCTTAATAAAAGTCAATCACCACAGGAATGCTGTACCTAAAATTTGAACTTTTAAAAAATGGAAAAGAATTGAAAATAAAAATAGTTAAAGCTCAGGATCAGGGCCCTGATTCAGCAGAACACTTAAATATGTGTTTAACTTTAAATGCATGCTTAAGTCCCATTGATTTCAATCCCAAACACAGAGTATTTCATACCCTCTGAGGTCAATCCTGAGCTCCACTCCAGGTCCTTTGTGCTGCTCCAACAGCAGTGCAAAGGGGCAAGAAAGCCAGTGGTTCTTCCCAAATGGGGATTCTCCTGGCGTGGGGGCATTCTTGGGTGGCACAGAGCTGGTATCTAGTCTACTCCTTTCCAATTCCCAGCACCCATTGCAGAGGGACATTCTGAGGGTGTGGCCTGAGGATACTGCCCTCCAGTGAGCCCCAGTTGGTAGAGCAGTCCCTTTGAGCATAGCCACATAGGAATTGTTTAAAGCAGCCTGAGTTGAGCTTTGAGCCCCAGGATTGGTGATCTCCCCCCCACCCGCCAGCTGTCCCTGGCATTTACAGAACACATGGACTTAGGCTTCTGTATGCAAATGAGGAGACACTCAGCTGGTGAGTATGCATGGATACTGAGCAGTTCCCTTTCAAATCCTCTTTTCAGTTAATGCTGTGGGTTTTTTCTCCTTCAAGTTCCATAGAGATATTCTCTGTTCCACTTATGCTTAAATTATACATGCTTTTAAACAGAGGGAGAAAGAGCTAAAATCCAAACCACTTTAGGTTAACATAACCATATAAAATAGTTATATCACAAACTGGAAACCACCATATATCAGTTACATTATCCCTAAACCAAAGCAAAACTTCTCCAGCAAGATTATATGTGATATCTAGCCACAGGGAGTGATGTACATTAGACCCCAGCTTCCACAATAATTCTTTTGCAGCTTGTCCATTTCATCATGTGCCCATCAAGTATAGAGTAATTGAATCCCTTGCCCCTTTATTTAAAATGTGGAGGGCTTTGATCAGTTTTGTCCCATGCAATTTGAATCTGTGCACATGTAGCCCCTGCTTGGAAAACATGGAGCCATTTTCCTCTCTAGTGACTGGTTCATATAAGAGATTAGTGAGCCTACTGCTAAGTGCTTTTGAGGCTCATATTTTAGCTCTGCAGGTTCTGGTTTCAAACCCTCAGTGTTCAAACATTCTGGAAATTATCAGAACTATTGCTAGAGAAATTTTTGACTAATCTATTGAAATCACATCATGATTTTGCTTGCTGGGAAATATGACCACTTTAAATCTGAAGGGCGAAGAGAATCATGCTTGTATTAAGTGTAAACAATGCTAGTGACTGGAAGAAAGTGTCTCATGCCCACATGGGTTGGCCCACACCCTCTTTCATCTAATATGTGGGCAGAATTCCTATTGAAGGCCTTGGTTTATAAGAATTGGCATTGCAAAAGAATGGACAAACAAGAAAAATGTTACAGACTTGTGATCTCTGCTTTGGAGATCACTCCCACAAAGTTACTTGTGTTGAATTTATGAATGACTTCCTATACTGTACAGACATAGCCTGCCAACATTTTGAACTGCTGCTGTTCTCATATCCATCCACTTAATGCTGAATAATGGCACATAGATATTTTGACTACTTCAGTACACATGTCAGAAACTACGTTTATATGCAAATCTACATAATTCATAACAAAATTTCTTCTTAAAGTAGCCACAAACAAATGCTCTGGCTCACTGGCTTTAGAGAATCCAGTAAACATCTCTCTTTTACCAAACAGCGACTGTAAAGGTTAATGAAAGTGGTTTAACTGGGAACTGGCTGCTGCTTTGTGGTTTCCCTCATGCTGCTCTGACAGTCTTTCCTAGCTGGTTCACAGACTGTTCCCTCCAGAAGTGCTTGGAGGGTCTCTAGACATATGCTTCTGACACTGCCCCACCACTCATCCTACAGAGCCTTAATGCTGCTCCAACAATGTTTATTGTATCACAGGCATTTGTCAGCGTAGCAGTCTACTTGCTGCAAGCCATGGACACAAGCATATCAAGGACGTGATCCATTGCTCACTGAAGTCAATGGGAGTCTTTCCATTGATTTCAGTGAGTGGTTTATCAGGCTCCACGAGTGGTTCTTAATAAGAAAACACTAAGGGGAAGCCAGTGTCACAGTTCGGGGCAACTGCACCTGCACCCACTCTAGGTTCCCAGCTCCTCAGCCATCACCTCTGTTGAGTAGAGACCAATGTTTTTCTCCCTCCTGACCAGGGCTTTTTCAGGCTGCACAGTTCCCTGCCTACACTGTGATACCCACATCAAGCCAGACTGCCTAACCAGGCCAGTGTCTGTGCATCACTTTCTCTCTGAAGACTTATGAACAGCATAATTGCCAGCAGTTATAAATTACCATACAGCCCTTTATAAGCAATCACATTTATTCTTAAGGTAAAAGCATTACAGAAAAAACATAAAAACAATACAATTTCTGAGATGCATGCTAAAAGCTTCCCAGAGGTCACCCCTCAGTCTTATGGGGGCAAAGTCCTTCTAATTGTTCCTAGAAAGGATTGCCCTCCCCCGGATAGAATGTTCTGTCCATTTGCAAGATCAGAAAGGAGGCCCTGAGTCAGTTTAAATTCAGGCTATTTAAAAGTCCTTTCTTTGTCTGTTGGTCTCTGAAGAATTCAATTTGAGCTATTATATGTAAGCCTCCCCCATGGTACTTCTCTGGAGGTGTTACATCCTGAGTGAATGGGCCTAATCACCCCCCACTGTTCTTAATTCCTGGAGGGGCTGTGATTACCCTGCCCCATGGAATTAATCATAGAATCATAGACTTTAAGGTCAGATTTAAGGGACCATTATGATCATCTAGTCTGACCTCCTGCACAATGCAGGCCACAGAATCTCACCCACCCACTCCTGTATCAAACCTATGTCTGAGTCATTGAAGTCCTTAAATCATGGTTTAAAGACTTCAAGGTGCAGAGAATCCTCCAGCAAGTGACCCTTGCCCCTCGCTGCAGAGGAAGGTGAAAAACCCCCAGGGCCTCTGCCAATCTGCCCTCGAGGAAAATTCCTTCCCGACCCCAAATATGGCGATCAATTAAACCCTGAGCATGTGGGCACCACAGACTCACCAGCCAGACACCCAGGAAAGAATTCTCTGTAGTAACTCAGATCCCACCCCATCTAACATCCCATCACAGGCCATTGGGCATATTTACCGCTAATGATCAAAGATCAATTAATTGCCAAAATTAGGCTATCCCATCATACCATCCCTTCCATAAACTTATCAAGCTTAGTCTTGAAGCCAGATATGTCTTTTGCCCCCACTGCTCCCCTTGGAAGGCTGTTCCAGAACTTCACTCCTCCGATGGTTAGAAACCTTTGTCTAATTTCAAGTCTAAACTTCCTGATGGCCAGTTTATATCCATTTGTTCTTGTGTCCACATTGGTACTGAACTTAAATAATTCCTCTCCCTCCCTGGTATTTATCCCTCTGATATATTTATAGAGAGCAATCATATCTCCCCTCAGCCTTCTTTTGGTTAGGCTAAACAAGCCAAGCTCTTTCTCAGTCTCCTTTCATAAGACAGGTTTTCCATTCCTCGGATCATCCTAGTAGCCCTTCTCTGTACCTGTTCCAGTTTGAATTCATCCTTCTTAAACATGGGAGACCAGAACTGCACACAGTATTCCAGATGAGGTCTCACCAGTGCCTTGTATAATGGTACTAACACCTCCTTATCTCTACTGGAAATACCTCAACTGATGAATTACATGCAATCCCAGGCCTACAATGACACATAAACTTAATACAGTAAGCTCTCCCAAAGAGATCGCACAAAATTGCCATATCTGTCACACCCTGAGCTTCCAGAAACATGATACAGTGTTAAAACGTGTATACATGGGGTGTTTCAGAGGTGTCATTGAATGACTGAGGGACTGGGAATGGAATGTAGAGTGTTTCACCTTTTAAAAACTCAGTTTATTAGGCTGAGGGTTACTGAAAATCATTACAATCCTGAAATTATTTGGTGACTTATGTGAGATGCGTTGTAGGCCTTTCTGACTGGACAAGTGACTATGTCACACATACACAAAACACCGCCAGAGTTGACACTAATTACTTACCACTGTTTCCTGACATTGCAGTGCAATGGTCTAGGTAAAGTGAGCTAAAGTCTTGTTTGGGTTTTCTACTGACAAACTCACCATTACAACTGGCAGCCTCAGCAGACACCAAGAAAAGAACAGGCATGGAGAACTAATTACCCACTAACCCCTGAGTTGGATCATCCAGAGTCAGTGGACATGCTCTTCTACTTGGGCATGAAAATTGGGATGTACTTGTATGTCCCCTGGGTCCATTACTTGACTTTAAGCCCTTAGAATGCTTTCTAATCGCCAAATGTATACCATCTGGAAACAGCATTCTGAGAGCTGGAAAGAAGACTGCAATGGGCACTTGCCCAACAGCTAGGCTGACCAGACAGCAAATGTGAAAAATCGGGACGGGGGTGGGGGGTAATAGGAGCCTATATAAGAAAAAGACCCAAAAATCGGGACTGTCCCTATAAAATCGGGACATCTGGTCACCCTACCAACAGCAGGAGGAAAGCTCAGCAGCTGAGAAACTGGTCTCCGATCAGTACTGTTTCCTGGGGCTGGGTAAACTGCATTGCAGTGTTTTGACCATTCAAAACTAGATATGCAAGAAAGAATCAATTTAAAAATTGATCTCAAGATTCTGCTTTCTTTGGGAAATAAGGATTGCTATTATTTTTCATGATCGGCAAGGGATGAGGTTATGTGGGGGTGGCTTCATAAATATTATTTTGTTTTACTAGCTCAGGGCATACACCAGGAGCTGACATGACTACGGAAAGGTTTCAAACAGAGAAGGAACAGGAAACAGTTTTGCAATTCTAATGAGCACACTGGGACTGTTTGCTTTTAGATCTGGGTAAGATTAGAACTACACAGGAACGTTTGCCAGCCTCACAGCACAGAGGGGGAAATCAGAACTGATTCAGATGAACAGGCTGTAAATTGCTGCCACTGCAGTGACAGACTCCAGTGACTCCTTTTGAGAGGTCTGTCATCAATATTGAAATTGCAATTCACAGCAAGCCTCCTGAAAGGTAATTCAATTGAACAAATGGCTAAGCGCTAGAGTCTGACTAGCTTGTGAACATAGCATGTGTGTGTGGGGATGAGCAAGGAGCTCCCTCCCATTATGCAGCATATGTAAGGCCAGCCACCACTACAGTCCCTGCACTTAGGTGCTTTGCACCTTGCAGTTACTTACGCCTCTGCAAGGTGGGTATAATGATTTTGTTGAACTCTTCCATGGGGGAAAAAAAACAAAAATGAAACATTGTTTGACCAGCTCTAATCATAACTCTTTTTTTCTGCAATGTACAATTTACCCCACAGGAGCCCTTTCATTGCACCTCAGGCATATACCACTTTTTTTTTTCTTTCTGTTTTTGTTTCACTAGTTTGCATTCTAAGAGTCCGATTCTGCAACCCTCTCTCACATTCAGTAGCACCTGCTCCCACTGACCTCAGTGGGCCGGCTCAAATGAGCAACTGCTACAGAGCATAAACTAGGCTTGTAGCGGGAGGGTCAGACTCTCTACTGCCTCGCACTTTGCATAGTCATTTGCACCCGTCAAAGCGGGTATGAAATGCTTCCCGAATAGCACTCCCCTTGCACTGGTGTAAATGACCACACTGGGGACAAGGCAGTGGAGAATCAGAACCTCAAGCTCTTAACAGGCACTCATCACCAAGAAGAGACCGAGAGGTTTCTGTACATTACAACAGTGGTTCTTGGCCTTTTCCATCCCATGATCCTAATAAAAACATGTTTCAGGCTCCCCCCTCTCCTATTTAGCTATAAAGACAGGTGGGGGGAGAGTTGTGACCCCTTGAGGCCTGTTTGTGGCTCTTCTGGGGGATCACAAAACCCAGTTTGAGAATCTGTGTGTTATAGCATCTTTTGTGTTAGTTTGGTAATGGGCATTGCTGACATGGGTATGTGCCTGGCAAACTATCTATGGCATTTACATGATTCACCCATCACTGTTGTGTCTGAGTGCCTCACAAGTTTTAATCCCTGTGAAGTAGAGAAATTCGATTATTCCCATTTTACAGATAGGGAACTCAGTCACGGATAGGGAAAGCAGCTTGCCCACAGGTGCACTGGACTTCTGTGATGAAGTAGTGAATTGAACTCAGAGATGCTAAACTAGGACATTAACTGCTGGACCATACTTACTGTCCAATTGGAATAGGCAAGATGTTGCAAGCTTAGGGACAGCATGGAAGGGGGCTTAGAGATGAGTGCAGGAGGAGTAGTGAGGCTGGTTTCAATAGCACAGAGAGGGGAGGAGTAGTAAGAAGTGATGGCAGAGATGTAGGCATGGTGGAGTCGTACGTGGCCCTGCAGATAAGAGAAGAAAATTAAACGTCAAAGCAAAGATGCCGGGATGCCACTAGAGGGATCAAAGAGGAGAGTGAGTCATGAGTGTACCAGTAATTTTGAGGCGTGATCATAGGAGATGTTAACAAGCAGTTGAGTGAATTTCCTGAGTTGCCGACAAGTGGCGACTGAGTTTTGCAGAGCAGCCATGGTACAAGCCTCTGTTGTTCACAAACAGGAACTGCCTGCTCCTTTCATTAGAAAAGGTCCATATCACAACAGCGGCATGTGCTTTTTCTTAGCAGTGCTCGGTCCTGCTGAGTCAGAGTCACCTTGTATGCAGCCAAGCAAAAGCCAGTAAAATGGGCATTAATGAAGTTGTTCTCAGCCACGCAAAAGAGCAGAGGTAATGCAGATGTGAACTGCTCAGAGGCAGGATATTTTTAGAAGATAAGACGTGGATGGGCTGAAGGCTTAGCAGAAGAGAGCTACTGCAGGTAGAGAAGTGAATGCAATACGCATACTAGAGAAACAGACTACTTCATATTTGGGGAGCTCCCCGCTGAGTTTAATGTCCTACTGGATCTGTGACACAAAGATTAAGTCTGGCACCCTGACTGAGCAAGCAGGAAATGCTTCTTTGTCCTGGCTCTTTGGGATTCAGGGGAGGAGCCCTATTGTGTGAGAGCACCCTGCCCCAAGCCAGTCCCAGCCTCTACTACAGGACCAGCACAGGTTAACTGAACAACTGGACTCAGCAGAGGTGGCAGCTGCTGTGAGCCTCCTGCAAGTAAGGACCACACAGCCCCATGGATGTGCAGGTAAGAAACCATAGCTGAGACTCCCGTCTGCAGTCACTCTGCTCTGTTTCTAGCTAGGTGCCTCTCCCCACCCCAGCTCACTCTGAGTGCAGAGCAGGGGAAGTTTCTCCTCTTCACACCTTCGGGGATAGGTAAAGGGAGCGGAGGGGTGTGGACATGGACAGTGTGGGAGGGAAGGCAGAGGGGGCCCTTGGTGAGGGCAAGGCGGAACATCAAGAAATGAAGAAAGAGGAGCGTGGCAGGATGTGCAAGGGATTTGCAGGAGGGGAGCCTGAGAGGCAGAAACTGGGTTGGGGACTTGGGGAAGAGGAGCTGTGGAGGAGAAAGCAGAGAGATGAAGGATGAAGACAAGGGGGCTGGAGAGATGGGACTGGGGAGAGGCAGAGCAAGGCGGGATGATAGGATACATCAAGGGGCAAAGAGGGGGAATGAAAAGCAAGTGGGCGTCATAGAAGGAAGATAGAGAGGGGGACATCACAGGATAAGATTTAGACAGACCTAAGGGTAGAGGGATACTGGATGTGGCAAAGGGGTTATAGACACCTTGGAAGAGTGAACAGAAGTGGGATAGCTATGGGTAGGTTGTGGAGAGGAGAATGGATGGTGTTTGAAGGGACAGGAAGTAGAGACTGGACTTGTGGGTAGAGGAGAGAGGGATGGAAAGTTGGGTAGAGGCCAGGGAGGTGTTTAGAACTTTAGGTGGCGGTAGGAGGGAATTAATACTGCTGGGAGCTTTGGGCATAGCGTCGCTCCTGGTTCTGTGAGTGTCTTTGTCCTCCCTTGACTTTGTTGACAGAATTACTCCACTGATTGGCAGCTATCAGCTAGGCCTGATTGATTCCCAGGAGAAAACAGCCTTTGCTACTTGGGTTATTCCACTTAGCCACCCCTCAGCATTTAATAGGTTGTATCCTCCATGGCCACCAGCAATATGCAGCTGCACACCTGCATGATGGGTCATGTTTAGTCCTGCTTATCAGTCACATCTGAGTGAGGAGGGAACTGACCTTGAGGGAGGCTGAAGTCAGTGCTCACCTGAACTCCTGCAAATTTGGGAAAGGAGAAGCTACATACCTGCTAGAAAATGGGCAGGTTCAACCTACCCTACCTCCACCCACAGAGAAAGTGGAGACCCTGCAAAAAGCCATTCCCTAAAACCAAGAAGCAGGTATGATCCTTCTTGGAGATGGCCGGCTATTGCACGGGATTCCTGCCATATTTCACCACACTTGACTGAGCTTAGAAAACAGTGAGGCACCACAGCAGGTGTGTGAGACAGAACCATGTGACCAGGCTTTCACAATGATACAAGTACATATTTTGTAAACAGCCTGGACTGAGCAGCCTGGATTTTAACTGGACGCTTATTCTACTGAGCAGATTAATTGTGTGACGTTGTGCAGTCTATATGGTTTTATAAAAACATGATAATAAGTGAATATAACGTAACTGGGATATGCTTCATGAAAAAGGTCTCTTGTAAGGTATCATTACAAAGCTTATAATCTACTGAGTATGATCATCTGATTTGTATAAATGTACCACTCTTGTATCTAAAACTAGAAATATAAAATGTAACTCTGAGGGCCTATTGTAATTATGTAAAGTGTGGGCCATTAATAATGGTTTGGAATCTTGATGACTCCCATTAACAAGGACCGTTATCCGCAGATGGCTGTGTTTACCTGTGAGTCTTCCTGTATATGTGTGTGCTGGCAAGTGAGTAATGAAGTCTTGCAGTGACATGTGATCATGTCACCTGAACTGGAATCCATCTTTAACCTGGTGCTTTTCCAGTGGGGGGTGGAAACCCAGAGGGACAAAGGGTTCCCGCCTTATGCAAAAGATATATAAAGGGGTGGAAGAGAACAGAGGGTGAGAGGAGCCATCATGAAGAATCCCCTAGCTATCACCTGAGCTACAACAAGAGCTGTACCAGGGGAAAGAATTGTTCCCAGGCCTGGAAGGTGTCCAGTCTGAGAAAAAACTTACTGAAGCATCTCTGAGGGTGAGATTATCTGTATTTAGTTTGATTAGACATAGATTTGCGCATTTTATTTTATTTTGCTTGGTGACTTACTTTGTTCTGTCTGTTACTACTTGGAACCACTTAAATCCTACTGTCTGTATTTAATAAAATCACTTTTTATTTAGTAATTTACTCAGAGTATGTATTAATACCTGGGGGAGCAAACAACTGTGCATATCTCTCTATCAGTGTTATAGAGGGCGAACAATTTATGAGTTTGCCCTGCATAAACTTTATGCAGGGTAAAATGGATTTATTTGGGTTTAGACCCCATTGGGAGTTGGGCATCTGAGTGCTAAAGACAAGCACACTTCTGTGAGCTGTTTTCAGGTAAACTTGCAGCTTTGGGGCAAGTGATTCAGACCCTGGGTCTGTGTTGGAGCCAGACGGGAGTGTCTGGCTCAGCAAGACAGGGTGCTGGAGTCCTGAGCTGGCAGGGAAAACAGAAGCAGGGGTAGTCTTGGTACATTGGGTGGCAGCTACCAAGGGGGTTTCTGTGATCCAACCCGTCACAAATTGGATATTGAATTGGGGGTTGTATGATTCCAGAAATTTCAGGGTGGAGACCACAATATATTATACTGGAGATGTAGACTCCTTCCCATCGGGGTGCGGAGTGGGGAAGATGTTTAAGGTAGAGAGAGTGGTTGCTTTAAGACAGTACTGGCTTGGGAACCCTTTTATTTTGGTTACAGGCAATGCTGCCCTGTATTGGTTACATACTGTGAAAGAGTCTAATCTCCAGAACATCCATCACTACTTGAGGCTCCAGCCTTATGTTATCCATGTACGACACCGACCTGGGATGCAGCTTGGGAAGGGTTAACTTCCTTTCTCAGGACACTAATACTGCTGCAATCTTTAGAGAGTGAATCACAGGTCACATTCGGAGAGGATGAGTGTGTGAGGTGTTTCTGGCCTTTCACAGAGAAGAACTTTTTCTGGTCTGACAGCACTCTACCCCCAAGTTGGTCGCTGGAAAGAAACCCCAGCATCCATCCCTCTAATATAATGAGGCCAGCATGGGTTATACAAGGGGAGTTTGTTAGACAAGTGGGCCTCGTTAACTTGCCAATTTGGGGCATGTAACTTACTGACTTTGCCTGTGAGGGAAGCTCAGAGAACAGTCAGCCCACAAGAAAGGGTGGCTCTAAACCAAGTAACTGGGAAGAGGGTCTCCCTCCACAGTGACCGATTTAAGTTTCTTTTTTTTTTAAATTGCTGCTGTTAAAGACAATCCTGGGCCTGCATTCTAGTCCATGTGTGACACTCCAGCTGTGGAAAGGGGCTGCAAAACAGCCAGATGTCTCCAGCTGGCGTGTAAAGTTGGCATAGCTACCTTCTGTCATCCCCCCCTCCCCCCATAGCCTGATTCCAGCGTGGGGAACAATCTGGGGGGAAAGCATGGCCAGATGTCAGTGTGCTCTGGCAACCCCCAGTAAGTGATCAGCCCCTTGGGGGCCAGCAGCAGCCAGGGATAGTTTTGAGCAGCTCTTGGGCTGCTGTAAACTATGCTGGTGCCAGAAGCAGGGAGTGGATGACAGGGGATGGATCACTCAGTGACTGCCTGTTCTGCTCATTCCCTCTGAAGTGCCTGGTATTGGTCACTGTTGGAAAACAGGCTAGATAGCTGGACCATTGGTCTGACCCAGTATGGCTGTTCTTATGTTCTTATGACCCAGGATCAGGGAGCCACAAAATGCTATTCATCCCTTCCTCAGCTGCATCCATTGGCTAGTGGGCATAGCCAGAGATCAAAGCCAATAAAGTAACAGCCAGCCTGTGGCCTGAGATAGAGGGGTCAAGGGTGGATCTTCTGTTTTTGTTGGGTTTGTTCAATGAAAGCCTAAAATGAACAGATACCCTAGTAAACGGTGGATGGCTAGAGGGAGGGGTGAACACTTGGGGGAAAAAATCAGCCAGAAGGTCTGTTGTGATTTAAGAGAAGCCAGGGCTCAGTTATAGTCACCTCAGAGAACAGACATTCCTGACTGTGGGATGGAGTCATTAATTTAATAGGTCCATTCCATCTCCAGTTTCAGTGAGCCCTCCATGTGAGAGCTTTTAGCTAGGAGTGTGTCGATCCCCTGCTTGAGAACTGAGATTGCACACACGTTGGGCTCAGATCTTGAGACTCACTTAATCTTAGGTAAACTGACAGAAGGAATGAAAGGGGTGTCAGGTTGATACACAGCAGGCCCACTGGAGACGCTCACAGCTTGGTACAAAATGAAGAGCATCTCAACCTTATCAGATTTCATTGGTAAAGAGTCTGCACATTCCTTTGGAGAGACTCATTAGAAGGCAGATAATCCAAAGGTCTGGACAGGGACATCAAGCAGGCCAAAATGTCTCTCAGATCAATCAAAAAAACAAAGGGCCCAAAAATGCTTTCCCGGAACAGGTGTTGCTGGCGGGAAAGACTGTGTGTTGGCTCAACTGACAATCTCTCCAATTATGCCTTTAAAAAAGAGTGGCATGTTAAAAACTATTTTAAAAAAGCTTCCCTATCTGAGTGACTACCAACACGGTGAAGTATTACAAAACAAAGGATTTTGAAAATTTAACGTGCCTCTCACTGTTGCATGTGTGCTCTGTTTATTCTTGCATCAGAGTGGGCCGTGAAGCGTTTCATTTTTGTTTAAAGTCAGTATCACTGTCATGTTCTTATGCACTAGTTCAGTTCAGCACTGGTTTGGGTTACAAACACTACAGGAGAAGGCTAGGTATGTAACTACCAATATTTGCACCTCCAAAACAAAGGCTGGGTTGAGGGTCAGCTGAAAATTAGACTCTATGCATGTGTGCCAAGTGTGATAGTCCTTAACATGAAGAGACAGTATTTCACTGTCTATTTAGAAAGTCTTGCATTTATTTATACACATGCTATTCTCAAAGGGATATTAAGAACTTCTTCACTCTTACTTGGGGTTGGAAGAATATTTTTCTTCTGCATTTACTTGAATTATAAAACAAGAACTAAAAATATCAGAAACTGGACGTTCCTCAAAAACAGAAGCTAGCTTTGACTTCTTGGTATGTTAAAATATATTCAGCCTTTTTCATGTTTTCTTTGTTTTGGTCTTGAATGAGTGTGTGTATGGGAAGCAACACTGTGCCATCTAGTAGCTGGTAGAATGATTCCCAGCTGTGTATTCCCAAATTCCACTGGGCTTGCTGGGGGTAGGGTATCTTCCATTAGACAAACAGGCAACAAACTTGTTTTTGTGTGCTATATCTTTGTAAAGCTTGTGAAACCCTCTAAGTAATAGTCTCACATTACCTAGTCACATAAACAATCTGGTTTGTTTGTCTGGTTTGCAACCTTAGTTAAGGAACAGACCTGATATAGATTTCCAAGCAATCTTTTAATCTTTGCCCTTTAAGGTTTAGCTGTAATTGTATTCCAGCTATGCATTTAACTATCTGCATTCTTCTGTGCCAGGAACAGAAAGAAGCCACATACTGTGCAGATGAAATATGAAATTTTGCCTCATTCTTACAAGTGATTTGTGAACTTGAATATAAAGTACAGAGATCTAATGCAAGCTGATAAGTCCTAATTATTATTGCTTCACAGCAACTGAATGAGTAACAGGTTCATATGGAGTTTTCAGTATCAGAGAAAGTAAAGTTCACTGGCTGACACACAACGGGCTAACAATTCTTTCTACTACAGATGCAGTGAGAAGTTGATCCTTACCAACAAGCAGACCTTGTTTTTCCCTCCCTAAGCACCAGCTGGGCCACTTGGATCACCACTTTTAACTGTCAGGCGTTTATCTTCTATGAACCAACATGGAAAGCAATCTTAAGAATGTTCTTGTCATTTCTTTTGGATTTTTACTTCTATTTACTGCTTATGGAGGGCTGCAGAGTCTGCAGGTAAATGTAGCTAGTTTCATTAGTTGCTATGATATCCGTTCCTATAGTTGTATCAGTCCAGTCAAGGGGTGTGAAACATAATCTTTTCTTGGTATCGTTGAAGAACACATGTGCTTTTCTGGTGTGGGTTGAGATATCAGTCTGGCAAAAGATGATGTGTTTTACCCAAGTTCCAGAGCTTCTGTTAAGAATTTTATCCGTGTAATGCAATGGAAGGCCTCAGAAAGAGAGGGGATTTTTAGGAGCAGAAATAGTTCTAGAAATGCCTAGATCTGTAAAGAAATGCCTAAGACGTAAGTTGGCCAGGAAAAGGTGACATGCTATCTTGTTTGCAGACTTGTGCAATGCCAAAAGCAGGATGTACCCTTCCTGCCATATGATCTTAAACTGTGATCTTGTCAGATCTCAAATCAAATTTCGGAATAAAAGGCTGTCTCGAAAAACCCAGAATGCTGCAAGTAGGGATGTTGGTAATTCAGGATGTGGTTCTCTTCTTTCTGTGGCCCCCTCTTGATGAAGAAAAAGGGTGCATTTTTCAATCATGTAAACTTAATATGATTGGAAAGTCCTGTTAATACGCAGTCTAATACATTTGAAGCCTGGTTAACTGGTTGCATTGTAGCCTAGCAGGAACCTTTAAAGAATTTCTTTTTCATCTCATGATGTTTAAACCGATCTCATGATTTTTTGTGTTCTGACTAATAATATTTAAATGCTTGGAGCTGGCAATACTTTATATATGGATTTTTAAATAAGAATCCCCCTCTGATTTGCAAGCCAATCTGCATGTCTATCGAACAATGAGTTCCTTACAGCTGCACAATGGCAGCCATGGAAGGGAAGTGGCAGAAGCTAATATTGCTTCAGGCAGCATTACTCCCACTGGGATTTCCAAACTGCTCTCAGAACCAGCCAGGGATTATGGGCAGCTGGTCTTCAGCTCCAACCCTGCAGAGCCAGTTCCTCCACTGGTGGAGAAGCTGCTGGAGGCTCAGATGAAGGATGAGACGAGGCCATGGAGATGGTACCCTGCACCCACTCTGAAAGATCTTAACTAGAATGGGTCAAAAAAATGGCAACACACTAGTTTTATGTCAAAATTCAATTTCATCTAAATTAAAACTTTTTGCAGAAAAATGTTGATTTCAACAATGTTTTTCAGTGGGAAAAAGCTGAAACCAATCATTTTGACTTTCTCATTTCAACTTTGTATTATAGTTTAATATTATAAATATAAAAGTCAAAACAAATCAAAACGAGAAACTAGAAACAACATATTTTTACCTTATTGAAATGACACATTTCGATGCTCCCAAATCAAACCTTTTTGGAATTGTTGTTTTGTGGGAAACTTCAAAATTTTGATTCTTTTCATTCGGATTGGGAACTTTTTTTGTGTGGGTGTGTGAAATGTCAGAATTTCCCATGGAATGGAAATTCCAGTTTCAGACCAGCTCTAATTTTAACCCCTTGTGCTCATGGAAGTAGAGAGCATGATCTGACCCAAGGTTCTTATTTATTAATATGACTGTAGCACCTAGGAGCCCTAGTCATCGACCAGAACCTCAATGGTTTAGGTGCTGTGTTTAGCTAGTAAACAGGAAGCACATTTTTGCACTCTACTAATTACTCTATATACATCCAAGAGCTGTAGCCAGCCACTGAAAAGCACCCATCTCTAGAGTGGAGGGCAGCAGACAACCAGTTACCCACCATGCAACGTGTCATAATAGTGATGGGTAGGGAGGAGACAATTTTGGTCAAGGTGACCGCATGCGTCTACAAAAAAATGCCCCGGGGCTTACATGGGCACACACAACTTCAGTTTTTAAGGTATCCTTTGAAATAACCTTCCACAGGGTAAATTGTCTGGAACTCAGATCTACCTAGGAAGGGCCAACTAGACCATGCTGGAATTTGAAACCTTTGGGTCTAAGAAGTTTTCAAACCTTGTGCTTATAGTACTAAGACATTGCCTCAGGCAAAAATCCCCTTGGGATTATGAATCAAGAGACTTTATTTTCAAAGTAAACAAGAAAGAGAGAGAGAAGGAAAACAGATTTTCCTTAAGTCTCATTGCTCTAAAAATCAAAATACGTTGGTTGCAAATCAAAATCCTGGATCTGAACCCCACTCTGCATCCCAAATGTTTAGACAATTCACAATCCAAACCTGAATCTGGATCAAAATTTTGAAAGTGGTCCCTATCTTTGATGGCTTAAACCAAAATCCTGGAACTTGGATGGGTAGGGGATGTTAAAATACAGATCCAATCTCCTATCTCTGGCCAAAGCTAGTTTTGAGTATCCCCTTCCCCACTCTCCCTTTTCCATCCTTACCCTTGTGGCTTCGGAAGCACTGATATTTCAGCTACCATATCTCCCCTTCTCACATGGTAAATTCTGGGTCAACTTGTTTTTGTCTCCACAGAGCAGTCTCCACTCTGAAGAAGGTCTTGGCGTTGCCTCACTAAGTGTTATCTATGCAGCTCTCATCCTCTCTTCCATGTTTCTCCCTCCAATCCTCATTAAGAAGCTGGGCTGCAAATGGACCATTGCAGGCTCCATGTGCTGCTACATCACATACTCCTTGGGCAACTTCTATGCCAGCTGGTACTAATGGCCTTTTATACTGTTCTGCCAGAGTTTAACTAGTGAAACCCCATTCATTACATCTGGGTTAGATATGCAGAGGGGCAATTTTCCTCCTCAGAGGGTTATCAGTGTTTGGAATTTCCTGCCCCCACTGGAACTGCCAGAACCAACCAAATGGACAACTACTTGGGCAGAGTCGTCCCTTGGGTAGGGCGAATCAAGGTGACCACCCCGGGTCCCGCACTTTAGGGGGCCCTGCGCTTCGAAAAAATCATGAGAAGGCAGGTGGGGAGGTGAGGTGGTCGGGTGGGTGAGCGGGGTGAGGAGGTGAATGGGGAGGCAAGCAGCAGTCAGGCAGGGAAGTGAGGAGGAGCCCCCCTACGAAAACCTTCCCCTCCTCCCCAATGCCTCCTGCCTGCCAGTGGGCCCTGCCAATCAGCACCTCCCCATCCCTCTCAGCGCCTACCGCCTGCCACGGATTCGATGTTTTGGGGCGTCAGGAGGCATTGCGGGGGGGGGAGGGGAGAGGAGCGAGGGCACAGCATGCTCAGGGGAGGGGGCGAAACTGGGCAGGGAAGAGGCAGGGCAGGGGTGGAGGGGGGGTGGGAAGAAGCAGGATGGGGGTGGGGCCTCAGGGGAAGAGGAAGAGTGAGGGCGGGGCCTAGGAGGAAGCGGGGAGGAGCACCCCCCCAGCAGATTAGAAACTCGGGGCCTATGTCCCGGGCCCCACAGCCCCCTAGGGACGGCCCTGTACTTGGGCACCAATGGTATCTTGGGGTATAAACAGAATTAGAAGTTTAACAATGGTGAGATTCTTACTCACATATAGAGGTTTAACTGATGGGGATCAGGAAAGAATTTCTCCCCTGAACCTGTTGGCAAGGCTGTAGGGTAGGGAAAATTTGCCTTATTTTGAAGCAGTCAGCAGCAAACATCCCTTAGGCTCAGGTGGGTACATGCCACATGATTAATTTACTGTCACTGCAGCAGTAGGAATGGCAAGGCATTGGTGAACACTAGTCCAGCCAATCGTCTTCTATGCTTCATTTAGAGATGGGCTGAAGCTGCAAAGTTTGGATGTGGATCCAAACTTTCCCATAGATTGGGGGTGTTCAAATCTGGGGTTTGGCTCATTTTAGAGCTAGTCATGAAGTTCAGATCCAAACCAAACTTCTCTAGATCAGTTTTTTTGGTTCTTGTCCATTTCTATATTTCAATCAATAGCTTCTCATAAGAACAAAACAGCTAAACACATACAGCTTTTTGGACCAGTGTAAGAGAAGAAAAGCCATAGCAGAGTAAATAGATAGCCTACAACATACCATTTAAGCTGTACTTGTGTATGTCCATCACTCTTGTAGCCTAGGTGATCATAAGGTTCTCCTCCATCAGTAAACACTGCTCTGTGCCAACTAAAACCAAGCTGAGGCCAGAAAACGGGGCTTCTAAGGACAGGATTTTGGATATTTCTAGCACTAAAGATGTGGGGAGAAACCAGCTGACCTAGTGGTCTGATATGCAGTATTTATTTCCGCCAGAGTCCATCTTAGAAACAAAAGAGACATTACATTAACAAAATCCCCAGGAATTTCCCCAAATGTGAGTCCTCAAAACTGTTAACCCATCTGCAGAAAAAGAAATAGTGCCCCAACTCCATCCACTTTATGCTTTAACATTTCAGTTGTCTGCATAAATCACCATTCGTTTCAATTGAGGATGGACACCCTTGTTTTGCCTCATTCCTATCCTGCCTTAGTACTATGGATTAGAAAGTACACCACTCCCCTGAACTTTACTGGTTCATGTTCTTCATAAGGGAGGTTGCAAGAGGCTATCCCAGAGAAGAAAGGAATATGTCTAGCCCAGAATGAAAAAAGGATTAAAAACAAATAGAATATGAGAAAAGAGCAGACTGTGAGATTGTAAAATTCTAACTAAAAAATAGAACTGAATGCAGACCATCCATTTGAGCCACTTTACTTTTGGGGTTTTTCTTCTATCCCAAATGCATAGCACAGACTTCCCTTTAGCTACAAAAATGTTTCCTTGTAAGTTGATTTTCCCTTTAACATTTTTTTCAAAAAATATTTAGGACAAGACTGCAGCTTTAATCCAATGCTTCTGGGGGGGGCTGGGGTATTGTGGAACTGGGCAGCCCCTGCTAGACCCTTTTTCAAGCTGTGGTACCCTTCATGCCAAACCCAGTTCCACTCGTCATTGGGTAGGGGACGTGAGGCTGGAGGGGAAGGCTACTTGTTTTGTACCCCTTCAGCCCACTTTACATCCATCCAGGGTAGGCACAAGCTAGTCCTTAGATTACAGAAGGAAAGGGTTCATGAACTAAGACTACTTGTATGAACTGCACAAGTCCCCCCAACCCCAAAATATAGTTGGCATCGTTCTCAGATTTCACAATGTTCAGTCATTCCTAGTTTAAATTCATTGGGGCAAATTTGTCCCTGCAGTAACTCCACTGATTTACACAAAAGTTGAATATGTTTGGGTCATGGGTAATGGAGTCTGGGGGAGGCTAAACCTCCCCAAACCTACATTAATGCTCCCTGCCACTGGCCCGGGGCCAGGGTGTGGCAGTGCTCAGAGCTTCTCTGGGTGGCTCAGGCTCAGGGCGGCTCAGGCTCAGGGCTCGGTCCCAGGTGGCTGGCTGGGGCTCAGGGCTTCTCCAGACTACTCTGGGCAGAAGCAAGCTGGTGGGGGTGGGGTAGCAGGCTAGCCAGGGTTCAGGGCTGCTCCAAGCACTAGCCAGGGTTCAAGTCTGTGTCAAGGTGGGCCAGCTGGAGCAGAAGAGTAGGAGTGGTATCAGGGCCTCAGGCAGAAGAGGCAGGGCAGGGCAGGGAGCTAGCCTCCCCAAACAGGGGATGCACACACTGCCCATGGTTTAGGTGTATTGTGATATCTGAGGCTCTGGGAATAATTTGGCTTATGTATTTTATTTGTGGAATGCAGTGTTCAGTGATCTGCCTTGGAGGGCAGATAGATGGACAAACAGATAAAATATATGCTAAATAAAGTATTCTTTGGCAGGTACACGCTAATCCCTACCTCCATAATCCTGGGACTTGGGGGAGCCCCTCTCTGGTCTGCTAAATGCACCTATCTCACAATAGCTGGCAATTTGTATGCCCAAAAGGCAGGGAAAATTGGAAGAGATGTCATCAATCAGTATTTTGGGCTCTTCTTTCTCATATTCCAGTCTTCTGGAGTCTGGGGAAATCTTATTTCATCTTTGATATTTGGCCAGACTACCACCACAGGTAATATATATATATATATATGTATATTTAAAGATCTAAAGTATAATATTTATTTCTTATACCCTTCCATCATGCCCGGTTTCTTAAAGAAAAGATTTATTGCTTTAAAGTTTATTTTTTAAAAACTTGGTTAAAAAAGTCAGGCAGAATAATGCAGAAGCAATTTCATGGATGTTTTGGGGTGAAAAGTCAAATGTGTTTTACATTTTTAAAAATGCAAGTTTAATCACTGATAATAATTGAACTGATTTTGAGGTTTCTTAGATTTAGTGCTTAAACTAAGTGCCAGAGAGAGGCAGAACTGTCTACTGTCTAGAACATGGGACTGGGAGCCAGGACTCCTGTGTTCTAATCCACACTCTGACAGTGAATTACCATATAGTTTGGACAAGTCACTTAACTTCTCTGCCTCAGTTTCCCATTTTTAAAATGGGGATAACAAGCGTTAACAAGAATGTTGTATTTGGTCAACATCTTGAAGATGGGAAGTATTATAATGTATCATTATCACATTAATCTTGCTGCTTCATTCAAAGGTCAGTATATAATGGAAGTGGGAGATTATTGAGTGGAAAGAAGTTACAGACATCACTGGATCAAGCAGGAAAAATTGCTTCTTTTAAAGGAGGTTTTTCTCTCCAAGAGTTCAGAGTTCAACTAGAAATTGGGTTTAACCTTATATATTCAGGAAGCTCACATCAGGTTTTATTAACAGTGTAAGTCTAAAAATATTGTCCAATCTGTTGCACCTGTTTTATGCCAGCGCAGCTCTTGAAGTCAGTGAAGTTACCCTGGGTCAGACTTGTATAACAGAGTGGAGAATTTGGTCCCCTGGGTATGAATCTCTACTCCAGTCCTTTGCCCCTGAGCAAGGTGGATATAACACACCACCATATCAGAATAGTGAGTGGCAGCACAAGGTGCAAGGCAAGGGAGAATCAGGTGCAGTCTCGCTAGTATTGAACTGTATTGTGGCTCACGGAGATACAGCAGATCCACTTTGAGGAGGTTCCCTCACTCTTACATTTAGGTTTGCACGTCTCCCTTAAAATGCTGAGGCCATCTCTGTGGGCCTCCGCTTTTATTTCATTGATTGGCTCCTTTGGATTTTAGTGAATGCTCTACTTGTGAAGGGGGCTAACTTAGCAGCTCTCACATCTGAAGCTTTGTTTATCTAAACAGTGACAACATGGGCAGAGCCAGTATAAGCTTCCCCCCATTGCCTCACCAATGAGCCTCAGCCTTGAAGTGGAGGGACCTTCTATACAGCTGAGATTGAACTCCAGTCTCCAGCTAATTCAGTTCTTAGCCTCTCTTTGGACACTACCAACAAGGGCGTACTCGTACTTTTCAGCACCAACATTTGTTTTTGTTGTAGCAAGATGGAAAAAAAAGTAAAATATGCTCATTTGGAATAAAACCTTTACAAAATGCAGACCTCCTTCCCCCACACACACTTATAAACTGGGCCAAACCCGTCACAATAGCTAGCCATCCCCATGAAGGCAGGACACCCCTGATTTTAATGGGAAACGTTGTAAGAATGAGAGCTCCCGAAATATCGAGGGGCTGGCAGGACATGCTGCTTGGCTGCATCACGAGGGAACGACACAGGAGATAAAATTGTAAAGGCAGTAGCCACATATAAAATGCAACATTCATTTTCCTCTCCCCTTCCTACTAGCACCACTTTGGGCTTGATTTTCAGAGGTGCTGAGCACCTATTGACCTCAGTTAGAGCTGTGGGTCCTCGGCACTGCTGGAAACCAGGCCTCATACTACTTAAGTGCCCTGTGTCGCCACCAGGATATTGCACGTGAGAAGAAAGAGCACCAGGTTTTGCTTTACATAGTTGAAAACTTAATCACGTTCTTGATTTATTTTTCACTCCCGAGCCTCAGGACTGCTCTACATTATACTTTGCTCCCCAGGGGCCTTTGCAGAAGCTGAGAATAGCCAGAGTGCAGTGTCAGGTGGTGATGTAAAACTGCTGAGGCAGGTCTCTGTCATCTGGAGAATCCCTTTATACCAGGGTTATTCCCCAGGGGCCATTTACACTCTGTTTAAGCTTCCAGTATGACATAAAGACTCTGGGACAAAATGAAGAGTTCACCCTTGTTTATTTAACACACTTCTGGAATACAATTGTTTTCCTGAAGTTCCACTGGTCCAAAGCTATGCAAATGTGGCCACTGGCCACGGCAAGGTGATCACTTTATCCACCTTGTTAATTTTCACCTCGGGGCATGTCTACATTACTGCCTACGTCAATATAAATTATGACTCTCAGGGATGTGAAAAAGTTTCCCCAGCCCCAAGCAACACAAGTTTTGCACTGTCCACACCATTGCTATGTCGGCCAGAAACATTCTCCCACTGACATAGCTTCTGCTTCTCGCATCGGTGCAGCTGCGCCAATGCAGTGCTGTAGTGTAGACTTGCCCTCAGGATAGGGTGACCAGACAGCAACTGTGAAAAAACAGGACAGGGGGTGGGGAGTAATAGGCACCTATATAAGAAAGTCCCCTAAAACGGGACTGTCCCTTTAAAAAAAGGACATCTGGTCACCCTACCTCAGAGTAAACTTGATTTGTGTATGTGGTCAATAAACAGCTTGTGCACGTGGTTGTTTAGACAAAAGCTGCGATGAAAACAAACCAACTGCAATTAATGTTTAAAATAACCATACAATAGACCTAATTAAGTAAGGAATCAACCTAGATAAACTTTATTCCCACTTATTCATGAACCGACACACTTTGCAATGAAAGCTGTTGAATTCATTTTAAGGCTCTCTCTTTTCCTCCTAGAATGCCCCGGCCTATTCAGGTTCACAATTCTGATGACTATTTTGCATTCATACAATGAGTAACGAGTACAGGAGGGAATTAGCATGGTGTGACCATACTACAGAGGGATTGTGTGTGTGTGTGTGTGGGGGGGGGGGGGTACTGTCATATGCTCAGCATAGGCTTTAGACAATTAAACGAAGCAAAGCCATGTGGAGTTGCTTTAGTTTCAAATATATTCGCAAATAACAATAAAACCAGGAAGAACTGGTTCTTTGCAGGGATGGATTATGGCTAAATGTCACCTAGATCAATCAGAAATGAGTGTCTCAGAACTGTCCTCCCAGACAGAGTGCTACTGGAATGTGAAATTCTATTAGGGAGCAGAGTAAAGAAGGACGCTGCTCAGAAAAACACAACAACCAGGGCCTGTGTTTCCTCTTCAGAAGCGTTAAGAGCAACCAGAAATGTTAGAACATTCTTTAATATTATTTCTTCAGTGCCATTCATCCAGAAAGATCCCAACATTATTTTTTTACAAACTAATTATTAAATACTTTGATCTTTTTCATCCATAGATGTCAAAGTACTCTGTAATGAATGGTAAGCATCATTAGCTCCATTTTACCAACTGGAAAACTAAGAGAAGTGACTAATTAAAGTTACATAGCTAGCGAGCTTCACTGGTGGGACCAGAACTCAAGTTGCCTGGGCTCTAGTTTGGTAACTTTGTCTACTGTCCTCCTTACTACAACAAACATGTATAGAAACTAACCTGCAATAGATCCCAACTGAAGAATTCAGATCTAGAACTGGATTTTGTACACCCCCAAGTTAGGGCTATTCCAAACAAGGGGTTTTGGTTTGACCTAGGATAACAAATTAGGCCCATTTGAAAAATCTGAGATCCAGATACTTATTTGAACTTCAAACACTCACAAAGTGAGGATGAGCTCAGATCTGTGATTACTGATTTAGGACCATTTCTACAGATAACCACTTATTCAGTACTCTAACTGGAGCTACTGTTGCACTGGAAATACACACTATGAGGTGGGAGGACCAGTTTGGACAAACTAAGAACCTTACCTATCCAACCTTTACCCAGAACTTGCACTGATTTTTTTTTTTTGGTGGTTCAGAAAAGCTCATTTAACTTGCATTTCATTTTCATGGATGTGCTGAAGTGCAATATCTCAAGGAAAGCAATTCCTGTGGTTTCTGTGACCCAGATGGAAATCTGCTAGGGAAGCGTTTTCTTCAGATTTCCAGCCCAGCTTTGCAGACCCAAGTAATTCAAACAAGGCTTCAATAAAAAGTAAAAAAAACCTTTTGAGTGCTGAACTGAACCATCAACCTTTTTGAAGTTTACTCAGGGTGACTTCAGGCCTTGGAAGCATGCCCCTCCCGCACAGGGCTTATTGATAAAGAGTGGCATGAACCAAAGCCCCAGCTAAGAACAGTCCCAAACTTTGGAGAAGCACAACTCAGGATTCAAACTCTGTAACTGGTCCTTTCTTTATAAATGGGTAAACTAGAATATTGCTGAATTTTGGGGAACCTTGGATCTATGATCAGCCTGTGTTACTTGGCTCCATTTCTACTTATTGCCTTGAACTGTGCTTATCTGACTTCCCTCATGTTCTGCCTTTGTTTTCATTGTTACTGAAGTAGCGGAAGTCTCAGAAGAAGACCTGATGTGCTGTGGAGCATATGACTGCATGACAAATGCTACAACTAACACCACTGCATCGAGTGGGCCAACCAAGACCTTAATCTATATCCTGTTGGGTGTCTACACTGGTACGTGCTTCTAGCGGTCTCAACCAAACATCACTTACAGGGAAACCAGATGCAAATGAAATCAAAAATGATCTTGCAGATACTTGCAGAGTATGTTTCCAGCTTCCTCCTCCAATTTGAGCTGACAAAAAGGAAAGCCCCTTTCTCCTGAGCTGCAACCAGTTTCCTTCTGAGAAGCCCAAGCTGCTTTGTGCAACTCTGTATTCCTTTAGTCCTTAAAGGAGCAGGACATCCCTTATATTTACATTTTTACTTAGAATGAAAATTACAATTAAGGTAGAGTTTGGACATTTAGGCACACACAATCCTCTCCTGCTTGGACCAGTCTTTACTTCGGCTAAGGAAAGCCCCATAGAATATGGCTTTCTTCAACCAATGTCCAAAAGAAAGGTTTAAAATGTGGCTCACTTCAGACAACCCCCACAGAGGAACCCCTAGCCTGTTCCTAGAGAGCCTGTCAGAAACTGAGTAGTGGATGGTCTGGGGTAGTGGTTGGAGCAGCAGCAGTCAAGCCTAGTGGTTGGGCTGGGGACAGGAGCCAGAATCAAGAATGGGGTTGAAAGAAGACAAAAGCAGAAGTGGGGACAAGGACAGGCTGGTGCTGGGACTGTAACAGAACAGGAGCAAGCAGAGGCTGGGGCAGGAGCAGAGTGTCAGTGCCACCAACCGGCAGGTGTTACTCCCAGTGGGGTAGCAATGTTGAACAGACTGAAGTAGCTGCTCTCAGTGGATCCCTGGATTTGGGGTCATCTGGTGAGACCTGCACCTGTGGATTGGCTGAGCCCTGGCTGAGTGACATGGAGCCTCTGAGAGCACTCATCGGGTTCAAAAATGACTCATTACAGATCCTACCTCCCTGAATCTTACTGCCAGATTCAGCTTCAACCCCAAACAGAATGTCTGTCTTCTTGGATGTGCTTAAACTAGGATAAAAGGAGTTTTCTTAAGTGTTCACTCACTTATTTTAAAACCTAGGGATGTGGTAGACTCTTCATCACTTGAAGTCTTTAAGACTGGATGTCTTCCTAAAAGACAAGCTGTAGCTCGGACACAAGCTATGGGCTTGATGCAGAAGTTATTGCATGGAGTTCATTGGTCTGTCTTCTGCGGGAGGTCAGAGTAAGTCAATAATACAAATAAATAATAGTAAATAATAGTGGTTCCTTTTGGAAAATCTATTAAAACCCTAGTGTAGACAGAGCAAGTTGTATCTTTAACACATTTTAGCTGGTTGAAGTGAATCCTAGGAGAGAACCTATAAAATACAATTTGTCCTGTCTACACTAGGGTTTTGAAATAGTTAAAACAGGTTAGCTAACACTTTAAATAAATCCTTTTAACATAGTCTAGATACACCCCAGCTGTGCTTAGAGGACATAATTCCTTACAGCTGGTCCCAGCCCCACAACACTCAGAGATAGGCATAAATTATTCTTCCTCTAGGCAGAGGGAGAGAATTAACAGTTTCCATTCTACCCTCTGGAATAGACCCCATTGCAGCACCACTATGATACCAGTACATTGGTATTGTATGTACTACCCCCCTCTCCCACCCCCACACTGGATGGAGTATGTGAAAGCTGCTCATAGGTTCCTTCCACTGGCCAAGCTAGTGGAGTAGAGTTGGGCCCAGAGCTGGTACAGTTGTCAAGTGACTATTTTGTCTGTCTACATGTGGCCAAAAGCCCATTATAAGGAATAAAGAGTGCATTACAGCCTGCCCACCTTAGTGTGGCTGCATTTTGCCAATGTAGTGTTTTCCTAGATCTGAAGTCAGGATCTAGCTGCTGACAAGGGGAAAAGGATAAGACAGCACAACATCCTCTGCTCTGAGGAAACACATGAACAGAGTTAGGTATCTCTTTTCACACCCTCTTTTCCCCTCAATGTGCACTTGTAAATTAGGACTAATGCAGCCAATGAAACAACTTTAATTGGAATCCAGTCCTCAAGACAAAGAACGCTCATGTCACTCAGAGATATTTTACAGCAGTGAGTAAAGCTTATAATGCAGCTGACTCCAAACTGGGTAGATAAAAATCTTCCCCTCTGGTTAAAGGGGAGAGGTTTTTGACAGCCACGTATGTCACCTTTCACCTTTTGACATGGTTTTATGTTTTCTACCGATATATGCAATTTCTGTGTGGAGATATAACACTAAATGTGTAATACACCAATGGAAGGGAGTGTGTCATCTGGCAAAACACCTCAAATCTGCCATGCTTAATTAATGGGAAAAAGGAGGAAGTAAAAAAGGAACCCCCCCCCCCCCCCCCCCCCCACACCCTCCACCTCATCTGGAGTATGTTGGAGCTGCTACCTTTCTGCAGAGTGTGGGTTTGGGTTGTGAGTTTTAACTCTAAATCTGATTACTAATGTGTGCTCCCCTAAGCTTTGCTCATACAAAACGAATGTAATCCTGCCTTCCACTGACCTCACTCCAACAGTCTCAATTTCTCTTTCACTCTTAATAAGAGATATTACTTTCCTACCTTGAGGGAAACCAAATATCTGAATATTTCATTCATAGACATATTTTAAATGTCTCTTCAGTTTAGTAGATGACTATATACACCTCTACCTTGATATAATGCTGTCCTCAGGAGCCAAAAAATCTTACTGCATTATAGGTGAAACCGCGTTATATCGAACTTGCTTTGATCCACCGGAGTGCGCAGCCCTGTCCCCCCCTCCCCCCCGGAGCACTGCTTTACCGCATTATATCCGAATTTGTGTTATATCGGGTCACGTTATATCGGGGTAGAGGTGTACTTGGCAGTTCTTGGCTGGAGAGAAGGATAAATAGCTAGGCTATCTTGTAGACTTTTTGGGGTTATTTTGAAAACCAGAATGTAGACTTCTCTGTTTATATTTATAAGCCTCACAACTGCTAATCTCCTGCAATTGCTCTCAGTTCACTATAGGAATTTATAGACTATTCATCCTGCAAATGTCCCTTGATTTTTCATGCACTCCTCACTTCCCTGCAATAAGTCCATAACACTGCTATAAACCCTAACTGAATTAAAAATAACTCACATCACTAATGGCTACACTCCAGCCATCACAGAACACCTGTAATCGCTTCATGAGAACATTAACATTAACACTGTCTTAAGGGGACGTACCTAAGAAGCAAGTTTAGTGGTTTTGTGCAATTTATGGTAAGCCTGCCCCTGCATTGGGAGGAGATATGAAAAGCACAAAGCATCTGGCTCTGAGTTAATGGATAGGCAGATGCACACACACAACTACAGTGTTACAGTGATGCATGGATATGCAGCATGTTAAACATGCAGTGGGCCTGATTCTCCTCTCACTTTATAACTCCATTTACTTCAATGGAGTGATGCCTGCTTTACACCAGTGTAGCAAAAAAGATAGTCAGCCCCTGAGTTTTTAATCAAGGAAACGATCACCTGCTGCTGCTTCAGACATCCTGGGCCAAAATTCTGTTCTAATTTATACTAATGCAGTCCTATTGACTTCAGTGGAATGACACTATAGTGACAGGAGAATTTGGCCCTATATGTATATGATCATCTGCGCTGACTGTCAATGTGCGCCGTTACTTGTAGTTTTTATATTAGTGTACAGCCACATAATTGATCTATCAAGCTATATGCAGTTGCCTCCTCTCATTTTTCATGTCCCATACATTCACTACTGTTATAGGCAAGTCAGCTACCAGCACTGTTTTGAGATGACAATCAAAAAGGAATCTGTAGTGGGATCCAGGAAAATAAAAGTTAAAATTCTACCTGTGGCCTGATATTTATTTTTTTCAAGTATTTTGGGGAAGACTGTTACTAACCATGAATATCTTGGCATTGAACGTGGATGTAACCTAGTTGAGCTAGGAGCTGCTGATAGATGCAAAGGGAACTCTTTCATGCTAGCCTCCCTATGACCTCTGATATGACTTGGAAGAGTGAGAGATTGTTCTGATGTAATGGTGCAGCTGACTTTGCGGCTGTCATAACATGTATGTCACACCTCAGCTGAGGGAATTTTGTGAAGTGCACAGCGGCATATTGCGGACTGGACCTTAGATCAGGCATTTTTAATTAGACAGTAATGGCCACAAGGCTGTATTTAAATCAGTCTTTCAGCCACCAAAACATGTGACCCAGAACTAAGCACTAAGTCTGAATAATAATAAACCAACTGTCTGTCATTCTCTTGGCTTCCCTCCTGGTTTCATGCATTTGTTTTGTTTTTGCAGGTAGTGGTGTGATAGCTGTGCTGCTGATTGCTCTATTTCTGGATCAAATCAAAGCCAACCAAGCAGAGAGTGAGACAGAAAAAATGCAGACACAGTCCTTTTGGTCCACATTCCTAGCAACTTTCCAGCATCTTAAAGATAAGCGACAGTGTCTCCTAATCCCTCTGACAATGTACAGTGGGTTTGAACAGGCATTCCTTGCTGGTGACTATACAAAGGTGGGACTGAATGTTCCTAGTTATACCCGATCTCTTTATAATTTACCTCTGCTTAATACTATTTCATCTACCAGATAATTACTCAGAGTAAAATGATATATATTCAATGGCAGGGGACATTCTTGGCAAGGCTAAATTACTGCCTAATACTATTTGAATTAACTCCGACTGAGCTCTTCAAATACAAGTGGCTGGCAGTAACCAAATCAAAGCAAAAAAAAATCTGGAAAGAAATTATTTTGAGTTTACAGCAAAAGGTTTTTTTAAAATTTCCTTAGAATTAGGTATAATATTTGTATTTGTTCAGTAATGAATCAATACATTATTGATCATTAAAATGTTCTTGACTTCTTTTTAAGTATTGCATAGACATTTTGGTTCCATTTTTGTTTAAGACTATTAAACTATTAGTTCTATTAAGTTGTCTAAAATTATATTGCACATTTCTTTTTCATGTCTATAAATCCATGGCAGTTTTAAAAAGGCAGAAGTCAGTGCTATTACAGGAGGCAGCATAAAATTGGAACAAAAATTAGAAACTTCTAAAATAAGATTTGCAAATACAGGACACTGAGCAATTGCTGATTAGCTCATCCTGAGTTCTGGAACAGGCCCAAAAATATCGCTAGTTCAAATACAAGTTTTTTCTTCTTTAACACTATCATGCCACCTCGTCATTCTTCAGGCTTCCTTTTGTCTTGGCTCAGGCTTTTCACATTTTTGTCATAGTCACTAGTACAGTAAGTTTCAGAAAACTCCAGACCTTCTCAGGGTATGCCATGCCACCCTTACTTCTGAGCTGCTGCTGGCATCAGCACTGCCTTCAGCAGCAGAGCAGAAATAAGGGTGGCATGGCTTGGTATTTCCTATATACTTAAATGGCTCTGTTTGAATCAATGCCTTACTGTTTTTAATATTTAGTGAGCGTTGCATGTTGATTTTTTTATTGGTATATGTACTTGTGTAGCAGGTGGGGGGCATAAACGACTAGACACAAAGAAGGAGGGCATGAGCAAATACATTTGAGAACCACTGGTATAGGGAGACTAAGTTAGGGCTGTGAAGTTAAATCCCCCTGTTGAATCCTACTGAATGGCTTGATGGCTGATCTGTAAGCTGGCTGGCTACAAAACATTATCTAGCTACTTGCACAACATGTTCAAAACCAGACAGCCTGAAGTGATAAGGAAGAGTCAGAACCACCCCTCCTCACATGCATTCTCAAAAAATCAGCACAAAACAGACTTACTCCTCAGCTGTACATTCCGAAAGTCTTCCAGGAATCCGAAATAGGGAAGGAGATGAACATCTTTTTAGACTGCTCAACTGAAACTGTAGCATTCAAGCACCATGCACAACCAGGGAGGGAGGATGTACCCATTACTAATCCATTCCCTTTCTGGGGGTGCTCTTTTATGGAGATTAGAGTTCAAATCCAAGGAAGGGTAGAGAGTTCTTGTGCCACTATGTAGCAAGAAGGTCTAGTGACCAGATGGCCTAGTGGTCAGCTCCTGGTCTTACAGTTTCTACTGGTCTAGTCATCCTGGCTGTGGCCTCAATCACCCCCTCATGCTCCAATTGCTCCCCCCAAAGCTCAGTCACTACAAAGGAGGGGGGAGCAAGGTAGGGGGACCTGGACCCACCCATTCCACCAGGTACCAACACAGAGCACTAGGAGTTCTCTCAAAGTGTCCAGCCCAGTTACTGAGCTACCCCAAAAATTATGTTACCCCCAGGTCACTTCCTACCAGTCTGGAGCTCCTCAGTTTGGAACAGGGTCACTGGCTTAGCAGACTCTCCTCAGTCTCTCAGTGTCCTGTTCAGTCAGTCAATCTCTCTCACTTATGGCTTTCAACTCCCAAGGAGGGAGGGGGGAGCCCAAGTCCCTGCTGCTAGCGCAGCCTTCACAAAGCTGTTGTCATTCCTTGAACAGCTCTCAGCATCAACCTTGCTTCCTGGTGCCAGCTCATTCTCACCTTCTCCTGGGCTACCAGTGTCCCTTTAAACTGTTCCTCCACTGGGAACATGCCTTGCACCTGTTGAGGGGCAGGACCAGTATTGTCTACTCCCTGCCCTGGTTCAGCATGGGGCATGTAGACCCCATCACACACTACCATGGGGGCTGATCTGAAGGGGAAATAGGGCTCCAAATGCAGCCCCTGTTCCTTTAAAAGAAATGCTGCTACTGTGGTGCAGGTCTCACTGGGAACTGGGATGGGAATGTTGCTGGAGGCCAGATACAGCAGCATTCCAGAGACTTGACAGTGGAGATACATAACTGTGCTTTATTGATCATGTCTACACTGTATGAATATTCACCAGCTCTGAGAATCAGACCCTCTGACTTTGGCCACAAAGGCGAGTCGTAGTCTGTGAATAACAATGCCGTGTGTCTGTTCTCTTCTCTTTAGGCATATGTGACCTGTGCCCTGGGGATACATTTTGTTGGTTATGTGATGATCTCCTTTTCAGCTGCAAATTCGTTCTGCTCTCTGTTCTTTGGAAAGGTTTCCCAGTTTACTGGCAGAAAAGCCCTATTTGCATTAGGTATGTAAAGACTGCTTGGAGGACCAATTATCTCATCCGGTAAGACAAATCCTGTGCTCCCTTCCCAGAGCATGGGGCAGGGGGCATCATGCTATAGGTTACCAGTTAGAAGGAGATATACCTGGAGGCAAACTCTTCATTCATTAGAGGAGCTGGGGAAGAGAGGAGCTGCAATTAAGCGGCATATTCAAGTCATTCCATTGACTCATTTCAGCTTGTCTCCACTGTTGACAGGCTCAGCTCACCCTGCTTTTGGTGATACGATATACTCAGGCTGAGCTGTTAGTTCTTTGGAGCTAATGTGACTGATGCCAGATGGCCCAATAATGAGAGACAAAATCCTGATCCTGTTGAATTCCATTGCAGTATTGCTATTTGCTTCAACGAGATCTGAATTTACCAATAGCTCTGTCAGGACCAAACTCCTTGCCTACTTTTGGTTAAAAAACACAGTGAGTAATGAGCTAACATATTAGCTTGGTCCTTGGGGAGGAAATGTGAACTTGGGGCTACTGGCAGTCAGTCTAATAACTGCAGGATATGTTTTGAACATTAGTCCTGTGTCCTAATTGCCACGCATTTTGTAGGACAGAAAAAATGAAAATAAAAGCAAGAGAGAGAACTATCTCAGTGCGCCAGTTTAGAATAAATGAAGTGCTGCATATGGACAAGAAGTGTGTAGGGTACTATGAGGAGAAGAGACATATGTGATGGATATATTTAAGGGCTCCTTTCAGTGTACATTGAAAAAAGGCGGTCCCAATAAATAATTTACCAGGGCAGAAAAATATCAAGGCAAGTGTTTCATTTTCAGCTGAGTATCTGAAAATGAGATTTCTGTGCCATTTGAAGAAAGTTTATTACAATGAGTTGTCCTGAATTCCATAGCACGGTTCCCTTTATTAATAGAAACCACATTGCTTGATTCCACATGCATTGCCCTAGAAATTTTCCCTAAGGTAGCTTTAAAGCTAGAGACAAGAGATTCAGAGTTCTTAATATAGAACCTTAGAACTTTGCAGGTTCTAGTTCAGTTTTTGCCATACATATTTTTGCTCTTTGTGTATTCCTCCCTCTTGGTGACTCATTTTATCTTAAGGAAAACAAAGAAGTTACAGTCTTTATAAAGGTGTGATTCAAAGCCACCGCCCACCCACCCCTCTTTCCACTGATTTCAGTGGGTTTTGAATCAGGACCTTGGAGTGTGAGATCAAAATGCAGTGACTCACTAACATTCTCCATCTAAGCAGAAAGATAAAATGGCAGCCGCCCTTTCGACAGGCAACCTAGATGATCTTAATGGTTTCTTAAAAAACCAAAAATCTATATTTAAAGACAGTATATGGAAAACAGAATGAAACATCCTTTCAGTTATCTACCAGTAGACACATACATCACATTAGGATTCAAAGTCTTCTGGGGTCCCCTATGCCTACTCAGTGGTACATTGGCTTGACTATTCCCATTGGTAGGTCTTAACCTGTGGGTTAATATCTACATTAGCTCAGAATTCCTCTCTATTTAGGACATGGCCTGGGATGACTATGTGAAAACAGGCGCTTACCAACTGTTTCATTGTACAATATTAACTGATAACCGAGAGAGTATTGCAGTGTCTTCATGTGACTTTAAACTGATGAGTACAAATGTTGGAACCTTCCTGGTTCACTGACCTTATTTTACTCAATAGAGTTTGAAGAAGTCTTGCAATAGACTCTGAAACGCTGTATAGCTAATATGAAATTTCCAGTTTATAACAGTAATTATGTTTTCTCCTCCTGTCCTAAACATACAGCTGCAATTACAAACCTTGCCTGTATAATAGCACTATTGCTGTGGAACCCTCACCCAAACCAACTTGCTGTATTCTTCATATTCCCTGCTCTTTGGGGCCTAGCTGATGCCATCTGGCAGACGCAAACCAACGGTAAGTCCCAGCGACAGCTAACTGAGCCTCACTGAGCTATAGTATTCTGTATGTTTTTTATTTATATGCAGTCTGTTTTACTGTACCTGGGCATAAAACATGGTGATGGGTTTAAGACGGGCTTCAGAAAATATGCTTACCCTCCTTTCAGTCAGAAAAACACTCAGGAATGAGAAACTAATTAAAATGCTTATTAGCCTGGCCAAGATGGAGGAAGGGGACATCCTTGAACAAGGTAATGGATGATCAAAATATATCTTTGAAATGCTCATTAAATTCCAGAAGGAAAATCAAAATTCAGAGGTAATTAAGTTAATAACCAGGTTGTGATACAGAGCTATCATTGTAGACATGGCCTGTATATACTGACATCTGAGATAAACAGTTGATGCAAATGTTCTCAAAACTCTAAATATTAATATATTTTAATACCTCACTTTGCTGAGAATAAAGGAAGTTCTTCTTTTTAAAGATGGGGGCACACACAACCTAAAGATTAAAAACAGGACAAATCAAGAAAGAGTCATGCACTATGGTGGCCTGAGGGACTGCCTTTGAACACGTAAAGTCTAACAACCACCAACCTTAGTCTTCCTAACTGAATATCCCAACCTGTGCTGGCAAGCTTTTCCATAGCCTGCCACAAGCAAGACACAGTTTAAGTGCTGTAACGAGGCACACCCACCTCTCATAAGCACCCCCTTGGCTGAGTGCATGTGCCAGAGCCTGCACTCTCTCTCTCAGGGCTCGTCTACAGCGCTTTAATGTGGCTTGTGTGATCACTGCAGAGCGCTGGGAGAGAGCTCTCCCAGCACTCTAAAAAAACCACCTCCACGAGGGGCGTAGCTACCGGTGCACTGTCTACACTGGCGCTTTACAGTGCTGAAACTTGCTGCGCCCAGGGGTGTCTTTTTCACACCCCTGAGCGAGGAAGTTGCAGCACTGTAAAGTGCCAGTGTAGACAAGCCCTTAGTTTGTCCCTGCTCTGGGATAGTGCCCCAAGGCTCCCTCCCTGGTGACAATGTCTTCGCCCTCTTCTTGGGCCTTCTGGCTGCAGCTGTCCAACTGGGACACTATAGTTCAGTTGCCTCTCTAGGGTGCCTCAATGTCCAGGCCACTTCCCCCCAGAGGCTAATGGGGTGTGCGGGGGACCCGTGCCCACCCACTACTCCAGGTCATAGCCTAGGGACCCTGTAGGTAGCAGCCGTCTGCTATATCCCTTTATCTATGTCGCATGGCTTCTCTAATTCCCTGGGCCACTTCCCTGCAGCCCCCACATCTTCACCCTTACCTCAGGGCCTTGTCCTAATGGAGTCCCAGCAACCAGCTCAGAGCGCCTTCTTGCTTTCCCTGGGTTCTGGCCGCAGTGCCCTGTCTAGGGTTCTGTAGGTCAGTCGGTCAGCCAGCCACACTACTACAGCTCCAGCAAGGAACTCAATTCTCTCTGGCCCTGCAGCTCTTCTTATACTAGGCTGCTGGCCCTGATTGGTGGTGTCCCACATAGCCGCTCTAGGCAGTTTGGAGGACCCTCTCCACTGCCCTTTTCTGGGGCGGGGTGTGGCAGGGCCTCAGAGGGTCTGGTATACCCCATCACAAGTGCTCTTCTCTCTTATCATGTGTTTCTTTTCTCTCCATTTCTTAATTTTTTTCAACTGCAACTATAATTCAGATCTGGCTATTAACATAGCATTACAGGTGCTGGCTGACTCTCTCGAGGGTGAGATGGGGGAGTATGACATGGCCAGCCTACCAGGTTCTATGTCAGATTGTATAGCTGAGCATCCCTTCCCCTGTAATGCTTCAGCTTCCCTCTGGTTGGTTGGGTAGTTTGGATCAATTTACCTTCTGGCTAAATCAAAATGCTCTATCCTTTCATGGTCCCAAATAGGCCAAAGGAAACAAAACACAGTCCCTTTGCCCTGCTCAGGCTATAATCCTCTTCCCAAGATCCATAGTCTTCCCCTTAGATACAGGGGAGTGAAAGGTGGGGCTTCCTCTAACCCACTCTGGAAGACCCCCCTCTCCCTGTGGACCCCTAAATGAGAGCAGGTGCACACACCAGGCTACAAGCCCACACCTCTTCTCTCATGCCAGGCCACATCCTTCTCCTGCATCCAGCACAAGCCTAATCACCCCCACCTCTCATATCCAGGTTCACACTTGCTGAGGTAAGGCTGATATCAATAGTTATTTGTCCTCCCTGGATTAAACAGTTCATTCCTCTCCTGCCTGGAACAATATACTGATCCATGGGGGTCCTGCCTATTGGGCTCACCTTTCCCAGGCTTCTTCCCCAGCTCTCTTAGCCATGCAGCAGGTCTTGTTTCATCCCCAGGCTCTCCTCTTACTGAGGAACAGGCCCTGTCTTTTATCCTGCTTCCCGCTTTCCCAGCAAGCCTTGTGCTCCGCAACTTGCTCCTTCTGGATAGCACATCCTTCAGAATGCCTGGCCTTAAAGGGACCATGGCCCACTAACAGGAGGCTTGGGCTGCATCTCCCTTAAAAGTGGCTGCACGTCCTTACAGCAGAGAGAAAGAAAAAAACAGGAGGGAAGCGCCCAAAGTCACAGAAGGAGGTTGAGGAGGGATGGCAGTTCCTAACCATAGAGTAGTCACTGACAATGGATGGTTCTTCATATTGGTGTAGAGCGAGTGATTGTGGCTAATGTGCCTTGTGGTGCAGCGGCATGGTTACCCACTGTTATGAACTGTTCCCTAGTACAGGTGTCACCTTCTTTTAGGGTGACCAGATGTCCCGATTTTATAGGGGCAATCCCGATTTTGGGGTCTTTTTCTTATATAGGCTCCTATTACCCCCCCACCCCCTGTCCCGATCTTTCACATTTGCTGTCTGGTCACCCTACCTTCTTTCCTAAGTTCCTGGAAGGTCATTCAACCAAGTTCACATTTAGTGTTTGACCAGGAAGCACAATAAGTGTTCTTCATACATGTACAACCCCCCTATATCTTTTCTTCTTATCTTTAGCTGTGCTGCAGGACAAAATAATATCACTACAGCACAATAGTTTGCATCTTCACACAGTCACATAGCATCACTGATGATAACATTACCCCTTTGTGGAGAGATGCAATGTTATTACATCATAATGATGCATCACACCATGGGATCTCCAGTATTATATGAGTCTGTTCAGGAGTCCTATATGGGTCTGATTCTCCTCTCTCCTACATCAGTTTTGCACAGGTATAACACCACTACCTTCACTGGAATTACTCCTGATTTACAGCAGTCTGAGTCAAGATTCATGCCTTTTACAATAAAAGTTTAAAGGACAAATCTTGCATTTCTTACTCTGGCAAACCCCCATTGAAGTCCATTGGGATCTTAGATTAAAGGTTGAGAAAAACTGAGTAAGACCACTAGGTTGTGGTGCACAATTAGGACTTATGAGATCATCAGAGAAGATTTACTGTGATCTGGTATGGATATGTACTCTAATACTGATCAAGGGTTCCCCCTAGAGGATATTAATTAGAACTGAATGAATCCTTTCACCTATTTCCTTATATATATATATTCTAATATTTTTGAGTGGCTGGGTGGTTATGTGTGTCCCTAGTTATTTTGAATGGAATCTGTTCCATTTTAGCGTGAGCAGTACCCACTCTTATCTAAACTGAACACAGCTGCCACAGGCCTTCCTGCTAATAATTGCAGTTCTTCAATAGCAATTGTGTACAGGACAACCAAGTAGAGGGTAGCAAAATACAATTCTTTCCAGCCTTGCGTGCCTGTTTAGAAATGATATGAATCAGTCTGGAAAGCTGATAGAACTGGAGCTCACATTATTTTCAGCAGCCCTGGTTTGTGCCCATTCCTAATCGTAATGAGGGGGAAAGGAGTTAAGGGAAACGCTTGAAAAATGAGGTTGGGGCTTATGCTTCTAAAAGCAAGGGGCTGTTTCTGCCAGCTGGAATCAGGCATCGCACCAAGGAAGCACAGCGCTGCTGGAGCATCTCAGACCTGACCTGCCAATTTGTGCCAACAGTTTTATGCTATGGACAAACGTTTGGTTAGGGCCTGGGATGAGACACCAGACTCATGTTCCTGTGTGACTTATGCTCAGCTGTTAGCTCATGTTCAACCCAGAAGTTAGAGTTATAGGTCCAGATTTACAAAGGGACATAGTCCCAGACCCTCAGAGCTATTCAGGCAGCTCACGTCCATTAATCTATCAGTTAGGTGCCTAATTACCTTTAAGGATCTGGCCTTAGGCATTGCCATGCTGAGTGTTGCAACACTTAACTAGTAAGGTGCCTAGAAAATCATTGGAATCCACAAATTCTGGGTTAGGCATCTAGGCTCCCTATACAATGAATAGGGAGAGATAGGCACCTGAGAATGGGATCCACAAAAGCCAGCATGCTAGGAGGGGCCTACACTAGCCAATGGAAGATGCCAGAAAGAAGAGTGTGTCCTAAGCCCGCCTCATTGATCTTACACTGAAACACTACAGGCCAGATAAGTACCTAGATCAAGCTTCTCATTCTACTCCTCATCCTACTTCCTCACTGCATCTAGCACTGTCCTCATCTCCCTTCTTCTGTTCTCATCACTTTATGTAAGAGCCTTCTGCTTCATGGCTCTTGGTGTCTAGAATAAACTTCCTGCCATCTCATTTCAATCTTCAACAGAAAACATCCTTTCTTCCTTGCCTATAGCTGTCTCCCCCACCTCCCCAACTAGGATATATTCACCAAGTTACATGTATTATTTAACTTCTTATAACACTATGGGATACAGTTTGCATGACAGAGAAGACTAAAATACAAGCTTGTATTTTCCTGTGATTTGACCTTTACAGGGAAGGAAATATAGCTGCTGTTGTAGGAAATATAGAATGTGTTCAGACTTACCATCACAAAGATCATCTCTCTTTCTTTGCAGCACTCTATGGAGTTTTATTTGAGAAGCACAAAGAGGCAGCCTTTGCTAATTATCGACTCTGGGAGTCATTGGGATTTGTCATCGCCTTTGGATACAGCACCTTCTTACATGTTTACGTCAAACTGTACATCGTAATGGCTGTGCTGGTGGTGGCTATAGTGATGTATGGGGCACTTGAATACCTGGAAGCAAAGGACTTGCCTGGAACACCTACCACTGTGAAGGAGGAAATAACAGGATCTGTAGTCCAGCAAACACGCCTTTAAACCCAACAGGATCAGAGCGGTGGAAACAAAGAATGCTGGGCAGCTCAGCACAACTGATTTCTTTAAGGGAGATTCAAAGTGTTCAGTCAGATTTTAGAAGAATATAAAGGAACTGTTTTCCCAGTCAGGCTAATATAAAGAAATAGGAATAAATCTCCTTTCATACCTCTGGTTTTTAAAAGATTATCTGACTTTGTCATTTCACTCAAACTCTTACTAATAATGACTAACTATTTTTTTAAAAATTGTATTGGATTTTTTTTTACAAATAAAATTTTATTAAACATGATAAAAAACCTTTTATTAATGTAGGATAGTTTTTGTACCTAAGTATTAGATAAATAGATAGGATACAAAAGGGTCTGAACAAGTGGCATAGAGCGTGCTCAGCCTTTTTCAGGGGGCACTCCTCACGTCATGCGAGTGGACTCCCTATTTATAACTACCTCATCATAACATCTACTCCCATGAACGCAAACCCAAATTATTGCAGTTCCTTCCCACCTAGTTTTAATGCAAGGCTGCTCCATTGCTTGTAGCTTGTGCAGAATGCCACACTGTGTGCCTAAGAGTATCTGTCATCATATTATTGCCATCCTCCATTAGAATTTTTTTGTTTTACACTTGCTCTCTGTAACTACAGAGAACGTGTGGTTGGCCTGGTTCGTGTTTAAAACCTTAACGGTGTAGGCCCTGGCTCTACAATATTTAAGAATTCTATCTGAGCTGTCTTCATGTGTATTTGCACTCTGCAAAATCCACTCCACCATGTCTTAGGAGAGCAGACAATTGTGTCTGTGCTACTGTGGTTCCTGCATCCTGGTACTCATGCCTTCCTATTGTTCCTTTCTTCACCTCCTCCCTCGCCACTTTAAAACACCTCCCACTCAAAATGTCGGTCATCAACATTTCTAAAAAATCATAACCATAGTCACCTTGTCCCTCCTGCTATGTACCACGCAGGGTTTTCCCAACGCCACTTCATTTTTGTTTGGAATTTTATTACATTGTTGGGGTTATTTTGTGCATCATGAAATTATTGAACAGTATCCCCAGAACCTTGGCAGGTGTGTACTGTCCAAAATCAATGATTATTATTAGTAGTACTAACAGCAGCAGGACAGAAATAATCCTGTTTGTAAAGCTAACAAAATGTAAGAGAAGAAAAGTTGAAGACAATGACTGCCAATTGTCAGGATTAGCACCACACCTGGAAACAAATGACATGTAAGATAAATTATGTCATGCCATGAAAGCTAACATTTAAGACTAATAGGTTCAATTATTAACTGCACCATGAGAGTGAGGCATTAATGAAATAAAAACAAATGTGGATGTAACAAGAAGATAGAAAGAAATAATCAGATTAATGTGGGAACCCCCCCCCCCCAAAGTATTCCTTTTTACAATTTTGTTCTCACACCACTTTCCTTCCTCAAATAGTATTTTCTAGTACCAGGATTCCTGTCCAAATTTCATCCATGTTGTGTCTAGCATTTCATATTATACCTTTCTTTACCTTCTAGTTTATAATTAAGTATAATTCATTATGTCTAGAAAAAACAACAACAAACAAAAACAGGAGAGATCCTTTACAACTCTGCCTCCCTGATGGCTCTGTCAATTCTGAAAAAAGGCTTGTCATTAATCACTCTGTTTGTTATATGTGTGACTAAACTATTATAGCAGTGGAATCCTCAGGAATGTTCACCATACATTCAGTGATTACAGATGGACTTTCAATAACATCTAGTTTACCTCCTGACTCCTTTACCGTTCTGTTGCATATTCTTAACACATGTTCATAGAATCATAGAATATCAGGGTTGGAAGGGACCTCAGGAGGTCATCTAGTCTAACCCCCTGCTCAAAGCAAGACCAATCCCCAACTAAATCATCCCAGCCAGGGCTTTGTCAAGCCTGACATTAAAACCTCCAAGGAAGGAGATTCCACCACCTTCCTAGGTAACCCATTCCAGTGCTTCACCACAATCCTAGTGAAAAAGTTTTTCCTAATATCCAACCTAAACCTCTCCCACTGCAACTTGAGACCATTACTCCTTGTTCTGTCATCTGGTACCACTGAGAACAGTCTAGATCAGGGATCAGCAACCTTTGGCATGCGGCTCGCCAGGGTTAGCACCCTGGTGGGCCGGGCTGGTTTGTTTACCTGCCACATCCGCAGGTTCGGCCGATCGCGGCTCCCACTGGCCGCGGTTTGCCGCTCCAGGCCAATGGGGGCTGCGAAAGCAGCGCGGGCCGAGGGATGTGCTGGCTGCCGCTTCCCACCGAGCGCTCTCCCGTCGACTCCTGTACTCCAGCACCACGAGAAGCGCAGGCAGAATCGACGGGGGAGCAGCAACAGTTGACTTACCAGGGTGAAGACACCACGGTAAGTCGATCTAAGTATGTCGACTTCAGCTACATTATTCACGTAGCTGAAGTTGCGTAACTGAGATCGATTCCCCCCTCCTCCCCCCCCCCAGTGTAGACCAGGGCTTAGTGTCCTTCAGCCCAATGTCCATTTGTGTGCATGCAACTTTGCATCTGTTGCTACAGCAGGTTTTTTCTATCATCATACTATCAAAATACTTTCAGTTACCTCCTCTCCTTCCTTCCAAAACTATTTGGCTATTTTTCATGCTGTGGACATGTCAAGCAATGACACCACAATGGCTTGCCACAGACACCATAGATTCCAACTGAAGCTACAATAGATGAAGCAGGCAGTATGCAACAAAATGCTGCTAGTATCGGGGAATCTCAGCACACAGGCTAGGCAGAGTCAGAACTGAAAGGATGGTCTTGTGGGTCAGGCACTGGACTGGAGATTTGTGTTTAGTTAGTGGCTCTGTCACAGACTTCCAGTGTGACGTGGGCAAGTCACATAATATCTCAGTGCCTCAGCTCCACCTCTGTAAAATGGGGATAATTACATCTCGGCCCCACAGGGGTATTGTGAGGGTAAGTTCAGATAGTATGGCAATGGGAGCCATAAAAATACCCAGTTAGACAGTTAACTTGAGATGCCTTAGTCAGGGCAGAGTGAGGTGAAGCATACGATAGCCTCATATGCGAATAACACGGCTGAGCTGTCTGGCAGAGCCAACTATCAAACTTGATCTATTCAGCCTGAACTTTTCAATTAGGCCGTGGATGAGCAGGCCCCATAAGTGAGTTAGAACTGTGGTGATTTAATATAAAGTTAATAAACCAAGCCTGTGCTATAGAACGACTCACAACATCAAAATATTGGTAGGGAGTTGAGCCAGGGAGGCCTCTGTGCTCCAGAGGGAAAACAAAGTGACGGTTGGTGTCACTGTGGCATGAAGCTTCTGGCCTTCCAGAGGAACATTCCACAAGCCTTGCTTTGGTTGACTGGGTAGTAAGCAGGCAAATCACGTTTGGATGGAATGAACTGAACCAGAGGCAGGACTCACTTGGAATCGCCATCCCCTCTCACCTCACGCTTGGCTGATGGCCAATCTATTATAATGCCACCAGCAACAACTGTGTTCACCCCAGTAGCTTCTATCACTGACTCCACCTGTATGAGGTTAATGAGTTCCCATTCAGGTAGCATGCTGAGCAATCCCAATATGTACACGCTGCAGGCTTGAAGGTACTGGAAAGATAACCACCAATCACGTGGACAGCAAACAGTTTATAAGCAGACTGCCACTAAATGCTGTGCATGATAGATGTTTATACCAGACAAATATTATACAGGGTCACAGCTTTGCAAGGTGCTGAGCACCCCCTGCAAGCTGCTGAGTACCTCCTGTCAGATGCTGAGTTCCCTCAGTTCCCAGGCCATGGCTGAGGAGACACTGAAATGCGGAGCGAGGGAGCAGAACTGAATTAGTTGGAGGAGGGAAGCAGAGAATAAATGATGGAGACGAGGGAAGTTACCAGTTTTTCTCCTTCTGGGACCTGGTCTCACACTTTGTGATCCTGTTTTCCTAGTTCGGTGCAGCTGAGATAAAAGTTTGATATGGAAGTTGGAGGCATTGATGAGAGCCCTGGCCCAAGCAGCAGCCACCGGGGGGTGGGGGGAGAGGAGAGGAGGCAGAAGGTGGGGCATCCTACTTTACCACCTGACTTTCTAAATTAAACTGAATATCATTAATATTAATCATTGTCTACATACATCCAGTGACTGCAGTAAGAGTCCTACACATAAAAACCAAAGCCCATCGCAGCGCCGCATGAAACCACAAAAGAGAATAAATTAAAAGCAACATAAGCTAAAGTTTGATATTACTAAGCCAAGGCTTTCATTGACTCCTATGGGAGTTTTGCCTGAGCAAGGCCAGCTGGGCTCAGTTTTGACACAGCAAGGCTGGCTGGCTTTGGCTCATGGAAATTAAAGAAGAGAAAGAGGAACCTATGGGCTGGTGACAGAAGCTGAAAGGACTCAATAAAACACTTCGCCTACTTCCATGATGCTGTCACTCTTTGCCTTTGTATACAGGATTGCTACTTTGTGTTGCTAGGCAACAATACTTCAACCCTCTTGGCCTGCCCTTGGAGACATCCAAGCAAGAAAAACCAATCAGACAGCTGTAGCTGCTGAATCAGGCAGCCTGCAAATCCCCCTTTGGCGTTTGCGAGCATAAAGAAGGGGTTTCCTTATGTTCGTATTTGAAAATTCAAGTGCATGTTGATGTTTGCTGATTCTCTACCTAGAGCCTGGAGTGTCCCGGCCAGCATGCATTGTTGATTAGGACAATTACCATACAGAGAATGCACCTGTCCAGAAGTGTAGATGTACCAGCGGGAGAGGTATGTGCACATTTTGAATTGATGAGTACAGTCGTGTGTGTGTTAAGCACTTTCTAGTCCTTGGCCTTTCTTGTGAAAGAAGGAATTTATACAGGGAAAAAAAAATCCTGTGAAAAGGATTTCATTCCCAGCTGATGATGGAGGACACACAACTGGGGTTGAGATCGTAAGGGTTAGAGATCTTCTTTGTTTCATACCAGATTCACAGAGATGTAATGATTTGTAAGATGCTGAATTCAACTGCATTTCAACTGGCAGAGTAAGAAAAGGGAGGTTTTTTTGTAAGTCTCTCTCGACTATCCTCAATAGTAGCGTTTTTAAATAAGAACAAGGTGCCAATAAATAAATATTTAGTATGCACCTGTCCAATACATCTTTTGTCCATTGTACAATGGCTTTTACAATATTAATTCCAACATAATGCAGCTATGGCTAGATTTGATGCCACAAAAACTCTTTTGTGCAAAGAAAATCAGTTATCTGAGCTAGCTTGTATGCCTCCTTGGAAGATATGCTTTAGTCAAACACAAGTTATTGGTACCAATATGGGATAACAGGGTCAAATTTGATAGCCTGTGATATACAGGATGTCAGACTACTAGATGATCCGATGATCCCTTCTGGTCTTGAAATCTACGAGCCAGGAGAGCTGGGAGAATAATGGATTTTTTGATTCATTGACAATTTCAAAAAGTTGAAAAAATTCATTTTGGGTCACACCAAAATAAAATAATTTAAAAAAAATGGGCAAATTGAGAAGTAAAAAGAAAAACATTGTTTGAGTCAAATGAAACATTTCATTTTGACCAAGCCAAAACAAGTTATTTCGATGTTGACCATTTTAAAATGTTTTAGAATTTAAAAAATTAAATTAAAGAAAATTTTGAAACAAAATCATTTCAAATTCAAATGTTCAATTTCAAAAGTGAACTTTTAAAACTGGACACCTGTACAGTAGTTCATTGCAATATCATCAGCATACAGTTATTTGTTACGGAGTCACTGCAGCACAAGTATTTTTTATTTAAAATACAAGGAAATACATTAGCCTCTCAGATACCACTGTGTGAGAACTGTGGGCAGATGTTAACTTTTAATGGAAACTACTGCAAGTGCACTGTGCAACAATGATTGCAAATAGGTGGAGCTTAAAATTATTATATTTTCATAATTTGCAAAAGAAAATTGAGCAACTCAGGCAAATTCATCTGAATGAAAGGACATTTGTACAGTGATTCACACATTTATAGGAAAAAAAGTAGTCAAATTTGTGTTCACGCATTTAGCTATCACTAGATGATAGTTCTCCTCTCATTGTGCTTAAATTGTGTTCCTTATATCTGAAATCTTTTTATTGTTTTTGCACTCCATATACACTAGATACTGAGTTTTCAAGGAATTTGGTGTTATTTGTTATGTCTAGGCTTGCAAAGCACTTGTCTTTCCAGTCAACTTCCCTCTAAGTGTAAATGGCAAGAAAGGTTTTCCATTGACACAACCTGACATGAGCAAACCACTGTCAACAGCTTTATTGGTTAGGTATTGTTAGCAGCCAATAATGAGTCATTTACAATGTGTTAGTTAAGACTCCTTGGTGGCAGCATTTACTGTGCTCAGTAGTCATATAATACGGTGCCTTTCAATGAAGGGTTGCTAGTAGCACTACTGATCAGTGCATAACACACACACACACAACTAACTGCAACATTTAAACTATGACTCAGAGCTGTCAAGCTTGGTCAATTCAGTTAAAAGTTATTTGGAATTTAGTATTCCTTGTCAGGGGAGCTGAGTCGGAGCCTAGGAAATTTGCAGCACGAATGTTTCTTTGCAGGGCTTTTTAAATGGACGATTAATATGTATCGACAAAGGCAATTTTATAAGAGAGAGTGGAACTTTAGGGAAGAAGATGGAGGCAAGGACAATAACTATCATGTACTTACATCACTGGGGGCTGCCATGGCAATGTGTGTTCTGCCCCAGCAGTGTCCACCACACTCCTGGGACCTTAAAGAGAATAGAAAATAGACATTGGTGGGCTGCTTTCCCATATACCCAAGTAAATCTACTTACATCACTACCCACATGGTTCCCCTCAATCCCATCTCCCAAGAGTGGTACATTCCCTGAGGACTCTGCCTTATGTGTAGGAGAGAGATGGGGAGGAGGAATTCCTGAGTCACCTGAAGAGGCTCAGAGGGGTGTCCTCAATCCAAACCTGGGCCAGGCTGACTTCCATCTCTGGCTCAAACACAAGAGAGAAGGAAGTTATAAATTCAGCTGCAAAACAACAGAAAAAAATATTCATTTATTTATTAACTACTTTGTTTTACTATAAATAGTGTTGAGTAACAGATTAGAAATCATGAAATGAAGAAATTCAGCCCCAGTTCATGGGTCCTCAATAGTTTCTGCTCCCACTGGACAGAGATTCTCCTTGTCCTCTTTCAACAGGGATCACACTATTCTTCACCTTCCTGCCACTTCCCCCCCGTCCCTCCCCCCCTTGTACACAGCCATTTCCCTATCACCTACAGGTGGTGCCATAGGAGAAACCAGGCCTTCCCTCTACTCAGGGTCCAGCCCTGGGGTCCTCCTGTGACATAGCTGCCTGACTCAAACACTAACTGTGTTGCTTCACTGCTTCCCGGGGCCACTTCCTATGATGTCTGTCTCTTGTTAGGCCCTTCTCCTCAGCCTCTTGCCATCAATCCTCTGCTGAAACCCTCCTGGGTTTTGGTCCCAGTTCCCTGTCAGGGGCACCACCTCCAGGCTCGGTTCAGATGCCTGGTCACTGGAGGGCACCACTGCTGTCCCCATATCTCTCCCAGCCACTGCCCTGCCTCTCAGCTTTCTCCCTTGACAGAACAGCACAATTTGCCTTTGAACCTGGCTTCTTCTTCCCAGCAGACCTGGCTCCAGTCCCACAGTCTGGGCGGCAAGTCAAACCTAGATGAGAGCTGGTCCTGAGTTCTTCCTAAAGTCCTAACTTGTCCTGTGCACATGGCACCACTGAAGATAGCACCAGACCATTCATACCTGTTTCAAGTTGCAACAATGAAATTCTCTAAGGCAGACAAGGATTAAAGCTCACAAAAGAAAGATACTTAGTGTGATGAGCCGACAGCGCCAGTTGACAACAGCACAAGGCTCAGGTAACCAATACATGTACGCCGGACAAGAATGTCACTGAATACTGGAAGAGGGTGGGAAATGGTTTTCCCATCCTGCAAGAATTTTTTGAGGGTTTGAAATTTTTTTCCATCCTGAATTGGGGGAAAAAAGTCAAAATCTTGAATATTTTGGTGGACTGAAAAATCTGAAAAAAAATTCAAATCAGGTCAATTGAAACATTTCATTTCAACTGTGCCTTTTCTTTTCAATTGAAAAACAGAACTTTTCAACAATTTAGATTTTTTTTTCAAAAATATTTCAAAGCAGGAAATTTGTCAAACCAACCACTTTTGGTGAAAAGTTTCAGTTTTGACAAATTGCCATTTCCCCATAAATACTCTATCACAGGAAAGGAGGGGCGAGGGAATGCTGTGAGGTGTGACACGCATCCTAGGTTTCTATGGCAATTTAGAATGTATGGAATTTACATTCTGGGGATTGTTTCAAAAGTTGGGAGTTTAAACCTCAGGAGAAAAGATTCTCAACCTTTAAAAATATACCAAGATGTCAGTCTGAAAACAGTTTGAGCAGAGGATTGACCACTGTATAGCTGATGTGCATGTCTTGGGAAACATCAGACCTGTGCAGACACTAAGGCTTTGTCTACACTGGCAAGTGAACGACAAAACTTTTGTCGTTCAGAGGTGTTAAAAAAACACCGCCCCCGAAAGACAAAAGTTTTGTCGAGGAAAAGCGCCGGTGTGAACAGTGCTTTGTCAGCAGGAGTGCGCTCCTGCCGACAAAGCTACCGCCACTCGTTGGGGGTGGAAGTTTTTTGTCAGCAGGAGAGAGATCTCCCGCCAACAAACAAACAGCGGCTACACTGTGCACCTTTTAGCGGCACGGCTGTAGTGGCATGTCTGTGTCGCTATAAGCGGCATAGTGTAGACAAAGCCTAAGAATTGTGATTAGGAAAATTCCTTTCTTCTTTTATTTTCTAATGTTGTTACATTCCAAGAGTAAAATTTAATGTCCGTTTCTGGAGGCCCCATCCTGGGGGATTTCAGAGTGTGGAATGGTAAAATAGGTAAGTTCATGCTGATCTTAAGGGCATGGATTTCAATGGCAGACATGATGCCTTGTAGAATTGCTCTCCCCCTAACTGCAGTCTCTCCTCCTTTCTAGATGTAAAGGAGCTTCTGCAGCAGGTTTGGGGGAAGGGCAGAGCACTGCCACAGAAGCAGCAATACCCCCTAAGACAGATATCGACTGGGATTTTGTGCCCTCCACAGACAGCAGGGACAACAGAGCTTTCAAGTTGTACCCCATTTCTTTATATTTAGAATGAATTGGGGTGGTGTGTGTGTGTGGTGGGAGGGTGGGAAGGGAGTGTCTTATTTAAAAGTTAATTTCCCCAGGAAACTAGAAGAATTAAAATGCATTTCCAACTCAAAGGAGCTGGCATGCACCATCTGCTGTGCATATTCTGAAATGGTGCATCATTTGGAGTTTACATTAATTCCTATAGGAGATTATTTACAAACCCCAGGGAGTATGAACTCCTCTGCAGGAGGGCAATGAGAAGGAACAGTATATGGAGCTCTTCAGGAAGGAGGAAAAGCTTCACTGATAACAGCAAAGTATTAGGTAGACCAGCCAGGTGATACCAGGACTTTAGGCTGAGATCCAAAGCCCACTGAAGCCAATAGAGTCTTTCCATTAACTTCAGTGGGCTTTGGATCGGGTCCTAAGATCTTGTCTACAGTGGGGTTTTCCTCAGAAAAGGGTTTGATAACATGGTGGTAAAATGTCTGATCCTTGTCTAAGGCAACTGTTGGGAATTATGGGTCCTAAATTACTAGTGTAGACAAGGTCTAATAGGGGAAGTTATGATCATTGGACTGAACAATGACATTGTAAAATAATAGATATCTGTGAATTACAAAAGCGCAAGCCCAATACTGCTAAGATTGGCCACTTTAAATTAAAAAGCAAAGCAAAAGGAAATATATGGACATTCAATTTGTTAGAGACAGCCGTGTTTCATGCTGCCTTAAAGTTTTCTGAAACCAGTATTGTACATGAGGCTTGTACAATTGCTCCTTCAGCAGTAAATAAAGCTTTGGACTCCATTTTTCATTTGCAATTTGCACATTCATGGCAGAAAGACCCATGGGAGAGAGAGGCTTTGGGTGTGCCGAGATGTATATGATATGTTTCAGCTCAATTTGTGACAACCATTTATTTATTTATTTCCCTCCTGATAATTCTTTTTCAGAAAATAAGGCCCACACAATGGCATATGACCATGATGCAGAAGACATCCTGAAGCCTCTGGTCTTCCGTCTCCACGAGAGCGTTCCTGAAGCAGTCCGTGAGGTCTTACTGGAACGTGGTTGGAGTGAATTTGATGAACAAGAGCAAGATGAAGCAGACTGGAATCTGTACTGGCAGAACTCCCCTTTCCGTATGACTGACCACCGAAGCATTAAACCATGGCAGAGGCTCAACCACTATCCAGAAACAGTGAGGATCACAAGGAAAGACTATCTGGCAAGACATCTGAAACGCATGAAGGGGATTTATGGACCATCTCTTTATGAGTTTAGTCCAGTGGCATTCATCATGCCTAATGACTATGTCAAGTTTATAGCACAATACACCAAGGAGAGAGAGTCACAGGGCAAAAAGCCAAGCTATTGGATTTGCAAGCCTGTGGATTTGTCTCGTGGAAGGGGCATACTCATTTTCCAGGACATTAAAGACTTTGTATATGATTGCATGGTCATTGTGCAGAAGTACATTAGTAACCCTTTGCTTATTTCTGGGTACAAATGGGATCTCCGCCTCTATGTCTGTGTCACCAGTTTTTGCCCCCTTACCATTTACACTTACGAAGAAGGGCTGGTGAGGTTTGCCACTGAAAAGTTTGACCTCGGTTCTCTGGACAACGTCTATGCCCATCTGACAAACACCAGCATCAATAAATTTGGTGCCTCATACAAAAAAAATAAAGAAGGGATCGGCCGTGGCTGCAAATGGACATTCAGCAAATTCCGATCTTACCTACGCAGCCATGAGGTGGACGACCTGCTTCTGTGGCGGAGAATAAACAACATCGTAATGCTGACCCTGCTTGCTATAACCCCTTCTGTTCCATTGACGTCCAATTGCTTTGAGCTCTTTGGGTTCGACATTCTGATCGATGACACATTCAAACCATGGCTTTTAGAGGTAAACTACAGCCCAGCCTTGCGCCTAGACTGTTCCATCGACACAACAGTGAAAAAAAGACTTCTCCATGATATCATTGAATTGCTAAATTATAAGCAAACTGACACCTTGAGAGAAAACAACGGGCCTGGCACTAAAGCTTCATATGCTGGTAGAACACATATCCCCTTGACGACACAGGGTGAAAATGCAACAGATGACGCTCCCAATTTCCTTGCTTCTAGGCAAGAGAGTGAATGCACTGCCACTTCTGCAGTGCAGTCTCTCTTGGAGGTTGCAGGAGGTTCGTTTAAGAAGGAGGCCATAGTGATGGGGAAAATGGCCAGAACATATCCAAGGAAAACACTAACCTCACAGCTCCGGGAAAGGATGAACAGGCCGAAAACATCTTCGCAATCAAAGGCGGCGTCTAAAAGCAAACAGCTGCCAGGAGCTAGACACCCTGCACATGCATCTGTCCAAGTCACCCATTGGTTGCCTACCACTGAGTTATGTAACTACAAATTAACTATTCCTCCATATTTTCTCTCCACTAAAGACAAAAGGCCCTTCCCTCGAGTAGGTGATTTTGTCCTTATATTTCCTTTCAACGATGCTGCGCTTGAAGCCTCCAGAAATGGAATAGATGTAAAAAGCATTGTGCAAGAAATACACAAGTTAATGAACAAACAGTTGCCCCCAGGACAGCAGAAAGTAAAGAAGAGAAAAGATTATTTAACTTTTAGATAACTCAGTGGATGTTAGGATATAAGCTGCCACACAATGAAAGAGGAAGACAATAACCAGATATGAATGGTGCTATTGACACATCTTAGCTGGTGGTTTAGTTTGAAGATGGTGGGTATGTGCGGAAGTCATCTCAGAAATAGGGATCTTGCAAAACCACACACAATTTGAAAATGTCTCTTGTAATTTAACAATGACACTAGGAAATTATTTTTTTAAATAAAAGAATGAATTGCATAATTAATTTATACAGTATTCTTCTGCCTGTGAAATAGTCCCAAAATGAAAATATAAAGTTGTATATTCTTTCAAAAGCTTTAAAAATCTCAATCTTTGCTTTTGTTTATGAGTCATTTATTAAGTCCTACCCTTCGTTGCCAATAGCTTTTCTTTTCCTGCCTGGGAGGCTTTATAACTATAAAATGTTGGTTAGTTTACCCCCTGAAGCATGCAACTTGGATATCCATGTCCCATAGTTTACAGTGTTATTAATGGTCATAAAACTATCAAGTCTCTTTAAGAATTCAGTACACGATCTCATACACTGAGCTTTTGGGCAGTCACAGCTGCAAACTGACTACATGTTGTGTGAAGAAATACCATCCAAATAGAATTACGTTCATTTTATTGAAAAATGGGTTTCTGCAGAAATTCTTATGAAATGTAATTTCAAAAATATCCTACATGCTGATCCAGACTGGTTTTCAAACCCACTTCTCAAATACTAAACAAAGAATCCCTAACAGTCTTTGTGAGGTAGAAAATATTATAATTAAGTCTCCCACGGCAACAGAGGAATTTAATATTGGAGCTGCGATGAGACCACCAAGTGCCATTTTTGGAACACCAGATAAAATCTCTCCCACAGACACAATACATTATATACCTGCTGGGGCCTTACTAATGTTAAACAGTTACTCAGCTTTGTTATGCCATAATTACGCAGCCTTACATCAGACTGCGGGTTTAACACTTTTTGTGCAATAAACTGAGAAGGGAGAAACCCCCCCTCCCCCATTAACACTGAATTGAAACATTTGAGCTCCTTGTGCATCTCTACTGCCACCAACTGTCTGTCTGGCAGTAACTGCATCTGCTTGATCTACAGAAGTACATTCTCATTTTGTTCCAAACATTAGGCAAAATTCGGACTGCCGTGGCATCTAAGTCTGATGCCAGAAAATCTGTGGGTAACAAAGAATTGAAGTGTTGCAACTGTATTCTATCTCCCTACAAAGTCACCCCTTACAGCTTCTATAATAAGAATCACAGAGGGATGTTTGGGGCTGGCTTGTTCTGTGTGTTTAGGGTTGGTAAGACTCTGATCCTGCAAATGGAGTATGCAGCCACACTGATACAGGTTATTTGTGCTCTTAGAAGGAATCATCTGTGGCTGGGAAAGGCCATTGTCAGTCGGAATACAGGGCAGAGGGGTTTTGCAGCATGAAGGATTAGAGAAGAGAGGGGTGTGAGGAAGAGGTAGGGAGCTGTCTTTTTGTATTAAGAATAACCAAATCAGGGCTCATTTTTACTATGTTTTTATTTCCATTGAAGGTGTTCTGGTTACGGCATGAGCTACATAGCTCTTGTGATTTATGCCATCACCTTTTCCCTCTCTCTGAGAGAAAACTAGTCTTGTGCTATTTATTTTGATGGTTCCTTTGCTTTTATACTATTCAGCATCTCCTGAGGCTTACTTTCTAGCACCCCAGGTCAGACAAGACAACAAAATTACCATTAAATATTCGTTCCTACTCTCACCCAAAATGGTTATACTATGGGCAATTGCAGCTGTAAAGGGTTCTACGAGCTAGGCTCTGGTTTGCCACTACCCCAGGCAGTATGGTGCCAGGCTCCTGGGAGAGCTAGCAAAATGATTTGGGGTGTGGTATCATTAACATGCACAGGACATGCAGCTCTAAATCCATCAGACCCAGATGGTGCAGTGTCCACTTTCCTAGTGCCTGGCCAGGACAGGGACTTAGAGCGAGTTGCCTGAGACTCAGTCTAGACAAGACATAGGTGATACTAGTGGGTTGGAACCTGGGGATACAACAGAAGTAGTTCCCGCCCTGTGCCTGAAAGAGATTTTGCTTATCTTTTCTCCAAGATGTTTGCAATTTGGGGGTGCTACTGGTGAAGCTTTTGGCCCAGAGAACCTTTTTTACCTGCATATGGTAAGTAGTGCTCAAATTATGGGGGGAAAATAGGGAGTGGCTTTAATGTAAACAGTAGTGAGAAGTAAGCGGGAGTCATAAGACAGAAGTGAGGTAACCACTAAAAGTAGTATGGGGGCCTGCCCCTCCCTCCCCAGCCCCACCATAATTCAAGCATAGCTGGTAAGACATTTGTGACGTTTTATTTTGGATCAAGAGCCTGCCAAGGAAATACCATACTTTTGTGACTTTTATTGGGATTACTGCAATGTATTTTTCATCTACATGAGCCTATACATGAAGGCCATGTGGAAGTTTTGGTAATGGACAAGGCAACTATATAACTATTAGATGGGTATTACTCAGAGGAAATATTTTACACCAGTTTTTTGTTGACTTTACTGTTCTCACTTTTACTTCTGGGTCCAATTCAAGGTGCTGACTTTGATCTGTAAAGCCCTACAGTACATAGTTTAGATTAGAGCCTGGTTACTTGAGAAGGTGCCTCTCCTCATGTACCACAATGTAAATGTCTTTATGTCACTTACAGAGTATACTATTACCCATGGCACATTTAAATAAGAACAATCATATAACAGTACAATGCCTCCAGCATCTAATAGTAGCCAACACAAACAATCCCAAACGACACCCTCAGAGAAAGCCTGGGTAAACAGACCTTACAATAAGAACAGGAGTACTTGTGGCACCTTAGAGACTAACAAATTTATTAGAGCATAAGCTTTCGTGGGCTACAACCCACTTCTTCGGATGCAACCACTGTGACGGGTTGGATCACAGAAACCCCCTTGGGAGCTGCCACCCGATGTGCCAAGACTACCCCTGCTTCTGTTTTCCCTGCCAGTTCAGGACTCCAGCACCCCGTCTTGCTGAGTCAGACACTCCTGTCTGGCTCTAACACAGACCAAGGATCTGGATCACTTGTCCCAAAGCTGCAAGGTTACCCAAAAACAGCTCACAGGAGTGTGCTTGTCTTTAGCACTCAGATGCCCAACTCCCATCCGAAGAAGTGGGTTGTAGCCCACGAAAGCTTATGCTCTAATAAATTTGTTAGTCTCTAAGGTGCCACAAGTACTCCTGTTCTTTTTGCGGATACAGACTAACACGGCTGCTACTCTGAAACCAGACCTTACAATGTGCCCTTAAAGGCAACTGATTCAGGCTGTCAGATCTCTCCACTGTGAATGCTCTGCAGCCCTTCGTATATGGGCCTGCCCAGCCCTGATTGACTGCTCCTCTCAGCCCTTCTCTGATTGGTTGCCTCCCACACAGGGCTAACCCCTTAGAGCCCAGTGTGGGGCAGGCACCCCATAACAGGATTATAATTAATGGTGCAAACAAGCAGATTTCTAGATACTTAGTCATGATTTAAGGATAAAAGTGACAAGCAAAAACCACCAAACATTTCCTCAATGCCCGTAAATGAGCACAAATCAGCTGCTTCATTGATGATCAGTAAATTTTTTAAAAAACAGTATTCTTAGGAATAAGCTTGATGTTTCTCATTTGCAGATGCAAACGCCATGTCTATTTTCCTAACCTGATTGAATGCAGTTTTCAATGACAGCTTTGCTGTGATGGCTATTAGCCTCGTTTCAGCCTTTATGTAGCAGCAAGATGTATTACCCTGTAACAAAGGACATGGAATAGAGATCTTTTTGGATTTCTTAAATAAGCTGCCTTTCGCAAGCTATGTAGAAATGAATTAAAGATTACGATAGTGAAAAGCACACAATTCTAAATAGTTTATTTTACACATAGGGAGTAAAAGGAATAAAATTACAACTATGTTATCACACCCGAATCACATTAAAAAGTATTCATCATCAAATGCTTAGAAAAGAGTAATTACATTTATACACACTGTCATCTGTGATCAATATTAATGGGAAATAACTTGTTTTATACACTTTCTGTCTAGTCAGACTACATCTTCCAGACTGCACAGTAATTTGAATGCAAATTTGTTTGTATTCTGAGCTGCAAGAAACAAAACAGAAAAATGAACAATTGCATAATCTTGCAATTATTTTACACTTGCATGTGAGGAAAGAATAAAGGTAGATTGCTAGGCATCTGCAGGACTTTACACATGTATTTTGGGTGCTGGAGTCAAAAGAAATTAAATAATGCTAGAGAGAGAGAGACAGAGACAATCAACAAGAAATATTTTTAAAATTAAAGACTTCGGTCCAGATCTTCATGGAGTGTAAATCAACATGGCTCTATTGAAGTCTGAGGAGCTGGACCATGGTCTTTAGATGTTTACTTAATAAACTGTGTTCACATTAATGATTTTGTTTAATGCAGCATGTCTGGGTGGATCTATCATGCTGAATAATAAAAACAATATTTTTTACATTTATATGGTGTCTTTCCAAAGGATCTCAAAGTGCCTTACAGCTATGGGGTATACATACAACACCATTGAAATGCAGGCACTTCTGGGGTAGACAGAGGAGCCAACTAGCACCCGAGTAAGGGGAAGGGAAATTTTGGGCAAGGTCATCAGGCAAACACCTGGTGGAAAGGAAAGTACCATGGGTTGGTTAATGTCTATTCAGGGCAGACATGAGTGCAGTTTTAGAAGCCTCATTCAAGAAACACCCACCCAGAAAGCTGTAGTTTAACTAAAATTCAGTGAATGCAAGTAAAATTCAATCCTACATATCTACTTGGAATGTGAACTTATGGTCCACGTGACAAAGTGGACCATATCATATCATATGCTTTTCATATCTAGGCATATCATATGCTTAGTCTCCAAGTCCATCCCCTTCTTCCTTACACCCGGTGGGAAGAAGTGAAATGTTCTCCACACTGCAATTTCTGGTTTTCCTTGAGACGCGTGACATTCATTTATGATTTTAGAGAACACAACTTGTTATGAGCCTGATCCTTAATTGACTTTGAGAGGAGTTGTGGGTGCTCAGCGCCACTCACAGTCAGGCCCTAATTCTTTCAAGGAACAGAAAGGCAGGCAAAGGGACAAGGAACAAAACACATCAGACTTGTGCACTTCCGGGGGATACAGATATCTACACTGTAAAATAATAACCAATCTCAACCAGAAACTGGCTTGAACAACCTACATACAACACTGTGCCTAGAGCAGATGAATCACTTCTTATTGAGGATGATGTTGCCCTCTTCGTCTTTGATTCGCACCCGTCCAGAGGAATACTTTGTTTCCTGTTGGCCACTGGAGTACACAGTCTTTATAGTGCCATCGGGGTACTCCCTCCTCTTGAACTGTGATGTGTGAATCTCCTTCTGTCCATTACTGAACATCACCATTTTATTGCCGTTCCTGAAAAAAATGACAATCGATAAAGTATTCAGCCATGTACAAAAACCCAGATTCCCCAGGGGTGTATAGTACATCCTGACCAGGAGCGGTGGAAGCTCCCTAAAATGGGGGAGGAGGGACTGGCACCCAAACCGTGGCCCTGCCCCTCCATGCCACCTTTCCCCCCTTGAGGCCATGCCCCCATGCCACCCCTTCTCCCTGAGCCTCCACCCTCACACCACTCCTTCCCCTGAGGCCCTGCTCCCGCACCGCCTCTTCCCCCCAAGACACCCCCCCACACTCACTCCTCCCCACCTCCTCCCCCTGTCGCTTGGTCTTATGGTTGGTAAAAAGTGATGGGGCCATGACCCCCTGTTCACCCCTGTTCTGGCTCCCCTGATCCTGACAGACTCCAGCAGTGGAAAATACACTGTGGGGAGGCTGCTACAGTATAATAGATAGCTGCAGAAACCAATGCTGAGGGCCAGGGCTGCCTCCAAAGTGGCCAGCACTGGACAGGGAAGGGGCGTGGATATACTGAATCAACACATTCCAAGAGCTGCTTCCAACAGTGGGGCTTTGATGGAGTCCCATCCATAACTTAAAACTGCTCCCTGCAGGTGAAAGCAACAAGGGAGGTGAAGCTGCAATTATGCTCCGTGAAATGAATCCTCCCTATGGTGGATAGGCCCAGGCTGGTGCAAGGACACACGATTGACATCTTCTTGTGTTCACATGGGTGAAAGTAGTCCTAATGTTATATACACTGCTGCAGGAGACGGACAGGGTGCACAGGAATGCATCACTGAGACTGAATGTTCTTATGAATATATCTTATGAATATATATAACACATCAGATGGAAGCTTTCCCCTCCAAGTTTCAGCACAGCTCTGATCTTCAACCACCCAAACGTAATAGCATTTACAGAAGAACTGCGGTTCTCAGCAGTTCTCACAATGTGGTCTTCATCACAGAGATATGTCAGTATGTAAACTTAACTCAAATAATAATGAACAACATAATCTGCACTTACAGAGCACTCTTCATCCAAGAATCTTAAAGCACTTTACAAACAGTGGTTCTCACAATACCCCTGTGATATATGCAGTGATAAGTATTATTATTACTCATTTTTCACTGAGGCACAGGGAGGTGTCACTTGCAATGACTTGCCCAAGGAGAGAGAGTCAGCCACAGAGATAAGAATAGAGGCCAGGAGTCCAGATCTTCAGTCCCCTGCTCTATGCACTAGCCCAGTGCACCTGACCCTCTGGTGCCTTGCCCCTTGCGTAACAAGTCATTACAGCTGAACAAAGTGAGTCTAAAGTGCTACTAAATCAAATCACACCCACTGTATCCAGCTGCAAATGACTATACAAGATGCAAGGCCGTGAAGAATCATCCCCAATGCTTCGCTCTGGTAAAAGCTTTCCTCCAGTCGTACTCCAAATCCTGTCTCTTTTCAATTCTTCTGAAACCTCCGAACAAATCGGTATGTACTGAAAACAAAACAACCCTCTCGTTTGTAAAAATGAACCTTGTAAGACACAAACGAAAGCTGTAACCTTCAGCCCTCCCACCAGGAGAGCCAGTATACATCTGCTCAGTACCCCAGTCATGTCACCTCACAGGATACTTACTTTTCTATTTTTACTACTGTACCATCTGGAAAAACCGTTTCCTCAAGCCCACCATCATAGAAGCGTTTCATTGTCTGATCTGGGAACACAATTTCTTTGGTGCCATCTGGGTGGTGTTTTTCTGTAGAAAACAATATTTTTAAAATCAATTTAGAAACTCCATCATGTTGGTTTATATGAAACTACAGCATGTTCTTTCACAAGACACAGGGATGAGGAATGAACTTTATAGACGATAACCTATTAAAAATGGTAAAGAATAAATAATGATAAGCATCGAAACGGTGCTTTTACATCTGTAGATCTCAAAGCAAATATCGATTATCCACGTTTTATAGATGGGGAATCCAAGGGACAGAGTGGTGACGTGAAAAGTCCCAGTCTCCCAGAGTTAGAGTCAGGCCATTTTTTATAAGAAGATACTCCTGCAAAAGTTATGAGCTACCACATACCTATCTGATTGTTAGGGAACTGCAGCACCTCCAAGCCATTTGGATAAGTGGTATGGGTTGTCTGTGCATCTGCATAATAATAAATCTGCAAGGACAGTGAAGAGTTTGTATTTTGTTTCTAATATTTTAATAATGGGATACAGTTATAACAACGTTTTTAAAAATCTCTCACAGAAAAATGATTTTGAATTAACGTAGGGTATTTGGAATACGCACAAGTAACTGTATTTATATTTCAACTCCTTCCTCTCCTCCTTCCCTCACATATAGGATGTGTCCCAATTTTACTGCTTTCTCCTCTACAACATCCAAATGATCAACACAGTTGCTAAAATTATCTTCCTTGCCCACTGGATCCTTCCTCTTGCTCCTCCTTGCACACGTAATGAAGTGTAAAATTCTCATCCTACCTTCAAGAACCTGTTCAACTCCACCCCAGCTCACATTACATTATTATCTCCTATTTGTATTATGGTAGCACCTAGAGGACAGGAGCCTATTGCACTGGCACCCTACAAACGTATAATAAAGAGACACTCCCTGCCCCAAGGAGCCATGTCTCACACTTTGCTTTGTATCATGGTTTCCATTTCCACCTGCTCCACCAAAGATGTCAGCATCAGTGCGCCATTTGTTCCATCTTCTACTGCTATCTTGGCATCTTTTCACTCTTCCACTTGTCTGTGGGGTAGACTCTCTAGCCCAGGTCACCAAGCCACCCTGCTTCTCCTTCAAATCTCTACTAAAAAGTCTCTTCTTCTACCATGGCCACAAGATGTAGGGCCTTGTAGTACTAGTCAATCTGCATAAAATATTGACAAGCTTTTTTTAAAAAAAAGAAAATACAGGTGTTTACACACCACTCTCTGATCCGGCATGACCTTCTTTACATCTCCATTGAAAAAAGTAACCACCGTCATCCTTTTATCAGCACTGATCTCTTTCTTGGTACCGTTGCGGAAAGTAATGATTCGACGGCCATCAGTAAGCACCTCTTCTACCTTTAAACACACAAAATACCCTGCATAAGAGAAACAAAATGGGCCAAACACCCCTCTCAGCTACACCAGTGCAGCCTCAGTGCAGTCAGTAACGTTGCAGTGGTGTAACTGAAATGAGAGTTTGCTGCTAAATATTTCATTAACACAGGGACCTGAGGCTATGCTGCAGCCCTTCGAAGCTTATTTCTATAGCATGGGTAAGTAATTCCTACGTCACCTGTGTGCCAACACAGAAACCTCAACATTGTCTATCTCTCCCCCCCCACCTCCAAATGCGGGCTTTGGCAGGTTGACCAGATTGCTATTTCCTCTCATTCAGTCTGAGTTTCAGAGCGCCGGCAAGCACTGTGATTTCAGTGAAGGATGACAATTCTGCAGCTACTCAGTTGGAGTGAGCTAAAACTCCTGATTAAGACAATCTAGTTAGTCTGCATATATCTCCACACAAGTCAGAACAAACTGAGTCCCCCACCAAGAAACCTAGGATCTGGGTGGAGGGGACCAAAATGATCTGATCAGATAAGCTGGCATATGGTGGTAACATATGCAGATGGCAATTTTACTTCCAGATAATGTGACCCCATTAACAAGCACTTCAGCTCTATGGAAGCTAAATTTGCTGTATGCAGAGAGCCCCTGGGAAATCACTCAAGACCACTTGACAAGCAGACAGTGAACACATCATCCGTGTACGCTTCTGCAGCTGATGTGTTTATCAGATGAGACCTGCTGTCTAGCAGAACCTCTAGTTAACCCAAGCAGGCTTGGCTGGAGTCACTAGGGTAGCTGCTTCTGGTCATCAGGTTGCATTGATTTACATAACACAATCCATTCAGTGAAATCCCAGTGGAGGAGGTAGTCAGAAGAGCTGTGCCTTAACTCTACCATATGGCGCCAGTGTCATAAGCCATTCCTCATGGGAAAGGAAAGTCATGAACAGGAGAGAGGAGGAATACAAAAAGGAAGGGAGGAGGAAGAGAGGAAACTAGGGCTTCCCAAAACAGGCATTGTAATGAATACTTGGGACAATATTTTTATTTAAATGCAATTGTATTCAAAGATGCCTGGATAATAACTGAAATTTGTTACGAAGAACACTTTAACAAGAAGTATTGCTACTAAGAGGTCCACGTGCGTTAGGGTGGGTGTTAATGTCTCGTTCCACCTTTAATGCCATAACACCTCTCTATCCCATTTCTCTAGCCCCCCCAAACAAGCCCAGAACAACTCTTGATTTTATGAGCTGAAAGAAGTGGTGAAAATGCCTAATCTTTTCATGATTGTTTTCCTTTCCAGATGCAGAACTACAGGTCCTGCATTTGCTACTTCTGTGAGAAGGAAGTGTGACAGGTAGAGGCTGTCAGAGCCCATCTCAATAACAACTGTGAAGAGTTGGTGGTCTCTGGCCAGTCCCCACCAGCCAGACAGTATCTACATCACATAAACTCCCATTAAAACAACCGTCATTAATTGACACCCTCATTGGTAGCATTTGCAGAGAGGTCTAGAACTGAATGGACATGAGGAATGAACTAATGTCTCATGCCTTAAGCCCTGGTCGATGCCAGAAAACTGACCCATAGCTGACAATGGGTCCCCCCTAAATTAGTGCTGAAAACAGTTTAATGGGACAAGACGGTTTGTAGCAATGTTACACAAGAGTTGGCGGGAGCCTGGGTGCAAGTCTCAACCGCACTTCCTGTAATGGCATTGGAAAGAGGGCTGCCCAATCCATGCAAGCAGATAAACACCACACCTAGGTAGCACTTTTTTATCTGTAGATGGTAGGTGTCATTATCTCCAGTTTACAAATGGGGTAACTGAAGCACACAGGATAAGTGACTTGCCAAAGGTCACATGGTGAATCAGTGGAGGAGCTGGGAATAGAATCCAGGTGTCTGGATTCCAAGCTCGTTAGTTGAATCAAATTTCCCATAACATATGGTGTGATCTTTACATTTTTGCTTTCCTGTGGAGAAGGGAAACTTCACTTACAAAATGTTCTCTAGAGCCTGTGTAACGGTAATTCATAGCCATATCAGGGATCCTATTGATCCCCCTTTTTCTACCCTTACATCTGCGTAAGGTCCCTTACCTTGCCATCTGCATACTCTATTTTTTCTCGGACCTCCTCACCACTCTTTTTGCTTTCTTCATATAGCGAAGATCTTCTGGATAATGTTGATTTTGGAGGAGAAGTCTATGGAAACATTATAGTCCCTGTTATATTGTTACATGAACATAGAGTTTTGCTAATATTTTTGCTAATCTTAATCAACTCTGCCAAAAATATGGTAATCAGAAGAGCATTACTATGGGAGACAAGCACTGCACAGAACAGTGAGACACAGGGCCCTCTTCTCATTTACATGGAGGTCCCTTCAGGCTGCTCTGGCTTAAAATGTGCTCAAGTTATATTTACACCCACAGTGTAAAGGGCCCTCAATGTAAGTGAGAATCAGGCCCACAGTGTCCAGACCCATCCTGAACCAATATTACCTACAGTCAGGGAGTGTGTGTGTTTTGTTTTGGAGGCAGAAATCCAGTGGAACACAAAGTCTTTCTCCTGGCAGGATAGTAACCCATTCAGGTGAGCAACACAAGAGGGAAACAGTAAGCTGCAGACAGTTTAGGGTGTGAGAGTGAGCCATCACCCCAAATCACCGGCCCTATCTGGGACCCTGGGCCTCTCAGTTTCAGCTGGCAAGGGGGTTACAAGAATATCCTGATCTGATGTGTTCTGGTTCACCAAAGAATATCATATGAGGTCTTAAATGAAAGCCAGGGTCACACTGGCCATTGATACCACTGTGAAATGTATGTACAGATACTACAAAGGAATTACATATCTATGCTAAAAATATGTTCTTAAATTCTGTATTACAGCAGAGGTGGAGAAGCAGGTTTCCTGTCAGAAAAAAAGGTATTTATTCACCTGTTTCTCTGTTGCATGTAAATTAAGCATCATAAGCTAACACAATGGAGGCATATTTACATATGAAGTCAACAGGAGACGTGAAATCAACAGGAAAGAGCATACAGGAAAAGCAAGCGATGGGTTATCCCATCTCAGAGAACAGACAATGAACTTTGGGGATATAGGTAGAAGGCAAAAGTTAGTAACCTGCACCTAGGAAGTAAACAGGTAGTGCGTTTACATTCATGAAAACGGGATCTTAATCAGCCTTGGTTGAAATCGCTGCAAAAGGCTTTGGGCGAGATAAACTAGACAGGAGGTTAACCTAATAGTTAAGTTTAGTCTCTAGGAAGCAAGTCAAGGTTTTGTTTTATATATCACCCTTTTGTTCCATTATCCTTACTCACTATCTCTTGAACCTTTGATAATAAACTTATTGTTGTTCTCACTATACATAAAACTCAGTGCTGGGGTATTAAACAAGGTGCTGATCCTGAGCTGAATCATACAAGCTGGTATGTACGCTGTTCCCCTGGGGACTGCAGCCCTGGTATTTCTGTGAGTGTTCAGTGGAGAAGGGGCCAGATGCTACAGGGCAAATGCTTCAAAGGGGTTCAGGGACTGGGGTGCACCTATTGTTAAGCTGCAAGGCAAAGGAAGGGCGGGCACAGCCCAGAGGAGAGGGTTTGGGTGGCTAACAGGCTGGAGGTATCAGGTTGCTGACAGCCAGTTAAGCACAAGGAAGTCTCCCTCTCACTGGAAACAGGGTGGTGGTGGGGGGGGTAACAAGGTGACCCACAATCCTGGGGACCCCGAACACTGTCACAGCATTCCAGAAGCTGTCCACCCTCTCTGAAGTTCCTTAGCAATGCCTCTTCCCTCCCTGCCAAGATAAGGGCCTCCCTCACCTTTTGCATTATTCATGATTCCTCAGTGGTATTTTCACCAGTGGTTCCCCTTCTCTCTGAATTTAACTGTCTTCCATTCCCCATTTCTTCCAAATCCAGATTTCCTAACAGTGGCCCAAAACACTTTCGGGTTTTCTCTGCTGCCTGCCGATGTATGCCAAGATATCTCCAAAGGGTCAGAGTGCTGCTTTTGCAGCAAAGCCTTCTGGGGCACATTAGCAATGTCAGGCAATGACAGAAAACACACACTCTGAGGAGCTCTGAAGACAGCTGTGGCAACTAAACTGTAGTTAAAAAACATTTAGTTTTGCTTAAGCTTTGCACTGGAGCTAAGAGCAGCCCCAAGTCTTGCAGAGAAAATAATCCCTCTTCCTACCCCCACAAGGTCATATGCATTTTCATCAGGCAACAGAAGGCAAGGCCTTTCAGGAGCTTGAACTAATATTAACCCATGAAAGAAATGTGATCTAGTCTAGTGATTAGGAAAGAAGGCTGAAATGGAGGGTTCTGTTTTCCCTGGCGTATTTTATTTTGCTTGGATTGACGAAACAACATTTCAGCACATGGTTGCATGGCTGGAGCTATGGGTGTTGAAGATCAGTATGTGAGCCAGTACCTATAATTAGCTCAAACCTTTGCTTCAGCATCCAGTAATGCATAAAAACTTTCTCCTGGTGTTTTTCTGCCACTTGGGATTATGCTGTTTCTCCTGGAGAGTGTCACAGAGGCTGTCTGATCCCAAGGTTTAAGTGATTTTTGAGTCCTTTTAAGGCACAGATTCTCTTTCTCCTGTGTCAAGATGAAAATATTAAGTTGCAACGTAAACTTCCTTAAAACAAATCGTTATAAAGGGCTATTTTCACAGAGAAACATACCATAGGATTTGTAAGATGTCACTATATTGTTTTAAGTACAGTCAGCACCAACAGATGGGAGGGAAAATGAAGCAGACTGAATATTGGCCCCACTGAAGACAATGGTAATTTTGCCAATGACTGAAGTGGGACTAGGATTTAGCTCAGTGTCTGTGAAAGCTGAAGTATAAATCTTGCTGGATGATTAAATATTTCTCTATGTATAAATATACCTGTGTTTCCTCATTGTTACTGCAGGATGCAGAGCTACAAACATCATCGTTCTGGTTGCGAAAGAGGACTGTGTCCTCTGAACTACCTGAGGTAGATGAAAATCTGCCTACAGGGTGTGGAAAGAAAAACAGATTCAAAAGGTCAGTGCAGGCCTAGGAAAGTGCCCAGTCATACAACTCCACGGTGTTGTTTCAGAGTCCATTTTAAAAATGCTGACTTTCAGATTCATGCAACACATTGCCTATTGCAGCAATAATATCATTCTTGTTGATAGCAACACTTGGTGCTGCCTCCTCCTGGAGCAAAAGAAAGAAGCCGTACACTCACCTGCAGACCACTGCTGGCAGGTGGAAAGTTCCCACAAATGGTAGCCATAGAAATGTAGGGCTTGCAGGAAATCTTACCTTTTATGTAAGACGATGAGTTGGTTTCCTTAGACACAGTCAAGTGTGAGACGGGAAGTATAGGTGACTTCCTGCCATAGGTTCTTTGTTCATTAAGAGATGATTGATGTATAACCTAAAACAAGACGAAGAGTTTTAGACAAATATACAGTCCTACCATCTCTGTAACTTGGCAATTCTCAGTGTATGAATGGTCACATGTGAACTTCTCCTGGGCTGTCAAGAAATGAAGCTTGTACCATGAATAACTGATATGGTATCTACAATTTGTTTCTATTTAACTGTCTACCTCTCCCCCAACATAAGTGTATTGCTTGTCATCTTAGATTGTAAACTCTTTGGGGCAGCACATGTCATAATGGATCTATGATCCCAACCAGCGCCTCTGAGCAATATCATAATATAAACAGTAAATAATCATAACAATCAGAATAGTCTGCACTATTAACTGGTTACCTTCTCTGGCTCAAAGGGTGTTAATCTTCCCTGATGGGGTGTTCTCCTGCCAGTGGGTGTCGTACTTCTGCTATGAAAGTGATTAGATGGTGTCTTTTCTCTGGGTTCCCTGGTTACTGATTTCAAAGACTCAGTCCTTTGCACTGCCTGAAATGCATTCAATATTTTTGCATTAAGTATACACTGTCATGTTAAAAAAATCACACTGAAGTCATTCTGTAAAAGTAACAAAAATAATTTGCTTATTTCAAAAACGTTAGAAGTTTTTTTAAATTTACTTTTCACTATTTTTGCTGTTTGTTTACTTTTCACGTTTCTCTCTCTGCTTGGAAAATGGAAGTGGACAACCCACTTTCACTTTTGTTTCTAAGCAGTTTCATATTCTGGTTCTTGTAAAGCTGGAACAACCCTGCGAAAGGTTGCAATCACAGCAGCAGGATGTTCACATATTAAGCACTTAAAGATTCATAGAGTGAAATCTGGCCCTACTGAAGTTAATGGCAAAACTCTCATTGACATCACTGAGGCCAAGATTTAACTCTCAGTTTTTAAGGCCAGATGGAACCATAACAATTGCCTTGGGTAAAATTTTCAAAAGCCCTTATGTGACTTTGGAGCCTAAGCCTCATTTTTAAAAATGGCATAGGCATTCAGGAGCTAAAGTCCCACTGACTTTCAGTGTGACTCAGAGGCAGTGCTAGCCCATTGGGGGCCCTAAGCAGGAATATTTTCCCCCCCCCCAACACATAATAAAAAGCAAATGGGGGTCCCCTTGAGCTGCTCGGGCCCTAAGCAATTGCTTAGTCTGCTTATGCCTAGCACCAGCTCTGATGTGACTTAGTCTCTTTTGAAAATGGGATTTAGGCTCCCAAGTCTCTTAGGTACTTCTGAAAATTGTATCCCTAGTCTGACCTCATACGTAACACAGACCATAGAATTTCACCCAGTAATTCCCACATCAGCTCATAGCTTCTAGTTGAACTAGAGCATATTGTTTAGAAAGACATCCAGTCTTGAGGACAAACATCCAATCTAGGCCACCCCATTCAAGTGGGGCAATGACAAGCTAGTAGTTCACACACAATATAAATATTGCCCCTTTGTGTCTGTGCACATTACACAATACAGTCTTTATTCACCTGATCACATTTTACTTCACAAATAATACAGTATAGAATTTTAAGGGTTTTTTCCTAAAATCTTCCTGCCATCTCTATTCACGTTGCACAGTAACCTCATTTCACAAGTAACTGCCTTTTACATGTTTTTAAATTCCAAGTTACTTCAGTGACTGGGCAGGCAAATGTGGTAATTGCTGCAGCTATACTGTGGGAAGTAGCTTCCACATGTCCCTGGATGTTAGAACATATTTGTGTCATGAGATCATTAACTGCAGAGACAGGAGGAATCTCAGTTCATCTGACCGACAAGGCACAGATGTAGACTAGGTGTAAAAAAAAGGCAGGGGAAGGATTATTATTCGGGATGTTCAAATGGAGACAAAATAAAAAGTTACAACTTGAAGCCAGGAGGAGGAAAATTCTAACTAGATATTTAGGAAAAAGTTCTTAAAAGTGAGATGCATCAGACAATGGTGTAATCCAGCCACAGAAGAGCAGTCAAAGGGCTATCAATATGAGCCCAGTGCTGCACTCATTATGGTCAAATGGGAGTTTTGCCATTGATTTGACTGGAAGTAGGATTAGGTTTTATGTGCACTAAAGAGAAATTGGGTTTCACACTTTGGGCCAAATTCTGTGTGGTCTCTTTCGTAATTATGCAAAGCCTGAAACAGTGAAAATACTGGATTTCAGCTTTGCAGAGACAAGGCTGCAGAGAGCCCATGAAAGGAGACTTCACAGCCTCCCGTGTGCCGTGGTGCAATTCTCTAGTGTGTCTCTCTCTTCAGGACCAAAGAGCCAGGGAGGGTTGGGGGAAGGGGAGGCTGGAAGAGTGGCTGGGGCAAGGCTACTGGATCCTCTCACACTGTGCAAATTCAAGGGCCAAAACCATGCATTGGGGCAGGGGCACAGTACACGGTGATAACTACAAATAGGCAATTCAGTTAGGCTTAAAATAGGAGACAGATGATTGTCTCACACCATTATGGAGTTAGGAAGAGTGCAAGGAAAACTTTACTACTGCACGTTCTTAGTGCTGAGTCACAACACGGGGCTATGTAGAAAAGGTGACCCCATGTATCTGGACACTTTCATTTACATACATTTTGGTCCCAGAAATCATTCTCTAAAATAAGTCTCATGTTTTTAAACTGTGGAAATGTGACTGCAATAAGGACCCGAGTTTTATCCATACTTTCATATTCACATCTCTGGGGGGGGTGTTTCTCCACTGGAGTTTTCCTCCCCACCGGAGTGGTGTTGCGACTCTTATGGCTACTTCGCAATGGCCTTTCTTCTAGGTTAGCCAGAGACGATGTCCCTCTCAAAATAGCTTCTGAAACCTAATGGAGAATTTATGATAAACAAAGCAATGGTTTATCCATCACATCTAATAGAACCAGTCACATCATCTTGTACCTGGAGAAAAAACTCACACCAAACCTTCACATTTTCTGAGGTAACAAGGCAATATGTACACAGGTAGCTACTATTCAGTCAGCTAGACCACAGGGGGGTGGAGGGAGCAGATGGCACCAGTTTTCTCCCAAGCAAAGAGATCAATACGGAATGGAAATCCCTCACTATTAGGTGCCTGGAGTTGGAAAACGTAATGGCTCTGACAGGAGATAAAACAGAATCACCCTAAGTTTATACACAAAAGACTAGATCCCCCATCTGGCTGAGTTATGCTCCTCTCAGCCTGAGGCTAGCCAGGGACAGGGTGGTCCCCAGCATAAGTTACAGCAGCCTCAGGGTCATGTCCCCTATACAGTGCCCTTATGCCAGCTGAGGATTCTCCAGCCCAGAGGGAATCTTCAGCGGCTGAAGGCCCAGGCTTTATGGCTCTTTTGCACCACCAGAGCAGGCCAAAGCAGGTGGAGTGGGGACCAGAATCTAGACAAAAATGTCCAGCATATTTTGCCTTCTCTAGCTCTTGCTTTGATTGTGATTGTTATACAGTTTTGTTCCGTACTGGTGTCCTTTATGTTGCATATAGCACAGCTGGAATCATTTTTCTGTGTGACCTTCACTATGCATAAAAAAAAGGGTCATCAGAAGTAACAGGCAGATTCCAGTCAAGTTAAAAATCAAAATTAAATTTGAATTTGGGATTACATTGTCCAAAGGAGCCTAAGGGAGTTAGGGGCTTCATTCTCATTAATGCTATATTAAAATATATAAAGATTATTTACCATTTCCCTTGCTTTATCAAGTGAAATTGGTGGTTCCAGGCACCTTGTAAAGAAGAATGTAGTTACTGTCACTTATAAAGGGAAGGATGGCCCAGTGGTTAGGGTACTAGCCTGGAACTGGTTATTTCCCTGAGAATAATTGGCTAAGGGAGAGAGAGAGTATGCTCATGCACTCCTGATTCTGAAGAAATCTTAAAACTTTGAATTGCTCTGACATTGGTATACCAGACACTTCCACTGTTCACACAACCACCTACAGACAATAGATCCTTCAGTACCGGGGTTTCTGATTTTCTGCTTATGAAATCCACAGCTCCAGATTTCTTTTCTGCTTCCAGCCTCTGATGCTCTGAAACTCTGAGCTCATCTCGAAGCTCCAGGTTCTGTTTGGTCAGCATCTCAATCTGATGTTTTAGCTTGCCATGGGCAGCATGCCAGTGGGACTCATTTCTCCTGAACTCCTCCTGGAGCCCTGCAATCTGCTGTTTTAACATCTGTTATTAGGGAAAGGCACAGAACGTTAGTGCACCATTCCAGACGAGGCAAGCGCAGCTCATGCATTTGGAAAGACACATGAAATCTGTTGTTTTGCTTAAAGCTTTATTGAAACTTTTCATTATGACATAAACACACACAAAACAAAATCACACCAGATCTACCAAAATACACAGCAATAAATAAAACAAACAAACAGAAATCCATGCTGCAGAAGAGCCAAAGAAAAGAAGCCTAAGAAAAAGGAATAGGTATTAGCCCCCTACAGTATTTAAGGTGTACTGACAAGCATCTACAGCAGTGAGATATTAAGCCAAAAGGGATGATTTTCAGAACTGCTGAACACCCACTATAAATGAAGTCAGTGGAAGTTGCTGGTGATCAATACCTTTCAAAATCAGGATCTAACATTCCAACCATCATGGAGCATCTCACTGTGTTTGCATTAAAAAAAAAAAGATTTTCTTTAAGCAGCTTGGACTGATGGAACAATTTGACTGATTCAGGTTCTGATCCTAATGAGTCTAGAACATCCACAACTCTTGCTGACGTCAATGACAACTCAAGCCTGGATGTCTTTCAAAAAGACATGCTGTAGCTCAAACAGAAGTTATGGGCTTGATGCAGAGATTAGTAGATGAGGTTCTTGGGCCTGTGTGATGCAGGAGGTCAGCCTAAATGATCATAATGGTCCCTTCTGATCTTAAAATAAAAATCTATGAATCTATGGACACTGGCCAAGCCATTTTAGAAATACATTTAAGTGTACGTCTCCTTAGACATGCCCTGCCCCTTTATTAATCCTGCACCTTTAAATGTAAAGGAGTGGATGTGCAAAGATCTCGAGCCTTTCCTTTGCTCAGGGAGAACTACACCTAATGCTTAATTGTAATCTGTCATTTTGACAGATAGGGAGGAACTGGCTGAGAATTTGAAAGTGGAAGGCATCTTGGGTGAAAGTGATCACGAAATGATAGAGTTCATGATTCTAAGGAATGGTAGGAGGGAGAACAGCAAAATAAAGACAATGGATTTCAAGAAGGCAGACTTTAGCAAACTCAGGGAGTTGGTTGTAAGATCCCATGGGATACAAGTCTAAGGGGAAAAACAATAGAAGACAGTTGGCAGTTTTTCAAAGAAACATTATTAAGGGCACAAGAGCAAACTATCCCATTGCATAGGAAAAATAGGAAGTATGGCAAGAGATCACCCCGGCTTAACCAGGAGATCTTCAATGATCTAAAAATAAAAAAAGAGTCCTACAAAAAGTGGAAACTAGGTCAAATTACAAAGGATGAATATAAACAAATAACACAAGTATGTAGGGACAAAATTAGAAAGGCCAAGGCACAAAATGAGATCAAACTAGCTGGAGACATAAAGGGTAACAAGAAAACATTCTATAAATACATTAGAAGGAAGAGGAAGACCAAGGACAGGGTAGGCCTGTTACTCAATGAGTAACATAGTGAATGCCAGTGAAAATGAGGTAGGATCAGAGGCTAAAACAGGGAAAGAACAAGTTAAAAATTACTTGGACAAATCAGATGTCCTCAAGTCACCAGGGCCTAATGAAATGCATCCTAGAATACTCAAGGAGCTATTAGCGATTATTTCTGAAAAGTCATGGAAGACAGGAGAGATTCCAGAAGACTGGAAAAGGGCAAATATAGTGCCAATCTATAAAAAGGGAAATAAGGACAACCCAGGGAATTACAGACCAGTCATCTTAACTTCTGTACCCAGAAAGATAATGGACAGAATAATTAAGCAATCAATTTGCAAACAGCTAAAAGATAATAAGGTGATAAATAACAGTCAGCATGGATTTGTAAAAAACAAATTTTGTGTCAAACCAACCTGATAGCTTTCTTTGACAGGGTAACAAGCCTTGTGTATGGGGGGAAGTGGTAGACATGGTATATCTTGACTTTAGTAAAGCTTTTGATACTGTCTGACACGACCGTCTCATAAACGAACTAGGGAAATGCAACCTAGATGGAGCTACTATAAGGTGGGTGCAAAACTGTTTGGAAAACCGTTCCCAGAGAGTAGTTATCAGTGGTTCATAGTCATGCTGGAAGGGCATAATGAGTGGGGTCCCACAGGGATCAGTTCTGGGTCCGGTTCTGTTCAAAATCTTCATCAATGATTTAGATAATGGCATAGAGAGTACACTTATAAAGTTTGCGGACGATACCAAGCTGGGAGGGGTTGCAAGTGCTTTGGAGGATAGGATTATAATTCAAAATGATCTGGACAAACTGGAGAAATGGTCTGACGTAAATAGGATGAAATTCAATAAGGACAAATGCAAAGTACTCCACTTAGGAAGGAACAATCAGTTGCACACATACAAAATGGGAAATGACTGCCTAGGAAGGAGTACTGTGGAAAGGGATCTGGGGGTTATAGTGGACCACAAACTAAACATAAGTCAACAGTGTAACGTTGTTGCAAAAAAAGCAAATATCGTTCTGAGATGTATTAGCAGGAGTATTGTAAGCAAGACACGAGAAGTAATTCTTCCGCTCTACTCCGTGCTGATTAGGCCTCAACTGGAGTATTGTGTCCAGTTCTGGGTGCCACATTTCAGGAAGGATGTGAACAAATTGGAGAGAGTCCACAGAAGAGCAACAAAAATGATTAAAGGTCTAGAAAACGTGACCTATGAGGGAAGATTGAAAAAATTGGGTTTGTTTAGTCTGGAAAAGAGAAGACTGAGAAGGGACATGATAACAGTTTTCAAGTATGTAAAAGTATGTACAAGGAGGAGGAAGAAAAATTGTTTTTCTTAACCTCTGAGGATAGGACAAGAAGCAATGGGCTTAAATTGCAGCAAGGGAGGTTTAGGTTGGACGTTAGGAAAAAACTTCCTAACTGACAGGGTGGTTAAGAATTGGAATAAATTGCCTAGGGAGGTTGTGGAGTCTCCATCATTGGAGATTTTTAAGAGCAGGTTAGACAAGCACCTGTCAGGGATGGTCTAGATAATACTTAGTCCTGCCATGAGTGCAGGGGACTGGACTAGATGACCTCTCGAGGTCCCTTCCAGTTCTATGATCCTATTATTTTTTCTTGCACTAAGTGGTTTTGCATTCATTCTTTGTGTATTTCCAGACAAATTGAACTGTATATTTTAAAACCTTGACCCTTTGGAACAAAACCCTGCAAACCCCAACCCCTAACACTAGCAAAGGCAGTGAGGAAAAGCAGCAGTTTTCCCATCCTCCCTCTCCCGTCTCTTCATCCTCTCCCTCCTTTCTTCCTTCAAGCACATAATTCTTTCTTCTTCTGCAACTTCACCATGAATAGTGCACTGTGGGGTAGTGGAACTGTGATTTACCTCTTAATCTGCCAGATGTGGGACATGCCTCCAAACTGAGGTGGACACAAGAAAGCTATTTATTTATATATTTATGCACCCACCATTATGGCACTGGGGGCACTTGATGTACATTGACAGGCTTGATCCTGCACAAGGGCAGGTGTGTATTGTTGCTTGTTAAAAGCAGAAGGTGAAAAGTGATGAGCAAGCAAAGACAGCGGGGGTACCCAATCTTGCAAGGATGAATGATGTTGTGCACCTGCTACGTTATTAATGTAAGGCATTTGACTTAATCTTGCATGCAGTGTTGTTGCAGCCATGTTGGTCCCAGGATAGCGGTGAGACGAGATGGGTGAGGTAATATCTTTTATAGAGAAGTTGGACAGTCTTGAAAAGTTGGTCCAATAAAAGGTATTACCTCACCCACCTTGTGTCTCTTGATCCTGCACGACTTTGTAATTTAAAAATTAGCACTATATAAAATCAATGTAGCCCATATTAAATGGATTAAAAAATGATTCATTGATAGATCTCAAAAAGCAATTGTAAATGGGGAATCATCATCCAGTGAGGTGTTTGTAGTGGATTCCCACTGGGATCTGGAGTGGTAAATGATGATAGGAACAGGTCAGTTATAGAGAGTGATCTTAGCAAGCTGAGCTCATTTGAACGTGTATTTTAATTGAGTCAAATGCAAAGTCATACATTTAGGAACAAAGAATGTAGGTCATAGTTCCAAGATAATGGACTGTATCCTGGAATGCACTGGCAAAGAAAAGGACTTGGTAGATAACCAATTAAACATTAGATCCCAGTGCAGTGCAGTGCTGTAGCTAAAAGGGCAAACGTGATTCTTGGCTGTATAAGGAGGGGAATATCAAGTAGGAATAGGCAGCTGGTATTATCTCTGTGTATGGGATTGATGAGACCACTACTGAAATGCTGTATCAGTTCTGGAGTCCACATTTCAAAGAGGATATTGAAAAACTGAAAAGGATTCAGAAAAGATCCACAAGAATGATTTGAGGTCTGGAAATCATGTTTTATTGGGAGAGACTTAACTCGGTCTAGTTAGTATATCCAAGAGGAGTTTAAGAGGTGAATTGATTATGGTCTACAAATACTTACACAGGAAAGTGATTTCTTAATCTAGCAGAAAAAGGCATAATGCTATCCAGTGACTGGAAACAGAAGCAAGACAAATTCAGACTGGAAATAAGTTGTAGATTTTTAACAGTGAGGGCAATTCACCATTGGAACACGTTACCTCAAAGCATGGTGGATTCTCCATCACTTGAGGAGCAATTCTCATATCCGTTCTAGGATGGACTACAAACTGATCTTTAAAATCACATTTTCTTTTTCCCCTTCTTTATACACTACTTACTTGTATTTCTTCTGATTTGACTTCCTCCCTAGTGACTCTAGCTGCTGTTGCGTACTTCTTAAATTCAACCTTTTCTTTCTGCAGTGTGTGAATGCGGTCTGTCTTATATTCTTCTAAGCAATTAAGTTCTTGAGCCTTGCTGGTCTCCAGCTGATCCATTCGTGTTCTGTTCAAAAGGTAAATTTGGGGATTATGAAGCTGTTGTAAAGAATGTAGGTTGAATCCTGTCTTTGGATGAGTATCCAGGATTCCCAGATTTAGGGCTTGATTTTCAGAGGTCTCGGGCATTCACAGCAGACACTGAAGTCAAGGGGAGCAATAGGTACTCAGCACCTCTGAAAAAATCAGGTCCTTAATCACTGAGAGTCTCAGGTGAGTGTTTGGAGGTAGAGTTTGTCCTTTTGAGCAAATGGAAGGCAATTCCCATTGGGATTTTCTTCCCAGCCAGCTCTATAGCCATGAATTTTATAGGCTTTCAAACACATTTTCTTAAGCCATGAAGAGATAAATTATGGCAGCCAGTGTCAGACCAGGACATTTTTAGTAAGGCATGCAATGATTCAATTCTAAACTTGAATGCCTTAGGTAGTCCAATCTTTTTAGTGATGTTGCACAATATGGTGTCCTTTATGCAGCATGACCATGCCCCTGGTGACTGTGAGGTCACACTGTACAGAAGACACCAGACAGAATCATCCTACAGGCCAGATCTTCTGGGGCATGCAATGCATGCGTTGCATACCTAGACAGCACACCATTGATTGCAGCCCAGAGCAGTTGTGCATGAAAAGAGAGAGAGAGCACAGGTGGCTCCTTCCCCACACATACCCATGCAGGGTGCAAGGTTGGAGGCTGAGCTTCCGGAAGCCCTAGCTTCCCCAGAGTGAGAATGGCCATAGACCTTACATACCAGTTAGTGGATAGGGAGCTGTTGGGAATTCTTGCTAGAGGTATGGCAAGTCCAAGTGCCCAATGTACAATCTTAGCACCTAGGAGACATTTTGCCATTCCAATCCTAAAGCCTCTAGATGCCAGCACTGGGGCAGTGCATGTTTTCCCCCATGGGAGCTCCAGGCTGTAAGTTCTTAATAAAGCCCAGAATCAAGGCCGGCTCCAGGCACCAGCGTAGGAAGCAGGTGCTTGGGGCGGCCAATTCAAAGGGATGGCACTCTGGGGTGGCACGTCCAGGTCTTCGGCAGCAATTCAGCGGCAGGCCCCTCATTCCCTCTCTTCCTCTTTGAGCTGACACCAAATTGCTGCAGAAGGGGAAGAGATGGAGGACCCGCCACCGAACTGCCGCCAAAGAAGCGGCGCGATTTAGCTGCCGCCGAAGTGCTGCCGCTTGTCTTTTTTTTTTTTTTTTTTGCCGCTTGGGGCGGCAGAAAAGCTGGAGCCAGCCCTGCCCAAAATGTAGCATATTTGTATGAACTGAAATCAGTGTTGGCCAAAATGCTTACCCCATTTTTTGAATATATTATATCATTTGTTAGCCTCATAGGCAGGCACATGAGGTGGCAGTGAGGTGGTTAAGAGCATTCACCTCACTAACTGAGCCTGTCACTGCAGAGTGTTCTCTAATGTACAAAATGGAAACTAACACTGACATTAAGAGACGCACAGGCCCCCTCCTCCTCCTGCACGAAGGAAGGTGCCACTGCAGGAGAGATCTTTACAGTTTATTCATTTGGATTTAATTCATTCGTTCCTTTTTTTTAAAATGAGCCCTTACGGTATTCTGGGTTCATGAACATTAAAAGTAATACATCTCCCCAGTAACCAATTAACTCCCCACCCCAACATCTAGTAGGAGTAATAAATACAACACCCCTACTTATGCCCATCTTCTCCGTGCCCCTTTTGAGAACAGAAGTGTTACCCAGAAAGTCAACGAAGTTGGACCACAGCAGGAAGCAATTCTAAAGTGGAGGGTCTTTCACGGCAAATGCCCTACTTTCACAGCTAGACCAGTGAGCAATCAGTTCCAGCACCTCAAGTGATTTCATCTGCTGCAGAATCACCCAAAGAGACCAGACGTGTTTCAGTTAGGGTTGACCCCAACCTTTTAGGGGCCTTATACAATTGATTAAAACCAAAGCCTTGAATTGCACATGGAAGTGAATTGGCGGCCAGTGCACATCACAGGTGTAAAGTGTACCCTGCAGAAAACACTGCCTACAAAGCAGACCTCCATGTTCCATGCAAACTGAAGTTCTCATGAGGTTTTCAGCTGTAGCCCCATGTAAAGCACATTGCAATGACCCAATTGCGAACTGACAAAGACCCTGGTGATGGAAGCAAAATCCACAGCCAAGAGAAAACCTTCTAGCTAAACGGAGGGAAAAAGCACCCATGATTGCTGTTGCTACCTGGACATCCAGAAGCTGCTGTAGATCCACCAAGAACTGCAGGTTATATGTCACAAACGGCAGAAAACTCCCCAGAAATAATCTTCACCAAATCTCCTTACAGCTTCCCACAGCCAACAGCAATTACCTCAGTTCGGTCTGGGTGGAGTCTCAGTCTACTAGCTCTCATCTCCACCCCGGTCTCCGTTAGGCACTGTGTATATGCCAAATTCTAAACTCAGAGAATGTTCACCCTCCAGTCTGCACTCCTCATGCCTGCAGAGGCCTAAGGAAAAAAATGTGTTTGGAAACCAGAGAATGGATAGGAGCCTGGACAGGTCCAGGCATGCCAGCTGATTCTCTCAATAGGGCTCTTATTGCTTCGACCAGGCAAAAAAGTCAACATGGAATAACTGAAGAGCTCTATCACTGTGGTTACCAGCCAGGGCTCCTGATGTGCTCATTAGTTTAAAAATACAGAGCCAGATCCTGAGCTGGTGTAAATCATTGTGAGGTCATTGACGTCAATGGAGCTAAGCGAGTTTACCCCAGCTGAGGATCTGGCCCACAAACTGGAAAAAGGAAACGAAAAGGTCTACATACACAGCATGCCATCTATGGATTTGTGGATAAACATCTTTGTGAAAATGGTAGAGGCAACTACAGCTAACTCCACCAAAACACTGTCAACAACACTCTTTTTAGGGCCAACACTATTATTAGATGCCAAAGCACTATACTCAGTAAGACAAACCCACCAGATGGCACCATCTATCTAGAGGAGCAGAGTACAGTGCTGTCTGGGAAAGTATTGCATTAACTCTGCATGAGAAACATCACTTAGCAGCTGAAGGTAACACCAGTACATAACTTTGGGAAAACTGCAGCCTACTTTCTTTTACTGCTTTTTTAGATGTTAAACATAAACAGCCCAAACCCACAAGCTCTCACACATGGAACTCCTATTGCAGTCCATTGGAGATCAGCCTGCAGGATGCTTGTGGGATCATACCCAGAAAAATATCTTTAATGAAGCAATTTATAATAAATGCAAAGTATTTTGGGCAAGGATAGCTAAGGAAAAATATAGCACACTGTAATGCTGAAAGGACCTGATCCTAAGCTCTTTGAAATCAATGGGAGTGAACATATAAAAGTGTAAACTTATGGCTTGGTTTGGGGCGTGTTCAGTTTGCAACATGTATTCAATTTTTTTTAAAGGAATGCAAAAAAAAAAATCTAAATCAAGAAATTACTCTTACTTTACATAAGAAAAAAAAATTCTCATACCGAGTAAGAAATAGAATGAACACAGTAATACCAAAAAAAGGAGTTTGTATTATAATAGATATATGATGAGCAGGGCCGGCTCTGACCTTTTTGCCGCCCCAAGCAACAACAACAACAACAAAAACAGGGTGCAGGGCGGCCGGACCCGGAGGCAAAGCCAAAACAAAAAAAACCAGGGCGCAGGGCGGCTGGACCCAGAGGCAAAGGAAAACAAAAACAAAAACCCTGGGTGCAGGGTGGCTGGACCCGGAGGCAAAGCAAAAAAAAACCCCAAACCCCTGGGCACAGGACGGCCGGACCCAGAGGCAAAGCAAAAAAACCCCCAAAACCCTGGGTGCAGGGTGGCTGGACCCAAAGGAAAGCAAAAAAAAAAAAAAAAAAAAAAAACCCAGGGCGCAGGGTGGCCGGACCTGGAGGCAAAGCAAAAAAATAAAAAAATAAAAAAAAAAATAGGGCAGCCGTGCCGCCCTACGATTGGACGGAATGCCGCCCCTTAGAATCTGCCGCCCCAAGCACGAGCTTGCTTGGCTAGTGCCTGGAGCCGGCCCTCATGGTGAGTGTAGGTTCTAACAGCTTGCAGACACGTTTAAAAAAAAAATCACACTGGGTTTGAATTTAACCATGCTACGATTTTATTACAGGCACCCCAATGGCTACCGGGTACCTACAGCTGAGATGGTTCCCTCTATTCCAAACCCTTGTTTTCAATCATCATTTTCTTCAAAATATTACGTTTTGGAATGAAAATTTTCCTGCTTGATCTCAACCAAGGAGAAAATTGTTTGAATTTTGCAAACAAACATTTTACAGCTAAGCAATTTTTCAGATGCTTTATTGCACTTAGATTATTTACAAATCAGCTCTTTTGAAACTTCAAGCTTGGCACATCCGTAGTTCCAAATACATCTTTTGCCTGGTTTGGATAGATACCACTATATAAAGGTGAGTAAATCTAAATGTGACATAGGATGATAACCAGGTTGGGCCTGATCTTCTGAGATGGGAGTGCCCCCAGCTCACAGTGACTTCACTGTGACTTGAGGATGCTCAGCAACTTGTACAGATCATTCAGCATTTCACAAGATCAAGCCCTAAAACTAGTCATCGGGCCACAGTTTTCAAATCTGTGTGCCTCTAGTTAGTCAGCTACATTCATATTTGGACATCCACATAAATGGCCTGCTTTTCAGAGCATCCACAGCTCCCACTGAAATGAGGCCACTTATGTAGGATTTAACAACCTAGCTTTAGGAATCCAAGACTGAAAATATTGGCCGTAGTGCGTGTTCAGCTAGATTGTTTTGCATACCACGGGATGGTTTACTTACCTGAGAAAATGCCTTGCTTTCTCTTGTTCTTCTTTCATCCTCGCTAGAAGAGGGGTTTCTCCATGATATACACCAACTTCCTTTTCCAATTCCTCTAACTTGTCAGTAAGCCTTCTCTGAGCTGCTTCTATGAAGACAATCATGTTAGTACATATAACTTACTGTGTATTCATTAAAATAGTGCACGTATTTAACTACAGTAGAATTGCATAGACCAGGAAAATGTAAATTTCTTTGACATTAACATCTTGGGACCCAATCCTGAAACTATTCACTATACAGCAGTGGCTCTCAAACTTTTTTACTGGTGACCCCTTTCACATAGCAAGACTCTGAGTGCGACCCCCCCTTATAAATTAAAAACACTTTTTTATATATCTAACACCATTATAAATGCTGGAGGCAAAGTGGAGTTTGGGGTGGAGGTTGACAGCTCATGACCCCCCATGTAATAACCGTGCGACTCCCTGAGGGGTTCCGACCCCCAATTTGAGAACCCCTGCTATACAGCATAATGCTAGTGCAAATTAAGCACTACACCTGGCAGTAAGTGTGATGGATTGGGGGCTATGTCTGGGCCAAGGTATAAATTCCATTTTAGTTTTTGTTAATGCCACGCTGTATTTCAACCTCCATTTTGAATGTAACTTTTGAAGTGTCTTTGAGCATCCATTTTGTAGCAGGAACTTGACAGCTAGTGAAAAGTCTGTGTCTGAGGAGGTGTGACAGAGCAATCAAAGACCATCAACACTGAATGGCTCTACTCCAGTGGATCAATTATTATTATTAATTATTTGTATTGTTGTAGCTTCTCTACCAGCAGGATCACTGACATTGAACGACTCTCTGCCCAGACATTCCTTGTATAAGAAATTCCTTCACTAAGCCTGTGTTTCCTTGCTTTCCTGCCATGTTGTCCCCGAAGTGTGTAACTAGAAAAACCAGAGCTCCCATAGCCAAGAATGGAACGAAGGAGAGGGATGTGTATGAGCAACAAGGGGCTCAGGCACTGGTTCCTGGGTCCAGGCAATCAGACTGTAAGGTCCCACTGCCCAAGAAGAGGGTCAGACATGGATCTGCAGCTGGGAATGTGCCTGAGCTAGGAACAGTGACTATCCACTACTCGTATCCAGATCCTGGGAGTGTATTAGTATGTGGGATTCAGTGATTGGATCCAATTACTACAGACTAGAGTCCATCCAGAGAGTGGGACTGGACCAGGTTGTGACAGTATTTGCAGGATCAGGCTCTTGGTTACTGTAAATCCAATTGGAATTCACCCCCGTTAAGTACAATGTGCTGCACCAAAAAATTTCTAATTCAGAACAGAGGAGCCTCTCAGAACTTTCACCTGGACATCAAACCGATCCAGAGGGGAAAGGAGACTGAACATGGCAGAAGCACAGTAATAAATAAATAGATAATTAACTTCCACTCAACCCCAGAAAATAAGTAACTAAATTGCATGGGCATGTGGTATTTTTATAATTTTAGGAATTGCAGTCCTGGGCTTCCAGGGGTCCAATGAACCAGAAACCACAGGGCAGGCTCTTTTTCTGCCACTGTAGTTCCAAGTATTGTCCTTATCGCTCAAATGGAACTAGAAAAATCCCTCCTGAAAACCCACTTCCTCTGCAAGGCTCTCCCCACATTAAGAAGAAATGTAAGAGGATCAAATAAAATATAAGATTAAATCGAGTTTGTAATAGGGTTACCATATTTGAACATTCAAAAAAGAGGACACTCCACGGGGCGGGGGTTAACCTTTGCTATTGCAGTGCCCTCCCGGACGTTTTTAGCTATTTAAATAGGGTTACCATACGTCCGTATTTTCCCGGGAGGAATTTTTAAAATTTAAAAATTCCTCCCGGATGGCGATTTAAGAACCAAAAAGCCTGACATGTCCAGGAAAATACGGACGTATGGTAACCCTACCTAAAGTTCTTGTTTAAAAAGATGGGCCTGAACTAGAAATGAGCTCCGTTTCACATGTGTGGATCCCAGCTGCTCCCTGCCCCTCTCATTGAAGCAGGTGTGCAGGGTTACTGCCCTGGGAACTGCAGGGCAGCAGTAGACATGGGGCCGGCTGCAGACAGGGGCATGGGGCAGGGCTAGCTGGAGGCAGGGGGTGTGAGGCTGGCTGCGGGCAGGGCAAGGGGTGTGTAGCTGGCTGGAAACGGGGTGTGGGGTTGGCTGGAGGCAGGGGAGTGCGGGATTGGCTGGAGACGGGGGGTGTGGGGCTGTCTGGAGGCAGGGCAGGGGCTGACTGGGGGGTGTGGGGCTGGCTGGAGGCAGGGCAGGGGCTGACTGGAGGTAGGGGCTGGCTGCAGGCAGGGCAGGCGGTGTGGCAGGGGCTGGCTGCAGGCAGGGGGTGCGGGGCCGGCTGGAGGCAGGGGCCGGCTGGAGGCAGGGGCTGGCTGGAGGCAGGGGGTGTGGGGCTGGCTGGAGGCAGGGGCCGGCTGGAGGCAGGGGCTGGCTGCGGACAGGGTGTCGGGTACTCACGGGGAGAGCGGCTCGGGGCAGCAGCGCACAGAGCAGCCCGAGCCGAGCAGGAGGACTCAGCCCAGGCCAGCAAAGCAGCCAGGGACCCGCCAGGCAGCAGCAGCGGCGGGAGCCCCAAGGCCAGGCCTAGCAGCAGCAGCGGGAGCCCCAAGGCCAGGCCCAGCAGCAGCAGTGGAGCCCCAGGGCCAGGGGAGCAGCACAGCAACAGGGCCCGTGCCCAGGGCCAGGCGGCGGCCACATGACTCCCGCTCCCACAGCGCCGCGCCCCCGGCCGGTGTGGGGCCGGAAGAGGAATGGCATCACTTCCTGGCTGGCCAGAGCCCATCAAAGCCGCAGCGCCCCCTCACACAGCGGGGTGAAGCGGGTTACACATTTAGCCGGGGCCGGGCGAGCATCCCAGACACACAGCTCCTACAGGTAACTCTAGGCTTACCATGCCTCCCTATTTTCCTGGACATGTTCGGCTTTTTGGAAACTCCTCCCGGACGGCGATTTGAGAACCAAAAAGCCGGACATGTCCGAGAAAATACGGACATATGGTAACCCTAGTTTGTAAGGTAACTCTCCCCTCTGGTTCTTCCAATGCATCCTGCTTTTTCTTGTGGGCTGAATGTCTCCTATACTGTAAACTCTTCAGGGCAGAGGCTGTCTTAATGTCTGTGTCTTGCACAGTGCCAAGCATGTTTGCCTGTGCTTAATAGCAATATGAATTAATTACAAAATGAGAGATGTGATGTTGGCATCTGAGCATATGGCCGGGAACCAGGATATAACAGGCATAACTTCACTGACGATTCACCAGGGATGAATTTGAACCCCTCAGCTTTAATCCCAGATCTCAAACCAGCTCCCATTCTGGCCTTGTACATGACACTTAAACTCTCTCTCAGTTTCTCCATCCCTAAAATGGCAGCAACTCAACTTTGGTGACAACTCTGGGTGCGGTGAGGATGAATTAACAATTTGTAAAGTGCTGTGAAGATGTGAAGCATTATGAGGGCTAAGCAACCACACCTACACATCCACACCGAAACAGTATTAAATGATATACAATTAGTAGTGGGTGGGCTCAGTCCAGCTCCAAGTGCACAGTTGCTCTCCTCATGAAACCAGTTACAAGTGGCGCTGATAGACGTCCTTGTTGGCAGTCTCTGCAAAGAGGCCAAGACTGGAACGGGCATATAGACTGAACTATCCCCTCAGCCCTAGCGGGAGCTTGGTTTTTCTAGGTCAGGGCTGAGGAATGTTGGCATGGTGGTTGGCATGGCATGGGATGGTGCATGCACTAATGGAGCATGTGTAGAACAGAGATGCAAGTACGGCAGTACGGTCTGGTACGCTGTACCAGTAAGATATTTATAGCCGGTACTCCATATCGGAAAGACACAGGAGCAGAACGCGGAGCTGCTGGGTGGCCATACACCCGCAGCTCCTCCAGCGTGGCTGTACCACCTCCATCCCTGCCCCCAGCCCTTCCATGCAGCTGCATCTCCTTTCTGGGGTCTGTACAGCAGCCCTGCCAGAGGACAGGGCTGGGGGCAGTACAGCCCGCTGGAGGAGCTGCCAGGTGGCCCTATGTTCTGCTCTTTCGCCTGTGGTTCCGGAGAGCCCTGTGGTTCAGAAGTCTCCGGCGCAGCGGGAAGAGGACAGAGGCCTGCCCCCCCCAGGTAACGTGGGTTGGATCATGGGGAGGGGAGAGCACCTGGAGAGCATGGGGCCCTGGGCTAGGGGTGGGGCAGGGAGAAGTCACGTGGGGTGTCATGTGCCCCCCCCCTTTAGCTGGTGCCTCCCCTTTGTGTCCCTCCCATGAGTGCAGTGTACTGGTAAGAAATGAATTCTACTTGCACCACTGGTGTAGAATCATTATAAACCAAGAAAAATTCAACTTCTACTGACATGGGGAAAGAAGTTTTACTTAGCCCTTACCTAGCGTACCCAGAACTGGTTTTCTTTGTGCCCTCTCCTCTGCAAGAGTTTCTTTACTTTTGAATGCAGGGAATAGGCTGGCCACCAGATCACATGTGGAGGGTGATGAGTGCAGATCTACATTTTTAACATCCCCAACATTACTCTCACTCCTTGGCTCAGGCTCTCTTCCACCTCTCGCAGATCTCGGGGGCCGAAAGGGAGACTTTCGAAGAGAAAAGCAAGCCTTGTTTCCTTTCAGCCTGGCAACCCCGTTACCAGACTCACTGCTGCTTGTGCTGAGGGAGAGATCCTGCTTGCCTTTTATCTCTTGAGCACCCAGTTTCTTTGGAGGTGGCTTGGTGTGCTTTTTCAGGGCCAGCTCTTCTGCTCCACTGGGCTCATCAGTAGCATAATCAGCATCAGAGAGATCCAAATTTTTGTCTGTGCGACCTGCTTTCTGAGGCATGTGCGTTGTGGGAGACCGAGTGCAGTAAGATTTGGGGTCATCCTCACTGTCAGTGGATGTGCAGCCTGACCCACTAGACAAAGGTTGAGCATTCAACCTGTTGGCAGCACTTCTATTACTTTGCCACTCTTGCTGGTGGCTGACAGATGTGATATTCTTTTTCCTGTCCATGCCTTGAGTTGATTTGTGGGTAACTTTCATTATTCTGTCATTAACCATCTTAAACCCAGTGATGGTTCCTCTTTGGGTCTCTGGGCTTTTGCTCACAGTGTAATCTTCATTGTGGCAACTGCTAATTCCTTTCACATCTGGTGTGAATTTGAGGCTTGTGCTCCAATCCATCTGCTTGGTTTGGCTTCCTTCTAAATTCTGAAGCTTAGAACCTTCTTGAAGGATTTCCAAGGGCTTTTCTGCTCTCTGAGTTAGATTGCCCCTCACACGCTGATCCACAATATCTAGGTCCTTTTGAACTGTAGACTCCATGGAACTTTTGTCTGCTTTGTCTGAATGTCCTAGAGAATCAGTACTTTGAGCTTTATTTTTCTCACCTATTTGTAGCTTCATTTCAGTAATTTGTTCCTGACACTGCTGCAGGAGTTCAGCCCAGTTCATCTGCAGTGGTACAGCAGGATCCTCCTTTGCACACACTTCTCCACCACCTCCTTCTCCTCTTTCTTCTGGGCATTGCTCAGGATCTCTTGCCTTACTGTCAACCTGAGCCTTTATTTCACTCATGGAGATAGTGCAATTTGTATTCTTCTCATTAGAGAGCAACACCGTGGGGCTGCTGGCCCGTCGATGTAAACGATTTAAATGTTTCCCCAGCTGTAATTTTCCTGCATCCTGTTGGCGAGGCAAAGAGAAGAGATTCTGGCAATCAAAGCTAACTCTTCTGGGATGTTTGGCTTGTCCTTTCACAAGGTTCTCTTTATTTTTTTCCAGCCTTGCAATGCCTTCTCCACGTTTCAGGAAAGATTTCCGAGGGGTTACTTTAGCCTCACAGAAGTTCTGCAAATACCAAAAATTATGTTTAAATTATGAGACATTCTTCAAAAATGGAGAGAGAAATCAGATCCCATTAGGCGGAAGCCATAATAATAAAAACAGTTTCTTTGTTGTATGCCACATTTTTCTATTTTCCTTTATATCAACACTTTTTAAAAACAGACAATGCTAGTTTTCCAGCATTGATACTGCTCAAGTCACACAGCACAAAATAAATTCTCACAGGGAGGAATATTATACGGAGATAATGTTCAAACAGTGTTATTTTAGTTAATCATTTTTTAGAAAGTCCTAAAAACCCTTCCAGAGTATTTGGTTAACATAAGTTAAAATTCACTTCTGAAATGCCCAGATATTTTTTGTAACCCTGTTAATTCAGTCCCTGTGCACAGCTATCTTAGAATTTTTATTTCCATGTGATCAAAGTGTTTTCCTATTTCTGCTTTCATAACAATGAAATAGTTTCGATATCTCAGATGAAAGGTATAAAAAATGTTAAAAAGTCATTCAATGATCACTTTGTGGCTAAGGCCCTGCATTTCTTTTTAAAAAAAATAAAAATTACAGAAAAATATATAAATTAACCTGCAAATATCTGCCTTCATGGTTCTGTGCTCTCTGCAACAGGTGATGACATCAAAGCTAGCACAAAATCATGTCCTCTTTTTCTAAGCTCAGGTATATGGACAAATTACTGAAAGTCAATGGGACTTGTGTTCCTAAGTAATTTTGGAACTTTTGAAAATCCCTCTCAACATGCACAGAATTGAAAGACAGCAAACAAATAAAGGATATCATAGAAGGCAGAATGATAGACAAATGTAATGAATATAACTGTGCATTACATACCAAATAATTCACTACTTCATTTTATTATTACATTTCCATGTAGAAAGAAATACTAAGATTTCCCAGAATTTCAGATTAAAGTGAACCATGGATGCCTGCTATTGTGCTGATGTGATCTGGCAAAAGCCTCCCAAAAATTCTGAGAGGTGTTAAAACTCTCCTTTATTTAATTTCAGGCCAGTGAAATTTATTAACGTAAACACCTTTGCTTTTATGTCATCTGGACAGCACTAAACGGTGTAGTGAAAAGGTTTATGGTATTAAGTAGTTTGAGTTCTATAAATCTAGATAATCTTTAAAAAAAAAAGTTTTCTTACGTTACTTGTATTTTTATAGTAGTACCTGAATTGATTGAGGAATGTATACTGTATACTGTATCACCTTGAAGTTTCCAAATGTTATACATTCTATTCTGGTTTCAGGGCCGGCTCCAGGCACCAGCTTCTCAAGCAGGTGCTTGGGGCGGCCGTTCCCGACAGGGGCGGCAGTTCCAGGTATTCGGCGGCAATTCGGCGGAGGGTCCCTCACTCCGCCTGGGAGTGAAGGACCTCCCGCCGAATTGCCGCCGCAGATCGCGAGCGCGGCTTTTTTTAGATCGCGATCGCGGCTTTTTTTTTTTTTTTTTTTTTGGTTTTGGCTGCTTGGGGCGGCCAAAACCCTGGAGCCGGCCCTGCTGGTTTAGTGATATAGAGTACAACGTTCTGGTTTGTGGTGATTATTTTGTCAATTTTGCAATGCTTACTGATAGATAAATTAATGGATAATATTTAAGAGGAGAAAATAGTTGTTTTAATAATCTGTTTATAAGGATAATTTTCCTTGAATTATATTAAAGTTGACCTTTTTCTGAAATCTCACACACCCAGGGATGAATTCCCAGCAAGTGGTCTCAGATTTTTTCTTCACTTGAGTTTTAATTGTATTTATTTGAACTGGAAAACCTAGCTGTAAACAATAGGTCAGCACTTGACAGTTTGCATAGTTGAAAATTACCAGGCTAAGGAGCCTTCTGATTAGAGCGGGTCAGGAATTTTGAGCGGGGAGAGAGGGGAGATTTTTTTGTTGTTGAAAAAATGCCAATTTGTTGAAACCAAAACTTTTCACAGGAAGTAGTTGGATTCAATGCATTTTTCAATTCAAAAAATTTTTGTTTAAAAAAAAAGATGTTGATATTTTCAAAATAAAAAATTTCTTGTTTTCTGGTTCAAAACAATTTTTGCACAGAAATTTACGCTAATTAGAGTAAAAAAAGTAAAATAAAATAAAAATGGTCAAAATCAAAATGACAGGTTTTGATTGACCCAAACAGAATTTATTTTCAATTCATAAACATTTTTGAGAGTCCAACTTTCTGTCCTGATTCAGACTGGGGAAAAAATGTTGCAATCTTGAAAACTGTCATTGGACAGGAGAACCATTTCCTGCCCAGCTCTTCTTCTGATGCTTAACCAACCTGTGAGAGATTTATAAGAACCTTCTAGATTCTGTATTATGCTTATCACTAAACTAAGATAGTTTACTCTTTCTGTTAACCTCATGTCACATCTGTTCTAATGTGCAAGTGTACCCCATTATTGTTCAGATATCTGAATTGAACACGAACTACACATGACACCATAAAAACTTTCAAACCCAAAATGTGTCCTTTAAGCGCTAAAAAGGCCATACACCCTCCATGCCACAGAAGACCCAAAGCTTGACAGAAACAATATGTTATGATGGGAAGCAAGAAGCAGAAAGTAGAAGCCTCCACATCCCTGTGTGCTGTGGAAGCAAGACTAGGGTTGTTTGTGGGTAGACAGCAGAATGGTGGCATGGACAATAGATCTTCAGACTGCACTGATCCACTGGACCACAAAACTGTGTGTGTACACAAGGAAAGAGATGCTGTACAGCAAGCTACAGCTGCTACTAGGGCCCATACACTGTACCAGCAGCTATGGCCTGAGTGAAAAGGTGACTCATACCCACCTCCAGCTCAGAGGAGGGAGGAATTCATCCTCCTTTACCTGTGCTTTGCACCCCAAGAGAGAGAGGAGTGAGGTCCAGTGGACTGAGTCTTGGACTAAGAGCCAGACACGTCTGCGTTCTGGCTGTGATATTGATTTCCGCAGTGACCTTGGGCAGCCACTTACCTTCTCTATCTGATTGTCCCAATTTGTAATACACTTAACTCACAAGAGTACTATATGGATCAATTAATATTTTTAAAGTTATCTGGGGGTGGAAACTACCACACAAAACCTACAGAAACAAGACGAGTGAGGTAATATTCTTAACTGGACCAACTTCTGTTGATGAGAGAGACAAGCTTTCGCGCTACCTGAAGAAGAGTTCCGTGTAGCCCGAAAGCTTGTCTCTCTCATCAATAGAAGTTGGTCCAACAAAAGATATTACCTCACCCACCTTGCCTCTCTAATACCCTGGGACCGACATGGCTACAACTACACTGCAAATGCAAAAGCAAAGAATTTTTATTTTTAGGCGTCCTCGGTGCCTGCAGGGAAGTCTTATCCACGTCATTGCTATGAGTGAGAGCTGTCATGTGGTTCCAGACAGGCTATGGCCCTAAGTGCTCTATTATTCAGAAAGCACAGTGGCTTCACCCAGTGCAAAGGTTCACACATGATAATACAAGCAAAGGATTCAATAAGAAACCTAACTGGGCCACCAGAAGCCTAGTCTACAGTACTGGCTTTGGGTGACTGCAAATGAGTCATAGCTAGCCCCCAGAGAGGATATGAGAACTACCAGCAGCAGCTGTGGGGCTTCTCCTTTAGCTCAAGTGGTAGAGGCTTGTGTGTTTGGAGCTAAAAGAAAGGGGTCTGGTTCAACTCCTTAGATTTAAGTATTTTCTGTAACAATTTTTTCTGATGTCCACACCTATTAATCATATTACACTAGGCTAACAGTTTCAAACTTGAATGCCTAAAGTTAAAGCACTTAAATCCATAATGAGGCACCTATATTAGCAGTCTGATTTCAGTTGTTGAGGTGTTGGGCTTCTGACTGACTTTGGATTTTTCAGCGTCTCTGAAAATCAGCCACTAATTTAGGTGCCTATATATGGATTTAAGTGCCTAATTTTAGGCACCCAAGTTGAAAAATTTTGGCCCTAATTTCTACTACTATTTCACATTTTATTCAGTAGCACCTACATACTAGCTATCCCTTATGCAAATGGGAGTACTAAATGACACGCAACAACTTATTTCCTTCTGTGTTATCTCTAGTGTTACTAAATATGATACTGGAAAAAAGAAGAACAGCCCCTAAGGATGAGATAAGTTTGCCTGCAGCTAAGGCAGGTATGACTGTTTTGTGTAATATCATATAGAAAGGAAGATAATGTATCAGTTTGAGTTTGTGCGTTACTTTGTTGGTGGACAAAGAGGAAACAGGAATCTATTGCTCTGGGTTTCCAAACGTTTGATACTGAATTGTATGTCTTCCAGGTCAGTAAATATAGCAAGGTGGCAGAGCTGGTAGACAGGATTGAAGATAAAATGCAGGTCTCAGTCACCCCAATTTCAAGTGGACAAAAGCCACTGCTACATTTGACACTAAGGGCCAGATTTTCAAGAGTGCTCAGCACCCAGTGGCTCCCGTTGTGACACTCATCCAGTGTGCTGAGCGCTGTTGAAAATCTGGCTCCTACCACATTGTACCCTTGCTGTCAGTCTCAGCAGAAAGGACTTAACGAGCCTTGGAAAATGATGTGTCTTCTCACCCCCATTCCCACATAGCTCATCCAGATCAGGTTTGGAGTACAACGTCAATAAGGCATGTGAGAAGTCTGGACTGTTAGTGTCCAAGATATACCTGTTCTGTGAATTATTTGAAGATCTGTCTTCAGGGCAACCAAATCAGAACATGTCACCAGGATTAAGGGTTTGATGCTGCCCAAGGTGCTGAGCACTCTGGCCCCAGTTCAGCAAAGCACTTAAGCACATGCTGATCTTTAAGCATGTGAGCAATCTCACTGATTAAGCACGTGGGATTACTCATGTGCTTAATTTGCAGGATTGGGACCAGCATGCTCAGCACTGGGCAGAATGAAGCACTAAATTCACATTAGAAAAGACAAAAAGCAGAGGGACATGATTATCAAACACCACCAGTTTTAGGATAGGGAACGGTGACCAATGGAATAACAGAGCCATCCTGAGATTTAATTTAGTTTAAATAAACTGGAGGAGGCTAGAATATAGGCCATGAAGTACCTAGATGAGTAGGATACTGTGAATATTAAACAGCCCACAAAATGTCAGCAATATCATAGGCAAACAGTGCATTTCTGGGGACACAACTTTAATTTGTGGAAGCTAGTCTAGGCCCCTCTAGCATTATTAACAGGTGAGGGGAGAAATTCACCCTTGTGCAAAGAGCCAGAACAAGGCCCATGTACCACTTAAGCCCATAGGGACTTGTAGAAACAAGCTGAACAGTTTCATCAATACAGCCAATAACACAGTACCTGCTGGTGGTTTTCTGTTATTTGAGAATCTACTTTAAGTTGTTCTTCAACAAATTCTTCAAAAGTCTTCTGTCTTACACCAATTCCTGGTCTGATTGGTCTAGGCAAAGAATAAGATGGCATCAAAAGTAATGACTTCCCAGCTATCTTTCTTTATAATTGTAGTACAGCTGACCTCTACTTCCAATTTCAAAGGTAATCTGCATTTTTTTAAAAGGGGAGGTGACAGAGCAATGAATGGAGCATAACCTGGCACCAATTAGGGCCAGGACATAGGAACCCATGCCTAGTGCGTGGAGCCAGGGTCAAAAGCCAGGAACCAGAACCGAGGGTTAGAGCTGCAGTCAGGAAAGGGAGCAGGACAGGTCTGGAGTAAGGTCTGTCATAACAGTCAACCAGTGATCCACCTAGTAGAAGAGACAGCTTCCTGGAACTCTCTCCATGCTTAAATAGTGCTCCTCTTGGACCAACCAGAGGTCACGGGGATACTGCTAATTGAGGCTTCCATGTGTGACGTTGTGCAGTCTATATGGTTTTATAAAAATATAAGTGAATGTAATGTAATTGGGATATGCTTCATGCAAAAGGTCTCTTGTAAGGTATCATTACAAAGCTCATAATCTACTGAGTGTGATCATCCTATTTGTAGAAATGTACCACTCTTGTATCTAAAACTAGAAATATAAAACACAACTCTGAGGGCCTATTGTAATTATGTAAAGTGTGGGCCATTAATGATGGTTTGGAATCTTGATGACTCCCATTAACAAGGACCATTGTCTGCAGATGACTGTGTTTACCTGTGAGTCTTCCTGTATATGTGTGTGCTGGCAAGTAGGTAATGAAGTCTTGCAGTGACATGTGATCATGTCACCTGAACTGGAATCCATCTTTAACCTGGTGCTTTTCCAGTGAGGGGGGGTGAAAACCCAGAGGGACAAAGAGTTCCCGCCTTATGCAAAAGATATATAAAGGGGTGGAAGAGAACAGAGAGAGGGAGGAGCCATCATGGAGAATCCCCTAGCTAACACCTAAGCTGGAACAAGAGCTGTACCAGGGAAAGAATTGTGCCCAGGCCTGGAAGGTGTCCAGTCTGAGAAAAACTTACTGAAGCATCTCTGAGGGTGAGATTATCTGTATTTAGTTTGATTAGGCATAGATTTGCGCATTTTATTTTATTTTGCCTGTGACTTACTTTGTTCTGTCTGTTACTACTTTGAACCACTTAAATCCTACCGTCTGTATTTAATAAAATCACTTTTTATTTAGTAATTTACTCAGAGTATGTATTAATACCTGGGGGAGCAAACAACTGTGCATATCTCTCTATCAGTGTTATAGAGGGCGAACAATTTACGAGTTTGCCCTGCATAAGCTTTATGCAGGGTAAAACGGATTTATCTGGGTTTAGACCCCATTGGGAGTTGGGTATCTGAGTGCTAAAGACAAGCACACTCCTGTGAGCTGTTTTTGGGTAAACTTGCAGCATTGGGACAAGTGATTCAGACCCTGGATCTGTGTTGAAGTGGACTGGAGTGTCTAATTCAGCAAGACAGGGTGCTGGAGTTCTGAGCTGGCAGGGAAAACAGAAGCAGGGGTAGTCTTTGCACATCGGGTGGCAGCTCCCAAGGGGGTTTCTGTGATCCAACCCGTCACACCATGGATGGCAGTTCCTGTGGTGCCTAGTCTCCCATGATTTACAGTGCATTGATCATGGCTCTACCATAGCTGCCAGAGTGTGGCAGGGCAGCATTGGTCATCTGGAGCCCTACAAACCAGGGTTCTGGCCCTCTGGATCCTTACAGGACCCACCTTTCACTTTGAAAATATCCTGTGTGAGCCTGAATATATGTTTTACAGCCAGACAGATAGCAAATTTCTCCTAAAACACTCGGAAATGGAAAATACCTAAAGGAAAAATAAATCTCAAAAGCAGGACTATTTTCCAACCCTGCACAGCCTGCTTATTCCAAGCACTTGTCCCAGACCCGCACCAGCTCCAGCAGAGAATAACACAGTGAGAGGGAGAAGTCTGAAATACTTGGTGAAAAAAGCGACATTTCACAGCATGCCCTTACTTTGTCAGAGGAGAAAAAGCATGTCTGTAATGCATTGGAAGGCCAAATGGAAGTCTCTGAATAACAGACCAGGGTAGTGAAGCAGAGGTAAACCTTTCAGTATTATACTGGGGATGTATCTAAAAGCTTATTTAAAAGGTCTCTGAAGTCTCAGGGAAAGCAAATCTTGAAAACATCATAAGATGTGAAAATACAAGCATGCTGAGGACACATATGGAAATATTTTTGGAGGGTCTTCTTAATTTGCCTTAGAAAAGCATCTCAGTATTTATCATTACTTCCTCCTTCCGGGTGGATGATCCTTGCTTGCTGATGACATTATTGCCGGATCTGGAGCTCTCTGAAGCTCAATGAAGAGTAAAATTATGGCTATAATTGTTGCTAATGCTCAAGAGATGTCTTGAGGCACCAGGTGATTTTTTTATGCATAGGCTTAATCACTTGAGGAAGCTAAGGGCTGCATTTTCAAAGGGCCTCAAACTGGCTTTCACTTGTTTTCATGAAACTTTGCACTTGCAGACACCATTTCAAGCACTAATTCCCGTGTGTGAAAGTTGATACATTCTAACACGTATGCAAGAATGGGTTTTGCACTTGTACATGCTACCACCTGTGTGTGCAGGTGCTAGTGCTCGAAAAGCGTGTGTGCAGGTGTTTGTATATGCAAAAATGGAGGGTGCTTTTGCAAAAATTAGCCCTAGTCTTCTTGCCCACAGGGGTCAGCTTTTTTCTTCCTTGTTTCCTGCTGCCCTGCTTCTTTGTAAACTATGCATAGTTGCTAATATTTAAAAGTTGTTTTTGGAATAATTAGGGTTGCCCCAGGGAAGGAGGAGTGAGTGAAAGAAAGTGTGTGTGAGAAGTATCTGTGTATGTAGTGTGCATCTCAGTGTTGCCAATATTGGTATTTTTTCTTAAAGCTTCAGCTCCAGGAGTCCTCTGATTTTGTGAGAATCTCAGCTTTCATTTTTAAAAACCCCAGTTTTCTAGCCCTCAAGACTGCAGAGAAGAGCTGGAAGATTTGAACCCGAAATTCAGAAGGCAAATGAAAGAACCCCAAAATTATCATTTTAAAAATCTCATTCTGGGGTGTGCGAGGCTGACTCATTATTATTATTATTTTTAAACACTTGTGGCTGGCAATCCTGAATCTTGGGGAATTCTAGGTTATTTAATATGAATGTTTCCCTGTGACAAGGTGTAAGGGTGCTTTGACATGAAAGGGGTTATCTGGGTCCTCACTATCACATAGCTGAGCTAGGCAAGATTATGCAAGAAAAGAGGAAGCTACTGCAAAGGAGGCTGTTGTAGGGGGAAGGGTGCATCCTTGTTCCCTTTCTCTTTAATTACATAAAATTTTATATAGGCAAAACCCATGTGTGACAGTCTTTTAGATGGCATTAAATATGGTCTTAGCTGTCCTTTTTGGGGAGGAAAAGAGAAAAGGTTAGTTGAGATGATCTTGAGCAGTTCTTGTAGTTGAAGTCTGGTCCAGTTTCCTTTAAGGCAAAACAAGGCAAAAGCACATGAAAGGGGTGAGAAAGGAACAGTAAAGATAGGAAATGCAGCTTCTGCCTCTGGGGCTGATTTTCACTTACAACCTTGCTGCTAGAAAAACACAGGCCCAGCACAGTCAGATCAGCCACTCGAACACCTGGCAAACTTTTACCAGCATCAAGCTGTGTTTAACTGTGCTTTTAGCTGTCCTTCACAGCAGTGTAGCAAAAGGTGGAGCTGTCTCGGCTGGCCAGTCTTATTAGGTAAAAGGCAAAAGGAGAGAGATAGGAAAGAGGAGAAATAAGGGAGGGTGGGGAAAGAAAGTAAGACATTCGGGAGGGGGTGACAGCAGGTTCACATCCCAATTGTTGGTCAGGATTTAGCCAAAGCCAGTGGAAGCAGCAATGCCATCTGGTTCCCTCTCTTTAACTGGGTCTGGTGAGGATGCCTTTGCAGATGAGAATGACAAAGGCCCAGCAGTGTCGTGGTGGGTCCCTGGATCCCTAGATCTGACAGGGCGGCAACCCCTGATGGTAGAACTTGCTTCTTACAACCCAGGTATCCCATTGTTCCTTTCAGTGATGCTCAGATGGGCAATATCAGACAATGGGTGACAATTAACATTAACCAATCAAAACACATGTTGGTGATTTCAACTGCAAACATTTCCTTCCATTTCTAGAATTATTCAGCTCAGTCATGCCAGCCAGTAACTTTAGCAGGAGCTTTAAAGACCCTTTATCCCAGTTCTTTAATGTAAACAGTCCAATTTGTACCAGTCTTGGTCTCCATCTTTTACTTTTACAATCAATTGTATATAATAGGCTAAATTGGACTTCGATTACCTGGGCAACTTCGACAACAAAGCTCTCTGTACAACAGTCCTCTCCCCTCCCAGCTGTCTTAAACTGAAAAGGCCTCGGGGGGTTATTACCCAGTAGTTTGAGCTGATCTGTTCTGGTGTGTTTGGAAACCCTGTGAAAGGGATATGAAGAGGCCCATCACTGGGACTTTATTTTATTTCTCTGGCTGGTTAGCCTGCACCCCCACTTACACCGGTGTGCTCAGGGCGTCTGGCCCCGTCCCAGCACACCTCCTCCATTTGACTGTTTTTCTAGGAGGTGATTGAATGTTGTCATCGGGGTTTCTGCTCTGGAGCTGGCAGCCCTATCAAGGAGCCATGGAACTGTCCCACCTTCACCCATGCACACAAGCTAATCTCATAATAGGGAAAGGAGCTTTGTCTGTGATACCCATTGATATGCTAGCATTTGCAATTTACTGTATGCAGGGGTGCTGGAACAATTTTTATAGTGGAGGTGCTGAGAGCCATTGAACCAAACTGTAAACCCTGTATTTAGAAACTACTTCAAGCCAGGGGGTGTGGCAGCACCCCAAGCACCCCTAGTTCCAGCACCTAGGACTTTATGTGTATAAAAGTGAGGAAAACTAGTAACTGTTCACTGACAGTTTTATCTGTATCATTGTAAATGACAAACTAAACCCTTTCCTCACCTGTCTTCCAGGTTTCTAGTCCTTGCGTCCATCCTTATGCCAAAAGGGGAAAGGGGAATCTGTTCATCAGTTTGCTCTCCCTCTTCTTCTTTAATGGCAGGCAGAGTATTAGGACAAGCCTCTTCCTTTAGTGGGCTTTCATCTAAACAGCAGTAAGGAGGGACATAAGAAGAAAGCCTTGACATTTTTCAAGTTTTCTATAACTTCTAAGATTTTTTAATGTTTGAAAATGCTTCCTGGAATATTTTAAACTTAACTAGACAGAAGAATGAGACTCACAAAAGACCACAAGAATCTCTAATCCCTAAATCTAATGATTACAAAGAAGGAAAGTGAAAATGAATTCATTTATGCTCGTTCAATGTATAAAACTGAAATTAACTGGCTAGTAAGTGTATTGCACAGCATTGCTATCTGCTGGATAGAATTAAACCTGCTCAAGTGTGTCCGTTTATGTCGCCTACTAAATGGATACAAAAAGAGCGGCATGTCGTTTTTGTAATAGGAGGTGTTGTCACAAAAATGTGCCAACCCCTCACACTCTCCAAACTGAACCAACTGGCAAGACTCACTACAGCTAGTAGGTTGTCACTTTGATAAAAGCCTAATACTAGTGTCAACCAATGGAGAATTACTTCTTTAGTTCAAATCACAGAATTCTGTGGTCCAGGAGCAGAAGAGCCTATGTTTGATCCTTCATGTTTAACAAATATGACATTGCTGGCAACTCGTGTCCACTCTTTGCAGCACAAATACAGCAAGCGCTACTGAAGCCCTGTGGAGACATCTTGATTTTCCTCTCCAACAGACATCCCAACCCCCAATGCCAAGCCAAGCTACTCCAGCTTTGCACAGGGGAGAGTATTTTGCTCCTAGAGAAAAAGCATCTGCAAGTGTTTAATGGAGGTTAACAACTAGTTTCATTTAGCTTGAATGACTTAATGTAGGTGATTTACCAAGAATCAGATTCACCAGGAACTGGTGCATGGAGATCTAAGTTACTCCTCTTTGGGATCAGCTGTAGTTTAGTTTATGGCTGGCACACTCCAGAGGAAGTAAACAGAGCAATGCTAATTTATGCCAGATGGAGATACAGCCCAAAGAGTTTAAGTGGCATGTTCAAGGTCACACAGCAAGTTAAGTAGCAGAACTGGAACTAGAACCAAGCTCTCCTGGCTTCCAAGCCTGTGCCCGATGCACTGAGCCATGCTGCGTCCCTTGCCTTTCTATATTGCCTGCCTAACTCTGCAAACAGTGCCAAGATGAGCTCTCTGATATATGAGTTGCTCTAGCTCTACAATTTTCAAACTAAGAGGAAGAATAATATGCATAATGCGCAGTGTACTGGAGAAAGAAAATACTCTTCATAACCCCTCCCAAAACACACTTAGCATGTTTCCTCTTTCTCTTACAGGAACTCGATACATTGCTCAGATCTGTTCCTGTAATTCACCTTTGCTGGCTGTGATTTCCTCTTCTTGAGCATCTTGTCTGGAAAGTTTTCTTGTGGGGCTTCCAGCACTTTGAGATAATGACTCAATCTCTTTCCCTATAGTCAGAGAAACTCCTTTTTTTTTTTAGTTTATATACGTTTTGACACTTGTTGTTAGTTTTCAAGTCTAGGGCCTAACAAAACACACCCATCGTAATTTCGACTAGGCCCCAGTTCAGCGAAGTACTTAAGCATATGCCTAACCAGTCATGTTTAAAGTCAGGCACTGGCTTAAATACCCTGCTGAATGGGTCCCTTGGTGTCTCCCACTGTAAAAGGAAACCATACCATTGTGCTGTAGCTGGTCTTGATATGCAATAAACTTAAAGGAAGCTAGGGCAAAGGTCTGATTTACATTTTCTCCCCTTGGCACTTAATTGCCTTCACCATTTGCACTTTTTTGCATCCCTTCCATAATAAATTCTCCCTGCTTTACCATGGTTTCTCATTTCTTGTTCTTGCTATCACTTTCTTTGACCACTTTGGCTTTGCTTCCTTCTCACTCCTCAACATTTTCTTATAAAGCAGTTTCTCAACTACCAGTCTGTGGACTGGCACCAGTCCCTGAGATCTCCCTGAAGTTTAGGAAGGCAGCAAGCCAGTCTCTGTTATCAAAAAGGTTGAGAAATACTGTTGAGGATGAGTATCAGGGGGTAGCCGTGTTAGTCTGTATCTACAAAAACAACAAGGAGTCTGGTGGCACCTTAAAGACTAACAGATTTATTTGGGCATAAGCTTTCACGAAAGCTTATGCCCAAATAAATCTGTTAGTCTTTAAGGTGCCACCAGACTCCTTGTTGTTTTTGTTGAGGATGAGTACAGCACAGTGTGATACGGGGGGAAAAAAGCCAGACTGGAGCTTCCATCCCTGTCCTTTTAAGGCAGGACCACCTGCGTCTGTGAAAACACGGAGAGTGCTAACACAGAGACTTCCTCCTTAGCTAAGCAGATGCATCTATCACCTTTGGAAGCCATATCACTTAGTTCCTTCTTATCGTCTCTCCCCTGGAAACCACCATGTTCCCTACACTCTATGACTCAACTTTTTTATTTTAATCTAACATTTATTTCTGTTCCATCCACATCAAGAAGCCTCTGATTACTTGGTTAGCACTGGAAATAGCATGGCCACCATCTCCAACTAGTGGGGAAATGAGTTTAAAACTTTATTTCAAACCTTTTAAAACAAAAAAAACCATCAAAAATCATATAGATTTTAGCTTTCATGATTGGCACAATGTCCTTGGGTGCAGATTTCCAGTGCCTTGGTTAATTCCCCACCTGGACTTCGAGGTTGCAGGCGCTCCCCTAAGGTTTCTGAGCAGCTATTGTTGGGTGAGGATGCTGGGGAACGTCTCTGAAGGGAAGTCTGCGTTATTGATGGACTGGTTTGTAAATGTCCGTGGTTCTGGACTGGTGAAGAGTTTTCCAAAGGGAGCTGGACAGGAAACAAAGTGGCAGGAAATCTTGGAAGTGTTGGCACCATGGCAACGAGCTGGGAAGGGGTGCCGGGACAGACTGAAAAGCCTGCGATAACAAACAAAGGAGAAAAGTCAGTCTGGTATAGAACCAGTTCTGACCCAGAATACTCCTGCTAAACAGGCATTGTACTAAAATACTCATTTTTTCATGTTTACCGGTGTTTACATGTTCAGCCAAAATGCTAAAATATTGAATCTTGTTATAAGATTTATTTTTAATGTTTAAACTAGGCCTACCACAACCACCAGTTACATGCCCATAATTATTAAACACCACATAGATCAGAGCATAACTCAGCTGACACATTGTCATTTAAAGGGTCCTCACAAAGTACCCCCAAGCAAAGAAAATCAGGTGCCCTCCATCTCTTCTAGGCCAGCTCGTCAGGCAAAAACGTGACTAAACAGAAAGGCCTTGCAATGGCTCCCAAAGGGGAACTAAGGCATTCTCAGTGCAGTGATGGAAGTGAGGGGGCCTTCCCAAAGAGCACCCAGACACCAGAAATACAGAGTAGGGACTGTCAGTATGAGCACTTCTAGTGTCAGGGTAGAGCACCTGGAGAGAAGAGGTTTCTAGACATTCTAGATATAACTTTAATACCGCTCTGAAATATTTAATTTTGAAGGGACTATGCCTCCTAATGAGATACATCAAATAATAAATTAAATCTATTCCATACTGGCTAGCAGCTCCAACTAGATGACCAGGCCAATCTCATCTTTCCTTGCTGGGCCCCACTGAATACTGGACTTGAACTCAAGGTTCTGAATTGTTAGGAGGTTTTACCTGCAATGCTGTCCTCTGCCACCAGGGACTATAGCTCTAACTACTAGACAGATTCCCCCTGCCAGGAACCTAGCTCCCTGTTCTTTGCCTCTCTGATTGCACAGCAGGGAAACAAAGGAGCAGCAGCTAACAAGGGAGGCAGAGAAAGCAAGCAAGCAGAGGCACCAGGTCAAACCTGACTTGTTTTGTAGATCTCTTGGAGATTTAAAATTCATGCCCAGTATGAAGGCAGCATACGACAGGCCATCACTAGGAGGGCCATCACTAGGGGGGTGCGAGGCCTAGGATGGAAGTGACGAATCCGTCACTTCCAGGACTGACTGCTCCAGCCAATTGCACCGGCCCGAGGGGCCCCCCAAAATGCGAGGCCCAGAGCAGTCACCCCAATTTGCCATACCCAAGGGACAGCTCTGACTGCAGAATTAGGGCTGCTAACTTTCTAATCGCACAAAACCAAACACCCCTGCCCCTGCCCCGAGGCCCTGCCTCTACCCTGCCCTTTCTCTGAGACCCTGTCCCTGCTTGCACCATCCCCGCTCTCTCCGTCGTTCACTCTCCCCCACCCTCAATACTTTCACCGGGTTGGGGTGCGGGAGGGGGGCGAGGGCTCCTACTGGGGGTGCCAGCTCTGGGGTGGGACCAGGGATGAGGGGTTTGGGGTGCGGGAGAGGACTCCAGGCTGGGGCAGGGGGTTGGGGAGTGGGGTGTATGGGCTCTGGGTTGGGAGTGTGGGCTCCAGGTGAGGCTACAAATGAGGGGTTCAGGGTGTGGGAGATGGCTCCAGGCTGGGGCAGAAGGTTAGGGTGCGGGAGGGGGTGGGGGGTTTGGGGTTCCAGTGGCACTTACCATGGCTCCCAGGAAGCGGCTTCCAGGTCCCTGCAGCCCCTAGATGCATGGGCAGCCAGGGAGCCTCCATGCACTGCCCTCGCATCTGCAGGTGCTGCCCCCGCAGCTCCCATTAGTCATGGTTCCTGGCCAATGGGAACTGCGGAGCCGGAACTGGGGGAGGGAGCAGCACACAGAGCCTCCCTGGCCGCCCATGAGTCTAGGGGCTGCAGGAACCTGGCGGACGCTTCCAGGAGCCACGTGGAGCTAGGGCAGGCAGGGAGCCTGCCTTAGCCCTGGGCCTCCACTGCACCATCGACCGGACTTTTAATGGCCCAGTCGGCGGTGCCAACTGGAGCCACCAGCGTCTCTTTTCGACCAGGTGTTCCGGTCAAAAACCAGATGCCTGGCAACTCTATGCAGAATGTATCTGGTCTATAGGGTAAAGGGTCTATCATGCTGTCCCAATTGTGTCATTTTTGTGTCATTTGTGCACCAATGGAATCATCAATAATTGGTCATGAGACTGAAAAAAAAATGTATTTTAATATAAAGATAATATATGACATTATGTTCGCTAAGGAGAGGGGTTAAGACCTTCATCTTACAGGCAATGGCTAGAACTGCCTGTTACCCTCAGAGTCTGGTCCTGCCCCATCTGATTCAGCACATTAGTAATCCCCCAGAGTAAATTGCATTTCACATACAATGTAAAGCTAAGTTCCAACCACCCTGAGATTTTTGGCTCACATACACTGATTTCCATATGGAAAATGTTCTTAACAGATGGCTTGGCCTGGCCACACAGACAGCTGCATGCTCTTTGCTCAGACCGCGCTCTGAAAGTCATGACTTAGAATCATAGACTCATAGAAGATGAGGGTTGGAAGAGACCTCAGGAGGTCATCTAGTCCAACCCCCTGCTCAAAGCAGGAACACCACCAACTAAATTCTTCCTCACCTCACCCATCTGTCTCTTCTATGCTGTTGCACCCTTCACAAACCATTCCTGACAGCTCCACTTAACTCCTGTGCACACTCCCAACTTGGAGCCTTCTTCTTCCACACTTGGAGCAGACTCTCGGAGGAGGGACACTGCTCACCTACGGCACCTCATGTGGGTATTGTGAGGCATGGGGACAGATTCTGCCCCCCGAAACAGCCCTTTTAAGCAACTGCAACAGCATGAAAGGTCTGCAATACCCCTCTAAGAAATTATCCCAGCACAGGGCCAAGAGCCCTTCACCACCCTCACACACAGCCCTGGCGTAAGGGCATGGCTAGGAGCAGATCAGGAGTGGGGATGGCTAGAGTACTTTGTGCTCCAGTTACTCTAGGCTGCAGCAAAGCCCACAGCAAAGGCCACCCTGGGGCTTCTCTAACTTGTACCTGGGGCTGCACCAGCCCCTGGAGCACCCCAGAATTAGGGAAGACACCTCTGCATCTCCCCACCTGTTCTACATTTTCCAGGAATTCACAGCTTTTCCCTTGGATTTCTGGGTGGCTCCTGTTAGTCTTTAAGGTGCCACCAGACTCCTTGTTGTTTTTGTAGATACAGACTAACACGGCTACCCCTTGATACTGGGTGGCTCCTGGATTCCTAGATAGGAGCTCGCCAATCACAGGCTCCTTCTGCACACAGCCAGGGAAAGAGAGCAACTGGCGTTTGGCTGACTCTCTCCCTGTGAAGCACCAATCAAGTGTGCTTCCCACTGCTACCCTCTGAAGGGCTTGGAGAAAGCAGTCAGTCCTGTGGAGAAAGCTGAGCAATTCTAGGAGGAGAAGCATAGCTTCCAACTTTCCCTGGGGGTGCTCAACCCCTACTCAACCCTAGGCCCCACCCCCACTGCACCCCTTCCCCTAGTCCCCCACCCCTGCCCCGCATCTTCCCACCACTGCTCCGCCCCCACCCTGCCTCTTCCCACCCAGTCCCACCTCTCTTCTGAGCAAGCCCCATTCCTGCTCCTTCCCCTCCCTCCCAGCGCCTTCTGCACGCCATGGAACAGCTGATCCGCGACGGGCAGGAGGCACTGGGAGGGAAGGGAAGGAGTTGATTGGCGAGGCTGCTGGCGGGCGGGAGGTGCTGGGGGGAGGGGAGCTTGGTCCTGGAGTTCCCACAGAGTCGGCGCCTATTAGGAGAAGGGTACTGAAGAAAAAACCACAACAGGTAGTCTGTGTGTGTGTGTGTGTATACACAGAGAGAAAAGAGTCAGAGAGAGAAGTGTCATTTGGGTTTAAAAAAAAACTGTTCAATGACTTTCAGTTCCAGAAACTGGAGTCATTTTAAGCACACTGGGGAAGAAATCATGTGACATTATGTTACTGCATTTCCAGTAAATTCTCTGGGAACGGCAGTGTAATTAGTGTCACTTAATCCAGTGCTAGTGACTCGTTAGTAACGAGACTTGAAGTACCATTGTTCAGACACGCAGAAACATGCCACCCCCCTCTTTTTTTAGCTGCATAGAAGTGGTAGACATTAAAATGGAATCATCTCTCTTATTGGGAGACTGATTTTCTCAATAAATCACCATATTTTCTTTTCCCTAAAAAGGATGGCAATATAATAGTGACTTGTTTGTACCATGGAAGGCTAAATAACACTTAACACTTTTCTGGGGTTTTACATCTGTAAAGCATAAATAGAGCCAGATCATACAAGGAGCTGAGCATCCTCAACTCACATTGTTCCACTGGGAGTTGAATGCTCAGTGCTTCACAGGAGGTGCAGATTCAGGCCAAGATTTCATGTTCAGGAAACCATTCTGTGTGTGGTTTTGTGTACACACATCTATACGTATGTATAAATATACACACATACGTAGTACAGTTTACATTTTATTTAATGATGCTTAATAGTGGTTTACTTTTGACCTCCTGATGCTGATGGTATACTTCCTTCTCTGAGAAATGCAGAAGTAATTACAGTATTAGGAGGAAAAGAAACCCTTTTTTTGGGGGCTTTAAAGTGTAACATGATCCAGAGGGGTTTCAGTTTTTCAGTCCTTTTGAGGAGCCAGCAGAAAATGACAAGTTCTAAATGCTCTGTTTACAATGAGGCTGTGGAAATAGCCATGAACATCCTATTAATTTTGGAATTTGGGCTGGGACTCACAAGCAATGCTATTGCTCTGTGGACGTTCTACTTCCGTTTGAAAATTTGGAAGCCACACGCTGTCTACTTGCTCAACCTGGTTATCGCAGACGTCTTGCTGAACATTTGCCTGCCGTTTCGACTGGCGCTTGCTCTCAGGTTTAGCATTATAGAGACATGGGATTATAGAGAGCGACTCTGTTCAGTAATACTCTTCGCACTGTCTCTTTCCCAAGCTGTCTCCATCGCATTCCTCACTGCTGTGGCTCTGGATCGCTATTTCCGGGTGGTCCACCCTAACAATAAAACCAGCTCTCTCACAGCCAGGAATGCTAAAGTCATTGCTTGCTTGGTTTGGCTTTTAGCAATTGGATTGACTGTTGAGATCCTGGTTGCTCCTCAACCCAAAAACTCCACTGAGTGCCGCAGTTTCACCCTACAAGGAGAAGCCAACTTCTACAGCATCTGGCATGTCATCGTATTCTTTTTGGAGTTTCTCGTTCCCTTTGGCCTCATTTTGTTTTGCACAGTTGGCATCATCAGGAAGCTGAAGAAGAGCCCCCGTGATTTGAGCAGTCAACCTAAGCTGCGGAAAGCCATGTTGTTAGTGATTGCAGTGGTGGTGGTGTTCGGAGTTTGCTTCCTGCCTAGCGTGTTGGGCAGAGTGCTTGTGTATATTCTCCAAAGCTTTGAAAGTTGTGCAGCTTTTCGTTCTGCTGTGAATGTATTTGATGTTACTATCTGCTGGACCTATCTCAACAGTGCTTTGGACCCCATCGTGTACTGCTTCTCAAGTCCGACTTTTCGAAGTTCCTATAGAAAGATCATTAATTCTTTAAGGGTGAGAAGAAATGAAGTGGAACCCCAGAGCTTGGACATTTCCAAAGATTCTGAAAGTTGAAGCCATTGGAAAGATTCTGATAATCTCTAATGTATATGCCAGGTTGGAAAGGAAACTTTCCCCCCCTCCCCATTACCATGTCTTATCCTGCAAATGAAGGGTCTGTCAGAACTCAGCTGTTCTAAATCCTTTCATTCCATTGGGCTGGAATTCTAGTTAAACAAGTCAAAAACCTAGATGTAACGTTAGGTGATGTATATCAGGGTAGCTCCATTGACTTAAGTGGAGATATGCCAATTTATGCCAGCAGAGGATCTGATTATTTCTTTTTACAAAATCTACAGTCTAAGGGCCCCGATCTTGCTCCCACTAAAGTCAATAGTAAAACTCCTACTGACTCCAGTGGAAGTAGGGGATGCTGTCTTAAATCAGTTTAAAATTGTGATATATACAAAAGCCAAATAGATTCTCCAACCCTTAAAATTATTTTCTTATACTTAGCTGTACCTAATATAAAGATTAACATGAATGAAGCTTTACAAGCAGTTGTTCCTTATATGTTGACTGAAACTTGAATTTAGATTATAAATAATTCTGTCCAAACTAGCCATGTTCTGTTCCTTCATGTACATGTGAGGCACTATTGTTTTATTTTTACAGGGATAGAGCAGGGGTGGGCAAACTATGGCCCGCGAGCTGTCTTAAGCTGGCCTGCAAGCTCCCGCTGGGGAGAGAGGTCTGGGGCTTGCCCCACTCCAGTGCTCCAGCCGGGGCGCTGGGTTGGGGGCCACATCATGCAGCTCGGCCACGCTCCGGCGCTCTGGCCAGGGTGCAGGGTTGGGGCTGCAGCACATGGCTCCTGGAAGCAGCCGCATGGCCCTGCTCCAGCTCCTACGCGCTCCAATGGGAGCTGCAGGGGCAGTGCCTGCGGATGGGGCAGCGTGCAGAGCTGCCTGGCCGTACCTCCGCGCAGGAGTTGGAGAAGGGACATGCCGCTGCTTCCGGGAGCCGCTTGAGGTAAGTGCTGCTCAGAGCCTGCACCCCTGAGCCTCTCCTCATGCCCCAACCTCCTGCCCCAGCCTTGATGCCCCTCCCGCTCTCCAAACCCCTTGATCCCAACCCAGAGCACCATCCTGCACCCCAAACCTCTCATCCTCAGCCCCCACCCCAGAGCCCGCACTCCCAGCTGGAAACTACACCCCTTCCTGTACCCCTGCCCCAACCCTGACCCCCTCCTGCCCTCTGAACCCCTCGATCCCAGTCCAGAGCACCCTCCTACACCCCAAACTCCTCATCCCCAGCCCCCCCCCAAAGCCCCCCCCCCCAACCAGAGCCTTCACCTCCTCCTGCACCCCAACCCCAATTTTGTGAGCATTCATGGCCCACCATACAATTTCTATTCACGGATGTGGCAGTCAGGCCAAAAAGTTTGCCCACCACAGGGATAGAGGGACTTTATTGTCTTTTGTCAAGAATGTTTCCTATACATAGTACAGCAGGAGTGGGGGAAGTGAAACTGAAAAAGATTTACATCTTTGATTGCAAAATGCTCCCTCTGTGAACCCATGAAGCTTTGCAATTCACTCATTCTATTATCTGGTGGAACAATATCTTGGGTCTAGTGAGAAATGCTGAGGTGTGGACCATATTTTACCAAGAATCATTATGAATTGCACATACTATTTCCTGATGGTCTAATTTTTAAGTCAAGTTTTTATTTCTTTACCAATCATTATTTCTGCATTATAGAAATATAAAAAGATAGCAGCGTGAAGGTCCATTTAACACCCAGTCCCCTACAATCACAGAAGATGGACCATGCAAGAGACACCCATAACATCCTTAAGGATCATCGGTCGCTGCTGAATGCTCTAACTAAGACCTATGCAGTGTAGTTATAGCTGTTTCAGTACCAGGATATTTGAGAGACAAGGTGGGTGAGGTAATATCTTTTACTGGACCATTCAAGAGCTCTGTTGAGTCCATGATTTTTAGTGATTAACAGAGTTATGACCCTGGATTTATGGATTATTACAAATCTATAATCCACTAACCCCCTTTTTGTCCTATGACTGCAAAGGTGTTAACAGGCCACTCTACCTTGAATGGTCCCTTAGAATATGAGCTAGCTACTTATGCTAACCAATCTGTTCCACCTTGTATTTAGCTGTAACGCTCTCAGTATCTTTCCCAGAGCTGAAGAAGAGCTCTGTGTGGCTTGAAAGCTTGTCTCTCTCACCAACAGAAGTTGGTCCAATAAAAAATATTACCTCACCTTAGCCAAGACCTGCCAGTCTGAGTCAGGGCATGCAGGTTGTCCATTGGAATCTAGGTTTCCCTCCATCCCTTACATACATACATACATACATACACACACACACACACACACACAGTGAAAAACCAGTTCTGAGCTATACAAGAGTAAAAAAGTATCAAATGTTGAGTTATATTTTCCACCAGAACTCAGGGATTTAAAGAGTCAAAACCTGTTTGTTCCAGCACTTCCCCACTACCAAAGCCACCGTCCTGCACCACATTGCAGTCTGAAGCTAGTCCCATAATTTTACACCCTGACACCCCTACTCAAAAACACACCATGGTAACCCACAGATGCGCAAAGAATTCTGTACTGCTTCATACTATACTATATATGAGGGACACAAATGGAACATGATTTTCTTTACAATGACTGCACAGCCTGTATTTTTTGCGAAGGGAAGGAGGTGGGGGAAGATGGAAGGACATGCATGCCTGGGGTTGGAAAAAGCCTGTGTCACTAAAAGCATGGAGAAATCATTTAACAGCAGTTTAACCACATAAAATATGACCCTGTCCAGAATTAGTGACATTTGCATCGTAAGTGTTGGTTGAACAGTTTAAAGCTACTTGTGAGCTCTGCAATCCTAAGCATTTTGCCAAACCTATTCAGAATTGTGATAGAAGACCTTTTCTAAGGGATGCAGGTGATCCATGATTACAACATTGCAGGAATCATTGTTCATGGGTTCTTGATGAACTAGAGTTTAGCCTAGCATACGTTATGGCATGTCCTACAGCTGCAGACCACCAGCAGTGGAAAGTTTGTCCTCAAGGCATCTCAGCAGCACAAGATACTTGCAATCCCCAAATTGGGTAATGTAGCCCAGAAAGTGGAGAGGGGAGGCCAGGATGCCAGAGCAATGTACAGATGCAGGCAACGTTTGCCAGTGGGGCACTGTGGAGCCCTGTCCAAAGGAAAAAACTGTTCCCCCCTGGTGGAACACCTCCAGGAGGGAACCAATTCAAAGCTCCTTTGGCTTTTCTGTGCCTCATTCTCTACTTCCCCCTGCTTGCACTCATGCAGAGGGACCCTGCAAAACCAGACTCCGTGCAGTGGGTGAAGATCCCAGCTGGTCCCTCACATATCCAGTCTCACTTGCACTGTGGAACCACACCCATTCCAAAGTTGGGAGGGGGCAAGGAAATCCCTGCAGAGGATGGATTCTCCTTTTCTCATCTGCTATGCTGATGGCATTTTCTGGCACTGCTACCATTAAGGAGGAAGCTGTTCCGGAAGTTATATTATAATCTTGTATTGTGGGGAAGAGACTGAATTATCAGCACTAGAAGCCCTGTCTGCTGAATCCCTTCCCTTCCCCTTCTCGTCTAGTTTTGACATAGTGAGAAAGAAGATATTTTAGGTTTTAGCAGTGCCTCCCACTACACTAAAATTTATTACAACACTAATGAATTTTAATCTAAACTTTAGTCGACACATGTACATGAATGTCTGTTAGTATTAAACAAAAATGCACTTTTACACATGAAATGTCTGTAGGAAATACTTAAAGTCAAAGAAAAGTTTTCTGGAGTTACCATTTTTGTGGTGTGAATAAAATATTTTAGTACAACTCTCAGATGAAGATCCTTCTACTTCCTCCGACCAACCCCATATCATAGCTTGAATTTATTCTGGGAACTACAGCATTTCATTGTAGGAATGTGAACAGCTGCCACGTACAGTACTGAGTTCTTAGGAGGAAATCCCGGTAGTACCTGGGTTATAGTATGTGATGATTTTCTGTTGTTCAGTTACCAGCCTTTGCAGCTGCTCCATCTGTTCCATCATCACAATTTCCTGCTGCCCTGGGCTCTGTAAATAGCACCAACAAAATGAATTAAAATATGCTCATCTCTCCCTTTTAACAGGAAGGAATCTTTCTTTTCGGAGTCTAGTTTTGAGGTGTTTGTTTTTTTTAAAAAGGTGATTCCATTGTTTTATTCCAATAAAAAGAGAGTGTATTTGTATTTAAACATTTTTTTGCAGAGATAACGCTCAAAGAAAACAGCAGTGTGATAGGTTAGAGCCTTGCAGCGGGAATGGGAGCCCATGGGTCCTGCAGGACCCGCTGGCATAATTCTGGGAGCAGATAAACTGTACTTTATTGTGGGAGGGATTGGGTGGGCAAAAAAAAGCAACAGCCAAAAAAAACCAGACTGCAGTAATTTGTGGCTAAACACTAAATCTCTCATCAGTTTGTCATAAATAGAATTTCAGCAATGAAAAGCAAGTTTTTCTTTTTCTTAAATAAAGGTTTTAATACTTAAATTTAAATGAGGGATAGAAAGAGATTTCATGTCCATTATAACAGGAGTTAAAAAAAATCAAAAAATGGTCAGTTTATATATATGTATATATATATAAAAACTGACAATGTTTTTATTTTTTTTAGTGGCACGGGGGAATCTGTCTTTCTTGCAGGATTTGTGGGATCTAAGGGTTTTGCAGGTGGGAGTGGGATAAAAATGCAAGAAACTATGTGGGACCCGGTGGGAGTTGGTATTGCAGGGCAGGATGGGAGCCAGGATTTTAAAAATAGTCGGGCACAAGGCTCTGTGCTAGGGTATCAGAATCAGGAAGTGAAACTGACCATTTTTTCCACTGTCCAACTTGAGTGAAATTCTAAATGTAAATTAACCACGTAAATGATGAAAAGTAGAGTTTTTAAATTCTTTCACTTGCAATAGTCTATGATACTGTTAGTAACGTATATGGGAAAAAAATTAAACACAATTTTAATCTTGACAGTATTCTCACTCACTTTCCCAAGCTTTGATGTCTTATTGCAGTTTTTACAGTCAAATCACACATAGTTAAAAACATATTCAAGAGTGAATTATTTCATAGTGTTATTCAGTATTATTGCTGGTAGAAAAATACACACGTTTAAAAAAAAAATGAAATTTTTCCAGAACATTTTTCTTTGAAAATTTAGACCACTCTATAAGCCAGTCAAAAAGCAGTAAAACATTTCTGCAAAACAATTTCCTTGAAATTTCAAGTGTTTTAAACATTTCACCCAGCTCTATTAGAATAAGCTATATCAGTAGAGCGAAACACGTTTGCTGGCAGATTTCTGAGCTGCTATGTCAATAATTCATGACCTGATTTGCAGAGGTACTGAGCACATACAACTCTCACAAAAGCCAATGGGATTTGTAGGTGTCTCCGTAAACCTGGGTTCTATTCTCAGCTCTGCCGCTGACCTGCTGAGTGACATTGGCCAAGTCACTTCACTTCTCTGTCCCATTTGCCCTTCTATTTAGACTCTGAGCTGGTCAGGGCAGAGACTGTCTCTTACTACATATATGCATAATGCTTAGCACAATAAGGCTGTGATTCACTTAGGGCATCTAAGTGCCATAGTAAGATAGATAGATAGATAGCCATGTTCCACTCTTTCCACATGCTGAAAATGCCTTACCTGCTTGGCACTCTGTGAATTTGGGCTGGGTGGGGGTCATAGAAGAAGAGAGAGAATGGGTAGAAAGGAGAGATTTAAGAGTGCCCCTAAAATTTCAGGACTTTCAGCACTCTACAGCTGTTAGTGTCACAGTCATAGGCACCTCAAGCATTAAACTATTACGGAATAGAACAGGTCAGGCGCTATCCTTCTATCCCCAACACAACTCCCTACCTCCATAGAACTCCTGGTCCAGAGAAACAGAGACCCAAATCTGCCCCAAATTAAAATGCTGCTACTAAACTGCCCACTGCTCCTTCTAGTCAGTCTCTCCTTCTTTCTCTCTCCTTCACTCGTGCACTCCCCATTCACCTTGTTTGTCTCCTTCCCATCTCTCCCCTTCTGCTTTTTGGCTGTTCCCGCCACTGCCCTGCTTTCTCTGTCCTCTCTGTTGAACAAAACCTCCAGCCCCTAGCAGTGCAGGAATGAGTTAAGCCTTGCGGGGTGGAGAGGGAATAGCTCATAACCTAGCAGAGAAAAAGCAATATTCTAGTCTTTGTGCATAACCCCGATCCTCCCTCCATTACACCACCCCTTCAATTTGTCCTCCTTGCCTTTCATCTTTGCTTAGACTGCAAACTCTTTGGGGTAGGGGCCATGTCTTCTTTACGTTCTGTGAAGGCTTAACTCATTTCAGGAATTAAACAAACAGTAATAATGTGACTGTATTATTTCTGCATCTGGTATTTCCCTAGCAGCCTGGCTGAGAGCATTATCTTCATTCTCCTGCTGCCCCTTCTGGCCTCTCTGGGGAAGCACTATACACAGAAGCCACTCAAACATGTTCTTTCTCTGTAGGAGTCTCTAGCAAAAGCATTTCAAAAAGACAGAGGCAAGGACCTATAGGAAAATCTAGGATCTCCAGGACCCTATGCCAGATTTTAACTGCCTGACAATAAACTGAAGATAAGTTTACACCTCACAGAAAATGTTGCAGACCATCTACACAGCAACCTAATCTTAAATAACTAAACCCCAGCAAACTCCATTTTCCTGCTAGACATAGTCTTCAAGTAGGGCCTTGTTCACAATAGCACTTTTCCCAACATTGGTCTATTACCAGGCATTTCCCAGGTGTGGCAGTAGTAAAATAAAGTCTGTGCCTCGTCAACACCACTGCTTCTGTCATTGCTATCTCTAGTGGCGCTGCACAATGGTGGGAAAAGTGCTGAAGATTCCCAGTGTAGACGTACCCTACATTTCAGATAAGCTGTTGCCTATTATAGGTGGTGTCCATAGTGCAGTTTTATTTGGTAGTTAGAAACCCAGTGCAGCAGGCTGCTTTGGTGCAGGAGACAGTGCAGAGCTACTCTTGTCCAGCTGTCTGTCTGCCCCTAAAAGAAGAAAAAAGAGAAAAGGGACAGTCAAAAGGGAAGAGAAGGAGGTGTCGGAGAAAAACAGAGGAAAAAGACACAAAAGTTGAGAAAAGAAAAGAAAAAGGCATAGGAAGAAGACAGAGAATAGTGATCACTGAAAAAAAAAACCCCAACTTTGGTTTTCCATGTCATTGTCACATACATGATATTGTGCTACCAAAGTCTGGAATTCTTCCTAAAGGAGGGAAGTGGAGAGGAATAAACATCAAAATGACAGGAACAAGGGGTGAACAAACTGATTTGTTCTTGGAAAAACGAATTTGCTACTACAAAGTATCATAACGAAGCAGCATTTTATTGCCTTGATGGCTTTAAAACAGCATAATCAGACACAGGGTCACACTCCACATCCTGGCATTGCCACTAAAGCCTCTCCGTTGCAGACACAAAAGTTAGCAGACCTGTTCCTTCTTAGGACAATGCATTAGATGTTATTTGTGCAGTCTTCAAAAACCGGGCGTGATCATACTCCACTGAAATGCAACGAATGCTTAAAGCAAACCCACCTGTTCCATGTTTCTGTAGCATGTGGGTTCCTGACTTATCTGAGGAGCAGGAGCAGCAGCAACAGGACGGAGTGTTTCCAAGTCACTACTTTTACTGGCCTGGACAATTCCAGTCTGAGTTATGCTGGATGCCAACAAATGAGGAAAAAGAGCAGAGTTGGCCAAATAATTGAGTTGCTTTGCATCCTGAAAAGCTTGGCCATGGAACCTGTTATCTGATGAGCTGCCATTACTGCCCATCATACTGCTGTCCGCTGAGTAGCAGAAAGGTGTAAACTGCTCATTGAATGAGCCATTTGTGCTGTTTATCTGGCCCGGGGGCAAAAAGCACATGGCCTTCTCAGTGATTTTGCTAGGAGGTGGCACCAGTCTTGCTGGATCATTGACAGTCCACTCAGCCATATGGTCTTCATCTTTGAGAGTATCTGCTTCCATATCCCGCTTTCTGAACTCCAGCCTATGGACATACAGTGAATGCAGTTGAAAATAAACATGCAGTGCTAAAGCGATGGCCCGAGTGGATCCTACCGACTGCCTCCATTTTTTTTTAAATCCCAGAGCTTTTTTTCAGGCTGAAGGCAAAGGATCTTCCATCCATAATAACTGTCAAAATATAATATTATGCAGTCAGGAAACATGCAATAAAACAAAAACAAAATCCCACATTTCTACCACTTGGAGTGTCCTGCCTGCCAACTGCTCACTATTAAATTCTAAAGTGTCACACAGATGGGAAGCAGATATAAAGGTATATTGCAAAAAAATATACTTTTCAACACCAAAAACATCCTTCAGAAGTGAGCTGACTAGTCCCTTAGCTTCACCGTAAGCCTTTAGGATCAGAAAAATCTGCTTAGTGGCCAAACACCACAGAAGAAACATGGAGAACAGAAGATGATTATGCAAAAAAATGCACTACTGAAAAATTGACAGGTTTAGGTTACTCAGAAGAAAGCTTAGTTATAAAAGGAAGGGGAAAATACACTCATGACTTACAGCCCATTCTCTTAGATTCACGTGATTAAGAAGATTAGGGCATCTGAAAGCTGTGGGACAAAAAAAAGCACATTTCCCTGTTTTAAACTTTCTTAACCTCTCAGTCCTCCTCTCTGAGAGAGTGGCTGGCTGCTCCATTTTCTACATAGTTGACTTTTAAAAGTATTTCATCAGTTGAACTTAGTGGGGTCTTCCAGGTATATTTTAATTAGATTCACAGGCAGTTTCCTGCCTTCTATGAAATGCAATATAGGCTCTCCAATAGATTAAGCTCCAGGATAATTAATGACTTTTTCTCCTGACTTTAATTTAAGTGGTTTGAATAAGATGTACGGACCCATTTTATCTTGATCAGTTATTATTATTAGTTAAGCACTGAAGATGTGCTTGGTGCTGGTACAATACCTAAAATACGGTCTCTGCTTTTAACAGCTTGCAATTGGTATCTCACTGTTGTTTGCATTAGATGTGTAATTTTATTCATGTGAGTAGCCGCATTGAGTTCAATGGGACATGTGATCTGAGTAAAGTTAGGTCTAAGTGCTTGCAGGCTAGAGGAGAAGACAGTGAGAAGACAAGATGTCCTGGGAAATGAGAGGTGGGAATAATGAACAATTTGAAAAAAATTAAACTAAGATATTAATCAGTCAAAGTTTAACACCTTCTTCTTTGTTTGAAATGCAGGCTTCCAGTTTCAGAAGGTGTCTGGAATACAAAAATTTAAATTACAATAGTATCAGAGGGGTAGCCATGTTAGTCTGGATCTGTAAAAAGCAACAGAGGGTCCTGTGGCACCTTTAAGACTAACAGATGTATTGGAGCATAAGCTTTTGTGGGTGAATGCCCACTTCATCAGACCTATGCGTCTGACGAAGTGGGCATGCACCCACGAAAGCTTATGCTCCAATACATCTGTTAGTCTCAAAGATGCCACAGGACCCTCTGTTGCGAAATTACAATAGAAACTCAAAAATCTTAGTCCATCAGAGTACCCATAACATTTCATATATCAGTATGTTATGTGAATGTACAGGGTGTATCACAGATAGTGTACAGGGTTTGCTGTTGCCAGGGCTAGCACTAGCCTTTCATCTCCAGAGAGCTGGGTTCCAATCCTGGATAAGTCCAGAAGTAAACGTGAGTTTGGTGGTCTCATCTTGGTGCCTACAGGACAAGCATTTGCACTGCATGACTGGCAATTTCTATTTAAATACAGCATGGCAGGGTGGCTTGTGCAGAGTCTGTCGGCACCAAGGAGTCCATCCTCCTCTGAGGGCACACACATAATTCCAATTTATGTTTCTGGGAGTCAGTCGCACCTCAGGGGAGGCAACTTCAGTTACCAGAGTCATTGAAAAATCAAGTTGAAAGGTTATGTTGGTTAAAAGGTATGTATAGTGAATATCGGGCTAAGAATCCAAAAGCCAACACAACAGAATGCAGAATGAAGACACAGGAGAAAAAGAAAACCAAGACAGAAGTAAAACCCGATCATTAAAATTATCTGGCAGACATGAAAGTGAAAATATTAGCATAGTAAATAATATTTTATCTTAATTTTCAAGCAGAGTAGACTTCTCTTATTTGAATAATTGCAAGAATATAATATTCAGCATTCAACTACTAAACCTACATATTGTATGTTAAAAGACTAGCACTAACAAACTTTATACATTAGAATCCTGTTCCAGGAATTAATATTTCTATTAGTTATGAGCCCTAGAGAAGGTACATTTTGTAGATTACTTTGTACTACTTTTACTTTGAGTGTGGTTTTATCGTAAGGGTTTTCTTTTAATATCCTCTCCTGGCCTCCTTTAAGCTTTCCTTGTGAGCTAGTGCAGTTGACAAGCATGGAGCTGTAGTAATAAAATTATTGTACGTGCCAAACACTAAACAATCCATCACTCTGATATGATTAGTGATTTGGGCTGCTGAGAATGAAGCACAATGAATATTTTCAGGCACTTTGGACATGACATTACATGCTGTTGCTTCCAGGCTGCCAGATTTTATCATGCATAGCATAAGCTTAATTCCTTGAATGCCATATATTAATCTCACTCAAGGCCCCAGACAATTCTATTGGCTGTCACTGATTAGAAATGGAAGAGCCCTGCATCAGCATTGACCTTCTCTTTTCTTCCTCTCCTGAGATCCTCAGTGTTGGGAGAATTCATGATCACTGATCCAGTGTTTCCAGATCCACTTATTATGATTAGTACCACTTGCCTCGCTCCAGATCCAGATGCCAAAGTCAGAGTGAGGACAAGAGTATCAGTTATAAGTAGGCTTGGCAGAATTTGATTTTTTTTTAAATAATTTTGACCAATAATATTGACTTTTATTGTTAAATATTTTATTCTATTTTTATCAATTTAAATAGTCACAGATGCACAAAATTATGGGCTTTAAGCTTATTTTTATCTATTTAAATTTTCATTGTTGTGGGAAGTTATGGAGGGGTCAGAGGATATGGGAAGGTCAGACAATAATTATTAATGAAGTAGATGTTGAGATTCAAAAAGTTTTACACTTTATAATGGTTAAACACAAACTGTCAACATCACATGTTTAGATATACAAAGTAAATATCTTTACATCAAACCCTAATAAGTTCTCACGCAGCCTTTTTCTTATTTTGCCCATCTGTATTTTCGATTATTGTCAATGGAAATATTTTTTCAACAGTATGTGTGTGTACTGTGAAATCGATGTTTACTGACATTTACCCAATAAAAATCTAATCCTTCCAAGTCTAGTTATAAGACGGGGGTGAACTGGACTGAAGATATTCAGGGCTGGTATATACTAAAAGTTAGATTGACCCAGCCACCTTGCTCGGGGATGTGAAAAATCTATCCCCCTGAGCAACGTAGTTAAGCGGATCTAAACCCTGGTGTAGACAATGCTAGGTTGACGGAGAAATTCTTGAGGAGGTGGATTAAAATTACAGCAATGGGAGAACCCCTCCTGGCTGCTGAGATAGTGTCTACACTGAAGTGCTACAGCAGCACAGCTGCAGCCATCAACTACAAAACCCTCAGCTACAAACACGCTGACTGGAGGAGATATCCACTATCAGCAGGCACTTAATTAAGAAGCTTAAGTAGCAACAACAAGACTCACATTTGCCTCTTTAGAAATCCAAGACCAATAAGATAGATGTCTGTCAATGTGGGGGTTTTCTGTAGTACCCATCACTGTACTATCTAGGTGCTCCCCTGGTAAATTAAATGTGCCTGGTGAAATATTCTGCTCTTCTCCTTTCTCTCAAATAAAAAAGCATTGTTTGGGGAATGATATTATAGGTGGGGCTGGTAGCCCCACCGGTTACTAAATTAGCCTGACATTTCTATTATAAGCAACTGAAAACAGGTTCTTATAATGTTGCCAAACTGGAAATGTTTGGGTTGAAATGTCCCATGCTGGATGTCTGCTTCTGGTTGAATTTTTTTGGAAATGTTCAGCCAAAACAGTTCAGTCATTTCCGAGAATGAGACTAGGAAATAATCTGTTGTTTTGCCCAAGTTAAAACATTTCTGACAACCTTTCCTTTGAAAAGCGTTGGCCTGTCCATGCTTTGAAGTGGGGGCTTGTAATTTGGAAGGAGGGTGGCCTTTGTGTCAGAGATGCATCTTTTGCTATTCCTGTGAAAATCCACCGAAATTTGGCCAAGTTATAAACCTTTGAAAAAACTCAGTTTGCACATGCGCAGTAGAGACTTCTTAGATTTAGAAGTTAAAATCTCCAACACATCTGTGAGCAGTGAGCATGCTCTATCCCCTCACAGCTCCTAGTGCTGACCAGACCATGCATGCACCATTCTCACAGGGCAACTGAGCATGCTCCAGCCCCTCACAGTTCTTATATTAGACCAGACTACACATGCACCATCCCCACAGAATGAGCATGCTCCCTCCATACTAGGGATACAGGCACTAGTGTGCGGCTGGGCACCAGAACTGAGAGCAAAAAGCCTGTCTCTCCTGTGCTCCCAATTACCCCCCTGCTGGCACCCAGGCAGCCCAGACGGGTACTTGAACACAGTGTGGACAAGAGCCAGAGATTGGAATTTGGAGGAGGAGGCTGAGAGGCGGGGCGGCTCTAGCTTTTTTGCCGCTCCAAGCACAGCAGGCAGGCTGCCTTTGGCGGCATGCCTGCGGGAGGTCCCTTGTCCCGCGGATTCGGTGGCATGCCTGCGGGAGGTCTGCTGGTCCCGCGGCTTCAGCGTACCCGCCGCCAAATTGCCGCCAAATCTGCGGGACCGGTGGACCTCCCGCAGGCAAGCCGCCGAAGGCTGCCTGACTGCCGCCCTTGCAGGGCGCCCCCCACGGCTTGCCGCCCCAGGCACGCACTTGGAGCGCTGGTGCCTGGAGCCGCCGCTGCTGAGAGGGGTAGATTGGGGCAAGAAGCTGGGGAAGGCAGGGATACAGAGTGGATGAGAAGCCTGGGGAGGGATACTGAGACCCAATGGGGATAGGACACAGGAGAAGTGGAGAGGATGACGGGAAACCAGGGGAAGAGAGAGGCAGATTGGGGCATAGGGAGGAACCTGGGACTGGCTGAGCAAGGAGATTGGAGACAAGGAACCAGGGTGGTGGTAGTGGGACTGGGAATGGCTGGGCAAAAATAGGAAAAGTACCTGCTGAGAGACTGGGACTGAAAGGGGATATTGGAACAGGTAGTCCTGAGCGGTAAGACTAGAACTTTCTAGCAAGGATACTAAGAATAGGATAAGCAGTCTGAGAAGCAGAGACTGGAAATAGGACAAAGAGCCAGGGTGGGGAAGAGACAGGACTGAGGCAGGGATAGGGTGGAGGGCTTGAGATAGAAGGGGTCAAGCGTGGGCGGAAATGGACAGAAGAATCTGTGCCCACTACAGAACACACTCTTACAGAGCTTGGAATGGAACCGAAGATTCCTGAGTCTCACCATTCATCTGTTGCCTGCCAATATCTTGAAACACACTGGCAAAGTGATCCACTCTCCTCTAGTGCAGCTCTACCTAGAGGATGACAACATACTACTTCTACCAGTTACTCCTCTAACTCAAGTGACAGAGGTCTGTGTGGTGGATCTCAAGGTTCCAGTGCTGCTGATGACCTATGTGGTGGTCAATATAATGCCGGATTAGGGATTTATGTTTTTTTCAGTTTGCTTTTCTAAAAAACTAAGAAATTATACCCCCAAAAAAACCAATGTGAAAAAACATTATTAGGTTGCAAAAATTAGTAAATGCCAGGTTGCTTGTGCAATCTTAATTTGTTCCCCTTGTGTGTATGTGTTATAATACAGCCTTTATCCATCCAAGTGATCATCACATACTATTTTTCCCACAGAACCCTGTCTCATTCAGTACACAAGCTAGATGGTGCTCTGGAGGTGAATCAGTGTTGTGCAGTGGAGGAGACTCTTGTCTGCACTTCACACTGCTTCACTTGTTGCAGAAGTGGGAAGGTGTGTACTTAATGTGGTTCTGGGAGATGGCGGGCTTACCGCTCAGAGCTAAAGGCCCTTCCCCTCAGTTGAGGGAGAGGGGGCCAGCGAACCTAGGCCACAAGTAACAGTGAGGGACAACAAATGTAAAACCCGGGGATGGGAGTGAAGATCATAGGTGAAAATCAAGTAACCAGAAGGGGACACTAAGCAAAGAACCCCCGATAGCACCCACTGCTCCTCAAAGGCATTTAAGGAGTCACTGGATACTACCCAGAGGAACTCTGCTCAGAGGCATGACCGAACAAAAGAACAGAAATAGGCCCTGCAGTCGCCTAGCACCACTCTTATCCAGCTTCCTCCTCTTGGTGTGATGGACGGCTACTGATCAGGCTGATCAACCCCCTCGCCTAGCACTTCTGGGGATGACTCTCAAAAATAATAATACAATTCTGCTTTGATACCAGTGGAGTAAAAAGATGACATGCCCATGTGTGTACAAGTCCCTCTGTGTTCAGATACACCTGAAGTCTTGTGAACTTGGTAACAAATTTCTTTACCTATTTTTTAAATAATTAAAATAACAGATTAGAACTGTAATCAGAATTTTAAATCAGTTCCTTGATTTCCAGTTCCAGTAAAAACAATTCTCATTAAAATGTAGGGCAATACATTGCCTTTTTTTTCCCCTTGTGAGATAAAAACAAAATCTTTGCAGTCAAAAAAATTTTTTTCTTGCCTGTCTCCTAGGATTGCTGGGATATATACATCTTCAGAAAATAGCTACTTATGTAAACTAATTGAAAGTTCCTGATACATCATTTCACTGTAGGCCAGTTATGCTTTGATATGAAAATTAGGGATTGGAGAGGTGGGGAACATTTATGCCCAATCCTACAATTAGTGCTGTGTGGGTGGACACCTACTGAAGTAAATGGGACTCTGTACATGCAAGGAGCCAACTACATGGACTTGATTGCAGGTTCAGGGCTATATATTGTAGCAGATGCTTCCTTAACTGCTTTTATGGATTTTAAATTAGCAATTGTTTTCTGTACATTGATTTTTTTATTTATTTCATTGAACTCCTGTTGTGCAGTATGTTTGCTTCAATGGTCTGCTGATTTTATAGGAATTAATATGTTTATTTCAGCAAAGGAATGTCTGACCAGACAGCCTAATTAAATTGTCCATCACCACCCTGGCTGTCTGCCTGAGAGCGCCAATGCAGAGTTGATAGAACTCACTGCTGTAAATTAATCTGAGAGCAAACATTCATTTACAAAAAATATTTCCAGTCCTGGAGCCCGATCCTGTAATCCCTTACTGATGGCTATGGGCCCATTCTTCTGTATGTTTTGAAACGGAGCAAACCCCTTTCTGTAAGTGGCAGCAAGGAAGGATTCCCCTGCAGCCCAGGCTCATGCCGCATCACCCACAGATCTCTTGATGCTAATGAGAAGGGGTGATCCCAGCAGGTTGCATGCATCCCACGGGAACTTAGGTGGGAGGCTCCTGGTGGGGCATGACCCCCATCCCGAAATGAAGAGCTCCCCATTCAGCGCACTTAGACTTTTCTCCTATCCTCGTGTTCAGAGCGTGCAGAAACAATGCTTGGAGTGGGGGACAGGTGGGGTCATGTGCACCCCTGATTTCTGCCAGGGTTAATATCCACTGGAGACACCTGACTCACCCCAGGGCACTGAGTAGAGGCTGAGGGCGAGCTGCTGTATGAGACTCACGCCAACTTCTCCCCTCCTCATGGACACCTGGGCTCAGCAAAACGGCTGCAGAGCTTCCCCTGGGCAGGCAGGGCTCTTAGCAGTGGGGCGTCGGGCTCCCTCGACACGCTGCAGCGCTTACACCTGCTCTGGGCGTCATCCACAGTGCCTCTCCCCC
>NW_020664436.1:28098151-28111147 GCF_002925995.2 Terrapene triunguis
CCCCCAGCGCACAGCTGGCTTCTGCCCCCTCCCCCAGCGCACAGCTGGCTCTGAGCTTTTACTGACAGCGTCTACAGCTCCTCCCCCGCCGGTGCTGGGCTCTCCGCGTTGCGCAACAGCCCCTCCCCGCCTGCCTGCCCCAGAAAGCCTCCCGGGAGCAGCAGCTCTCTGCCCCAGCCACTGGCTTCCTTACCTGCCCTGAGCTCTCCTGGACCCTGGCTGCAACAGCCTTTCCCTTGGGTCCTAAAGCCTGACGAGTCTCCTGCTGCCAAGGAGGGAGTTTCCAAGCTTGCAGGCCCACTGCGCTGTAAACCTCAGCAGTGGCTCTTTCAGAGCAGCCTCCATCTGCTACTACCTAGTGTCGTAAAACGGGTCATCAGCAGTCCCTCTCTCCGGAGGGCGCTGCATTATACAGCCAGGACCTTGACCCTGTGCCCGTCCCACTCTCTGCAGTCCCGGGGCCCCGCGGGGAGCGAGAGCCCCTCGCCCTGCTGGGGAGCTGCCAAGCCCTGCAGCAGCCTGGAGCCGTTGAGCTGCGGCGGTAGCTACAGCAACTGTAAACAGCAAGTGCGGCCCCAGGCAAGGGAAGCGTTGTCCCGTCTCTCTGTCCCTGCCTCCCGTGGCCCTTCAGTGAGAGCCCGCCCTGGGGAAGGTGGTCAGGAACTCACCAGCCGGGCGGGAGCGGGGGAGCTGCCCAGGGGAGCACCCCAGCAGCCGCCTCCTTGCACACCGGCCTCACGTGTCTCCAGAGGCGCTGCCCAGAGCCCCTGGAAGAAGCTGCACAGTGCAGGGCACCGATCCCTGCTGGCGGCACCAGCGCAAACACCGAGGCGGAGCATCTCACTGCCCTTGGTAACAGCTGTTCAGCCCTACAGCCCTTTCACCTCTCCACGCCAGTGAGTGAGTGGAGGGGGCTGCGGGACAGGGGATGCTGCCCAGCTAGACGCAGTTTAACAGGCTAAAAACCGAAGGCCGGTCTGCTCTGGGTGCACATTGAAGACCCATGGAAGTACTCATAAGGGGCAGAGGTCCAGGTGTCAGCTAAATTTTCCCTTCTTGTAGTGCACTGTGAGCTTTATGAACCACTTTGAACCAGAGTTCCTGATGATTAAGGATACCATTTAGTCATGGAGGTCATGGTAGGCATGGACTCCCTGACTTTATCAGACCTCTGTGATGTTTTCGGCTTCAGCTATCAGCCACTGGAGCCAGGTCCCATTCCCCACACTGCGGCCTGCTGCCCTGGCCTCTTAGAAGTCAGAGGACACAGGGGAGCGCTTCTCGGGCACGCATGGGGCAGGAACTGATGAAGTGGGGGGGGCAGTGACAGGCAACCTATCTAGTCCCTTCCTGTGATCCACTGGTGGGTCAGGACTCACTGTTTGGGAATTACTACTCTACAGAATGTTCACCTAAAAATAATGATGTCATTCGCAGTAACGTACTCAGCTAGCAAAAATACTGATTAATCATTTGAATATTATATATTTTAAATTTTTAAATTGAATGTAAACCAATGCCAAAATTGTCTTTGTACTTGCAGGAAGAACTTCTCTCTCCTAGCCAATAAAAGTTTTAATGCAGATTCATAGTGAATGTTATTTGCTGACAATCTGAATTGTAATTGGTGCTAAATCCCTACTAGCAATGCTTTTACAAAATTCACTTAGAAGCAGTGAAAATTATTTTGATATTTGTTAAAACAGCCAGTCTGCATCAAATACAAGTACACACATTCTGGGTTGAATCCTCAGCCAGGGTAAATCAGGGTAGCTCCATTGACTTCAGTGGAACCACAGTGATTTACACCAGCTGAAAATATGGTCCTTATTCTTGTTATTTATCACTAAAAGTGCATTTTAAAGTCTCTAAACATCTCTGGTCTGAATACATATCCTCAGCAATCCTGGAGAGCCTCTTAGATGGCCCACCATTCAGTGACACTTAGAAATTAGACTGTAATAGCAACAAGAACTGAAAGATGAAGAATATTGTATCTCCACCATCCAGCAGGGTCATGATAAAAAATACATGGCCAGACACACAAAATCCTAGTTCTGTATGCACAGTAAGTTGATGCCACTGGAGACTGTAGTTAATCTAAAATGTTGTCCTACACTTCCACAGATTTGCACTGTCCATATGTGATTTCTTAACAAGTGTTTGTGTTGTACTTTTTTTTTCTTGCTGCTACAGATTCTGGTACTTTTTTAGCATGATTTGTTCAATGGTTTCTAACACAGTAACAACTACCAAATTTGGTGCAATAGTCTAGTTATCATAACTTATTTTAATTTTAGCACAATATGTTTCTTTAGTGTCTGCTGTTTAGTATACACTGGAGTGCTTGAACTGCATGTGGTTTATCTTGGCAGTTCTAATGAAGCCTGATGCCCCAATGCCATGGGAGATTTTTGTTTTACAAATTGCTCACTCAGGTTGATCTAAAGCTGTCACAGTGAAAAACCTCCACATCAAGCTTCGCCTTTCCTCACTCATAACCTTCTGCATAGAAAAAGTATTCCTCTATGAAATGCAGTGCAAGATAACTATCTTCGAATACTGCCAGTTAAATCATTGTTCTCACTTGCATACCACATGGCAAATGCTGTGGTGGTCACAAAAGATCACATTTATCAAGTGAATATTAATTGTTCATGGTTTTGTGGGGAATAATATTTAACCAAATTGTCAAGGCTGGATCCCCACTTTGAACTTTAGGGTTCAAATGTAGGGGCCTGCATGAAAACTTCTAAGCTTATCTACCAGCTTAGCTTTGGTCCGCTGCCACCATCACAAGAATTCCCTCCCTGGGAAGCCTTGAGAAACCTTTCACCAATTCCCTGGTGAACACAGATCCAAACCCCCTTGGATCTTAAAACAAGGAGAAATTAACCATCCCCCCTCCTTCCTTCCACCCTCCTTTCACCAACTCCTGGTGAATACAGATCCAAACCCCCTTGGATCTTAAAACAAGGAGAAATCAATCTGGTTCTTAAAAAAGAAGGCTTTTAATTAAAGAAAAAGGTAAAAATCATCTCTGTAAAATCAGTATGGAAAATAGCTTACAGGGTAATCAAACTTAAAGAGCTCAGAGGACCCCCCTCTGTCTTAGGTTCAAAGTACAGCAAACAAAGATACACACTCTGGTAAAAAGGTACATTTACAAGTTGAGAAAACAAAGTAAATCTAAGACGCCTTGCCTGTCTTTTACTTACTAGTTTGATATAGGAGAGACTTGTTTAGAAAGATGGGGAGAACCTGGATTGATGTCTGGTCCCTCTCAGTCCCAAGAGCGAACCACCCCTAAAACAAAGAGCACACACAAAAGCCTTTCCCCCCCCAAGATTTGAAAGTATCTTGCCCCCTTATTGGTCCTTCGGGTCAGGTGTCAGCCAGGTTACCCGAGCTTCTTAACCCTTTACAGGTAAAAGGATTTGGAGTCTCTGTACACAGAGAGCTGTTACCCTTCCCTTTATAGTTATGACACAAATGCTAAACATTTTTGAAAAGTATACACAATTTAGAGGCATTTTACTGTGAAAACTTCCCCTTTGGACATGTTGGGCCATTACATTGATGGAAAACTAGAGTAACTCCATCAACGTATTAATATTTCTCAGCTACAGCACTGGTTGTTATGTAAATCCTCTGCTCAAATGCAATTGTAAGATCTGTAACTTGTATCATTAAGTTCTGCAACCTTTTTGCAGATTTTGTAACTTCAGTGATTGTTAGCACAGCCTTTTAAGTTTTGTAACCTTTGCAAGCTCTGTAACCTTTTCAAGTTACCACTTGTATGAACTTCCAAGCTTTGTAATATCCCATCCCTCAGAGAGAGCGTGAACGAGGGAGTGTGAACAAGGGAGTGTATGTGGGACTGGGCAGAGAACAGCTGCAAGGAGAAAGGAGCCCAGAGACAGGAGACAGGTGTGTCTGATATAATCTGCTCTGAGAAGGCAATCACAAAGTGCTGTAAAGAGAAGAACCACCTGGTATGCATGAAAGGAACTGGTCCGGGAATGCTTCTCGGTGATGGACACAGAAGGAAAACTCAGCGTACGTGACAGGAGCTGCCCAGTTCCAGAAAAAGGAAGCAGCCATGCACACAAGCCGCTGCTGCTCCTTGACCTGCTCAGCAGCCTGGATTCGTGCCCGCAGGCGGACACACCAGATCTACCCCGCTTCGCCTTCTCCGTCTCCATGCTGTCTCCGGTAACTCTCCGCCTGTGTAAGTGTGTGGGGGTGCATGAGGGTATGAATGTGGTGAATGTGTGCATGTATGAATAAGCTCCATCTCTTTTCTATCTGACCCAACAGCGGCATCGTAATAAAACTAATACAAGTGTGACCCTGGGTTGGTTTTTAGGGGAACAGCGGTAACACTGGTATTTCAGGGCTGTACCAGATGCTGTGTTTTAAAATGGAGTGGAAGCTGCCAGTACCACCTGGCCTGCAGTGCTGGTGGCCAGATTTTCCCCCCAAAGCTTCTAAATTCTGATTCCAGGTTTCTAATTTGCCCAGAGAATTTAAGAGTGAATGAGCATAAGGCAGGAGCAGAGAGGGAATTAGAAGAGTTGTGGTGGCAGAGATAGCTGCCATGCTCCAATCTGTCTTGCTTCATATAGCTCCTCATAGCTGGGGCTGATGCTGAGCCACTGAAGTGGGGACCACAGCCTGGTGGGCAATTCCCTTTAAGCAACTGGACTGCCTATCTACAGATTTCTATGCTCCTTTTGCAGCCAGCTATAGGACCCACTCAAGGAGCAATAGCAGGGAGGAAAAATGAGGAACAACGGGAAAGGGAAGATCCACAAATGAAGATAAGTCATTATGAGACCAGTGGGGGCTGTAAATGGGTAACAGGGGTAAGTTGTACCCAATTTTGTCCCTAAAATGAAGGGAATGCATATTTGTTTTGTAGTTTTCTCATCTTAGGGGGGCAGTTGATTTCTCCTGCACTGTTTCTAAAATATGAAGATACTAGAATCTTGTCTGTAAGCAAAAGGAGGCACTATAGTGATCGTAAAATGTTTCTCTCCTATGTGCAGTTTTTATCTCCCCACTATAGTTATCTTATGCTTACCTGTCTCTTTCCCCTTGCCTACTGTCACTTCCTCATGTCCATCTGCATTACCGTGCTTGTTACTGTTCCCATTTAATTTGTCTGAGGTGCTGATCAGTCACATTGAAACAACTCAGCTTGAGGCAGCAGAAACTACACTGGAGGAGAAAGTGCTGTTTCATTTGGATTACACAAAGCTTCTCTCTAACAAAGAATGCTAAATTCAGTTTAATAGACTAGAGAGGAGCAGGAACAGAATGAAAAAGCAGATCACAGGTAAGAACATCCTACTAAAGCTAGACGGGGTCCCGATCCACAAAGGTACTTGAACACCTAAACCCACGACTTAGGCACCACTGCACTCCACAAAACTCCTGCTGAAACTTGTAGGTGCCTAAACTCATGCAGTGCATACGTTTTCAGGTTAAAAGTTCCCTCAGCACCTAAGTTTCTGCCTCTGGGCATGTACACAGGAGAAAGGGAATGTCAGCAAATGAAGATAAAGAGAAAAGTCATCATGAGACAAGTGGGGTCTGAGAATGGGGAACAAATGAGGTGTACCCAATTCTGTCCCTAAAATGGAGAATATGGAGGGAATGCATATTTGTTTTGTAGTTTTCCCATCTTAGGGCAGTTGATTTCTCCTGCATTGTTCCTAAAACACTCTGATACTGGATTCTTGTGGATTCCAGCACTGCAGGACCACTGCAGAGATAGGTGCCCAAATTCAGGCTGTGGGGAGGCACCTATCTCTGTGAGGGCAGCAGGGTTTAGGATACAGCCCTCTCCTGGGCATCTCCCATTGGCTACTTTAGGCAGCTCCCCACCTAATAGGCTGGCTTTTGCAGACTGCATTCTAAGGCACCCATCTCTCCCCATTCATTGTATAGGGAGCCTAGGCACTTAAAAAATGGTTACCTTTCTTTCTGTAACTGTTGTTCTTCGAGATGTGTTGTACATGTCCATTCCACTGTAGATGCATGCACACCTCATGCAGTTGAAGAACTCTTTCTCTCAGCACTACCATCAGGGTACTTGAGTGCCCTCTGTTGCCACACATCACTGCATGCCAATTTAAAAGGGCAGAAGCACCCTTTACCCCTCTCAGTTCCTTCTTGCCAGATAGACTGCAATAGAGAAGGGAAGGAGGGAGGGTCATGGAATTGACACATGCAACAAATCTCAAAGAACAACAGTTACAGAAAGGTAGGTAACTGTTTTTTCTTCTTCAAGTGATTGCACATGTCCATTCCACTGTAGCAGATTAATATGAAGGTGGGCTCGGAGTCCACCTGAACAGCGATTGAAGAACAATCTGTCAAAAAGTGGCATAATTCCTGAACTGTTGGGAAATGGTATAATAAGCAGCAAAATTGTGAACTGATGATCAGGTTGCTGCCTTACAAATGTCATGAATAGGAGAACTTTTGATCAGGAAGCTGCTGACGCTTGTGTTCTAGTCGAATGCGCCAATACTGTTGCGAGCGGCATGACATTAGCTAATTGGTAGCAAAACCGAATGCAAGAGCAAATCTAGGAGGAAATCCTCTGAGTGAAAACTGGTTTGCCCTTCACTGTGTCTGCAATTGTGGCAAATAACTGCACTGAGGATCAAAATAGTCTGATGTGGTCCAAATAGAAGGCCAATACCCTCCTCACATACAACAAATGAAGCCTCTGCTTATCTGTATGCATAAGGCTTTTGGAAGAACATTGGCAAATAAATTGCTTGGGTCACGTGGAAATTGGAAACCACCTTTGTCAAGAATTTTCGGTGAGGGCATAGATAAACTTTAACCTTATGGAAAACCATGTAAGGAGGTTCTGAGACCAGGGCTCTCAGTTTGCCCACTCACCTTGCTAAGGTTATTTCAACCATAAAGAAGATGGAGTAGGGAGCAAATCACAAGAGGTTCAAAGGGAGCCCCCATGCGGACCTTTATTTTTTTCAGGTATTTGTTTAACTCTCTTAAATATAAAATAGGTCTGAGATGGCCTTCTGCTTTGGGAATACAAAATAGTGGGAACTAAAATATTTCCCTCTGAGGAACAGAGGACCTTCTTCTATTGCTCCCACTAGGCGAGACTGGATTTCCTGCTGAGGAATGGTCTTGTGAGGGTGGTCCCCAAAGAGGGATGGGGAAGTGTTTAGAAAAACTGGACATGCACAAGTCCATGGGTCTGAATCTAATGCATCTGAGGGTGCTGAGGGAGTTGGCTGATGTGATTGCAGAGCCATTGGCCATTATCTTTGAAAACTTGTGGCAATCGGGGGAGGTCCTGGACGATTGGAAAAAGGCAAATATAATGCCCATCTTTAAAAAAGGGAAGAAGGAAAATCTGGGGAACTACACACCGGTCAGCCTCACCTCAGTCCCTGGAAAAATCATGGAGCAGGTCCTCAAGGAATCCATTTTGAAGCACTTGGAGGAGAGGAAGGTGATCAGGAACAGTCAATATGGATTCACCAAAGGCAAGTCATGCCTGACCAATCTGATTGCCTTCTATGATGAGATAACTGGCTCTGTGGATATGGGGAAAGCAGTGGATGTGATATACCTTGACTTTAGCAAAGCTTTTGATATGGTCTCCCACAGCATCCTTGCCAGCAAGTTAAAAAAGTATGGATTGGATGAATGGACTATAAGGTGGACAGAAAGCTGGCTAGATCGTCGGGCTCAACGGGTAGTGATCAGCGGCTAAATGTCTAGCTGGCTGCCAGTACCAAGCAGAGTGCCCCAGGGGTCAGTCCTGGGGCCGGTTTTATTCAACATCTTCATTAATGATATGCATGATGGGCTGGATTGCACCCTTAGCAAGTTTGCGGATGACACTAAGCTGCGGGGAGAGGTAGATATGCTGGAGGGTAGGGATAGGGTCCAGAGTGACCTAGACAAATTGGAGGATTGGGCCAAAAGAAATCTGAGGTTTAACAAGGACAAGTGCAGAATCCAGCACTTAGGACGGAAGAATTCCATGCACTGCTACAGGCTGGGGACCGACTGACTAAGCAGCAGTTCTGCAGAAAAGGACCTAGGGATTACAGTGGATGAGAAGCTGGATATGAGTCAACAGTGTGTCCTTGTTGCCAAGAAGGCTAATGGCATATTGGGCTGTATTAGTAGGAGCATTGCCAGCAGATCGAGGGAAGTGATTATTCCCCTCTATTCAGCACTGGAGAGGCCACATCTGGAGTACTGCGTCCAGTTTTGGACCCCCCCCACTACAGAAAAGACAAATTGGAAAGTCCAGCGGAGGGCAACAAAAATTATTAGGGGTCTGAGGCAAATGACTTATGAGGAGAGGCTGAGGGAACTGGGCTTATGTAGTCAGCAGAAGAGAAGAGTGAGGAGGGATTTGATAGCAGTCTTCAACGACCTGAAGCGGGGTTCCAAAGAGGATAGAGCTAGGCTGTTCTCAGTGGTGGCAGATGACAGAACAAGAAGCAATGGTCTCAAGTTGCAGTGGGGGAGGTCTAGGTTGGATATTAGGAAAAACTATTTCACCAGGAGGTTGGTGAAGCACTGGAATTGCTTACCTAGGGAGGTGATGGAATCTCCATCATTAGAGGTTTTTGATGCCTAGCTTGACAAAGCCCTGACTGGGATGATTTAGTTGAGGTTGGTCCTGCTTTGAGCCAGGGGCTGGACTAGCTGACCTCCAGAGGTCTCTTCCCACCCTAATCTTCTATGATTCTATGATAAGTGGAGTGGAAATGGGGAGTAGAAACAAACTGAAGGGACTATCCCAAATCCATCTTGCTTAGGACCCAAGCATGGAGGAAGTGAGATAGACAATTGGCAAAGATATGGGTAGGAACAGACTGGTCTACAAATACTGATATGCTGCCCTTGACAAGCCCATCAAAATGTATGTTTAGACTGACTGTTGGTCAAGAAGAACTTGCTGCTACAGATGATGAGTGGGGTCAGTGATCAACTGCTGCCCCTTTTTTTAAGCAGGTCCTGGGGCCGAGGTACAAAGCTCTGATATCTGTGAGCCTGCTAGGGTTGGAATTGCTTCCTCTTCATTGCCGGTGTATAGATTCCAAGTAACTTCAATGCTGCCCTGGAATCTTTTAAGCTATGCAGCCTATTGTCTATCTTTTCCAAAAAAAAGTGATGGATCTTCAAATGGTAAATCCTGGAAGGTCTGCTGTACTTCAGGAGGGAAACCAGAACCCTGCAGCCATGAACATCCCCTCACAGATATGGCAGATTCCATGGAACAAGCCACTGAGTCCACCACATCCAAACTGTCCTGAAGTGCTGTCCCGGCCATCAGCTTACCTTCTTCTACCATGAGATTGAACTCCTACCTAGAGTCCTCCAGTAGCCTGTCCTTTGACTTCATGTTTTCCCATACAATGAAGTTATAGTGACTTAGGAGGGCCACTTATATGGTGGTGGTAGGCCCCATGGTTGTGCAGGCCATTGCCTCTTGTAATGTGCCCGCTGCTGGGACTGTTGAGACATCCATGGACCCCACAGCTTACATGAAGGATAAGCTTCCCATCTGGTATGGGACACAAAAGACACCTCTTCGGAATCTGATGATGATGACTGAGTTCTGTGATAACAGTGGAGCAAAACCTTTGTGGACAGGAGACAGGTAAGCCAAACCTGGAGGTGGCAGTACCGGAGATATTAACGATGGCTTGCCCCTGGAATGTCCCAATGTCCTAGGCACCAGAAGTGCCATTGGTACCATATGCTCCTGCGGGTCTGATGTAGGAATTACAGTTGCCAGTACTAGCTGAACCCCTTCCTGCACCACCAGGGACACTGGTACAAAGAGGACGAGTAGATCTCTGGCAGCATTGTCGGTACCGGAACTGGTTCCTGGGTTTGACGAATAGAAACTTCAGGGGTCAGCATCAATGGACCTGGCACAGGTTCTAGAGTCAATGAACCCTCCTTTGTGGCAGAGGATCACTCTGGAGAACGCTTTCCCTCAGAGTCCCTTGCAGGGTCCTTATTTTAGCAGGCCTCAGTACCAAATATCTTGCCAGGTGCGGTACTTTGTCTTTGGAAAATTGTGTCTTCTGCAGTACCAGAAATACCAAAGCTGGAGTCAAAGACATTTTGAGAGGCACACTCTGCACTGATTGTGCCCCACTCAGAGTATGCTCTGAACCCGAAAGATCTGATGCAGGGCAAAGCGCCACTTCCATAAGAAGACACTTAAGCCTTACTGCTCTATCTTTTTTTTTTTTTTTAAGCACAGCTTGAACCCTCTACAAATGTGGGACTCCCCCAAATATTTTAGGCAGCTGAGGTGTGGATCATGGACTGTTAAAGGTCTGGCAAACAACTGGCAGGACCTGAACCCCAGAGAGCAAGGCACAGTTCCGGTCCTAGTCCCAAAAAATCAAATTTGGTCCAAAACAGACTTAAAAGCTAAAAACTTAACACTAACTATATACTGTATCTGACTAACTACTAAGTACTAAACGAGAAACAGATTATATATAAAGAGTGAGGAAAATAAACTTGCAATAGCAAGAGCGGAAGCACTCCAACAACTGTCACTGGTGGTAAGAAGGAACAGAGGGAGGTTGGGAGTGGCTCTGCCTTCTTATACTGGTATGCACAGGTGCACAGTAAAAGAGGGTGCTCAAGCCACCCCGAGGGGTACTGCTGAGGGAAAACATTCTCTAACAACTATGCATGAGGCATGCACACCTCTACAGTGGAATGGACATGTGCAATCACTCAAAGAAGAATGCAGGCTCTGTGGATCACATTGATGTTCCTATTATTTTCTGGGCACCTAAAAGTTAGGTGCCGTGACACTGAGCATTGTGATGCCTCAGTGCTTTTGTGGATCTGGGCCAAGATCCTTTACAAATAATAAAGATTCTGTTGGAAGTCTGAACATATCCTGTGGCTTTTATTAGGCTTTAATTTTATACACGTTACATTTCTCCTGCTGCTCCCTTCACATCTGATCTCCAAACTCCAAGTCTTCAGACCATTATTAGACCTTGCTTTTGGCTTATCTGATGGTTCTTGCACTCTCAACATCCATGAGTCTACTAGATGAGACTGTTGGCAGCCCTCTCCTCCCTTGAAGTAGCAGTGATATTCAGGAAAAGCCCATTGACCACCCACCTCCCTCAACCAACTGCAGAAAATATTTAGGTCAGAGACAGCCTGCACAACCTTTTTACCTTGGATATGTTTTGTGAACTCCTACCCATATCTCTCATATGTCCTTGTTTTTTTCACCCACGGAGCTCTGGAGTATGTATGATTCCCTGCCTTGCTCCTATCTCCTGAAGCTGCTTCCTGAACAGAACTGGTGCTCCCCATACATTCGGGTGGCTGTATATGGCATTGTGGCAGCTGTGCCTCAGTTTCCCTCTTGGGGTTTTGGCCTATTCCAGCTATAGGACCCTCCAACCAAGACACAGTCAAGAATCTGACTCCTTCCGGAGTCACAGAGTCCTTTAACACATCCAACGAAAATATAAAGACAACTAAATCTTCAGCCCCAATAGGGCACACCTCACCACCCCTCTTCCTCACAGGCAAGCGTCAGCTATAATGCAATGTCCTCACACTTCTGTACTTCACTGCAGTCCAAAGGCTAGGGCTGGCACAGTTCTCTACCTTCTAGGATCGCAAGCAGGCCATCATCCTTCAACAGCTCCTGATCTGCCCTCAGGCTACAGGCTCACCAGAGGAGGAGACTGTCTGCTTCTCTCCCCTCCTAGCCTTCTATCAGGCCCTTTCCCAGAAAGAGGGCACTCACTACATTCTCTCCCTAACCTCTGTCCCCAAATTAGCTTTCCTTTAAGTCCTTTCCCTTCACCTGACCACACCCTCTCCAGATGCAATCAGTGAGGTTCCTAGTACCCTCAGGCACTTTATGGTACCTGTGTGGTATTTACACCCATCACAGTTCCCCATTAGTTTTCATAAGCAACAGAGACGACAGCATTATCTAGAGGTTAGAGGCCAAGGATATGTCTACGTTTTGAACTGGGGAGGAGGGGGGAGAGGGGAGGAGCGGTGTGATTCGAAGTGTGGATGTACCCTCCGAGACAGGACTCCTGGGTTTAAGTCCCATTCCTAATATGATCTCATAGGATTTTGGTCTAGTCACAAACTGAGGTACAGAGAAGATATCTATCTTTAAAGCGGATAAAATCATATAATCTACCACTAGAGATATTGTGAGACTTAGTAGAGTGTTTTTAGATCCTTGGATGAAAGGATATGGGCTAGATCCTTAGCTTGTATAAACTGACCCTTAGCTTCACATACTTCAATGGAACACTTGTGGATCTGGCCCACTGTGTTAGTGAAAAGTATTAATATCTTCAAAAGAATAGCTAACCAGTCCATCCACTCCCCCACACCAAAGGAGCTCATCAGAACTAAAATAAGTAATTTGCTAATAAAATTAAATATATTTAGTGTTTGTTTAAAAACATGCAACATATTTAAAGTGTTCTAATCCCACTATGGTTTATATTTTAAAATGCTTGAATGTTACAATTTTACATACAATATTAAACAAACTGATTTTAGATATGAATTATGAAACAGAAGTGCAATTAAAACAAGACTGATCTAACAAATGTTAGTCAATTCTCCATCAACTTAGAATATAGCATAACAGAGTAAATTATTACTGACATGTTGAATATCTTTATCTAAATTTAAGATCCATTTGTTTTCATACCATTGATTTAACTACTGCTGGTGATGCTTGGATCATTTTTGTTCATCATCATGTAGGTCTTCTTCTTCGTGTTCCTCAGCATCTACGAAAGCCACATGTGCTGCTTTTTTTGAACCTGAAGCCTCACCTTCTTCAAGAGGTATTTCTTCTACCTTTGCTGTGTCTTCATCACGTAGGTCTTCATCTTCACGCTGTTCAACATCTACGAAAGTCACACGTGTTTCTTTTTTTGAACCTGA
>NW_020664436.1:28111157-28120080 GCF_002925995.2 Terrapene triunguis
TTTGAACCTGAAGTCTCACCTTCTTCAAGAGGTACTTCTTCTACCTTCGCTGTGCCTTCATCATGTACGTCTTTATCTTCATGTTGTTCAACATCTATGAAAGCCACGAGTGCTGCTTTTTTTGAATCTGAAGCCTCATTTTCTTCAAGAGGTACTTCTTCTACCTTCGCTGTGCCTTCATCATGTAGCGCTTCATCTTCACATTGTTCAACATCTACAAAAGTCACATATGCTTCTTTTTTTGAATCTGAAGCCTCACATTCTTCAAGAAACACTGGTTCTACCTTTGCTGTGCTTTCTATTGGAGATGCTACAGTAGTATCCTCAACTTTAGGTAAGTCTGCTCTGGAAGTCCAAACAGAACTGTACTTTGTATATGAATCATTTAGACTCTAAGAAAATACATTAAAAATGAAAACATAAATATGGACATGATACATTTAAATATCTAAATTATATCAGAAGTTCTAACAAAATGGGATGTTCGTAGATCAAATAGGTTTTAAGGCCAGAAAGGACTATGATGATCATCTAGTCTGACCTGTATAACACAGCCAAATAGACTTCTACCCAGTAATTCCTGCATTGAGCCCATAACTTCTTATTGAACTAGAACATACATTTTAGAAAGACATCCAATCTTGATTTAAAGACTTCAAGGTGATGGAGAATTCACCATATCCCTTGGTAACTGGTTCCAGTGGTTAACTGTTCTGTTAAAAATTTACATCTTATTTCTAGATTGAATTTATCTAGCTTCATCTTCTAGTCGCGGGATCTTGTTATGGCTCTCTCTGCCAAATTAATGAGCCTTCTGGTATCCAATATTTTGTCTCTGTGTAGATACTTATGGACTGTGGTCAAATTATCTTTTAACCTTCTCTTTTAATAAACTAAATAGAATAATCTCCTTACATCTCTCACTGTAAGGCAGGATTTCCAGGCCTCAACTCATTCTGGTAGGTACTTTCTCCAACCCTCTCCAATTCTTCAACAAAACCCTATGTTGCAGAAACTATACATAGCAGCAACTAACTATACATTTTTAGAATATCCATTTCCACTTTATCTTTGAACTGGGCTCTGATAAATGGCTCATCCAGAAAAGGATAGAAATGGATCACTTCTCACCATAGGGCTACTACTAATACCACAAGGACTTTCATAAATAATCTAAGCACTGTGACCTGTCCAAAAGGCAATGATCAATATTGAAATACTGATGCCCACAGGCTAAATGGAAAAAAAATTGAGAAGGAAAATTGGAACATAGAGGTAAGCTTTCTTCAAGTCTGTGGATGACTGGTTGTCTCCCCTACTGATGGTTGGGAGGGTAGGCTTGAAGGTTTCTATCTTGAAATATAGGTTACTTACCTTGTACAGTAACTGGAGTTCTTTGAGATGTGGAGTCCCTATCCATATTCCATGTAGGTGCTCATGAGTTCCTTGCGTCTGAGAACAGATTTTTGCTGGTAGCATCTGTTGGTTGGCACCAACGTTCTTCACCTCCTCATGCTCTGTGCCAAGGGTATAAGTGACCACACAGACCAACCACCTATCCAGTTCCTTTTCTACCACAAATCTCATGTCAAGATCTGCAGCACTGGGGAAAGAGGGAGGGTAGTGGAATATAGATAGGGATCACACATCTCAAAGAACTCTAGTTTCTGCACAAGACAAATAACCACTCCTTCTTTGAATGATGGTCCCTATCTCTACCCCATTGTGGATGACTGACAAGCAATACTCATTATGAAGGAGGGTGCGAGGACCTCTGTGAAGTCAGCAATTGCAGGACTGCTGTGACTGAAACCTCAGCAGCAGATGCCTGCATTAAAATGTAATGCTTTGCAAAGGTGTGCATAGAACCCCATGTCACTGCTCTGTAGATATCAATTAGAGGAACATCACTGAAGGAGGCTTTGCTCAAACTGAGCTCCTGTTAATGCTAAGAGGACTAAGTTGAAGTCATATTCCAGAATAGGTCTTGTTCTTATTAGTCCTTTTTGGAAACATATTGTCACTGGATGTTTGAAGATGGAGTGGTTGTCAATCAGAGGGTGACGAGCAGTGATACCTACCAGATGGACCCATACAGAGCTAAGGGAAAGAACCTTAGTCTTCAGAAAAAGGAGATAGTCCAAGACACTGAGAATGTCAGAGGGGTTAGTTGATGCGGTTGACACCAGACTGAAAACCACCTTCACTTAGCTATGCAACATTTCTAGTGGATTCTCTTCTACTATTGTTAAGGATGGCTTGAACAGCTTCTCAACATGTTGTTTCTAGGTTCAATGCTGATTAAAAAAAACAGGCTTTGAGGTGGAGATAGGCAGGTTGAGTTGGGGTGCTTTATCTTGCCCTCTTTCTGGGTCAAGCAGTCTGGGAATGGTTGGATTGTCATATGCAGTCGAGCTGACATCTATAGAATACTGAGGTACCAGAATTGTCTAAGCCACCTGGGAGCAACCGGTATGATCATTATTTTCTTCTACTTGGTTTTTTGCAACACTGAAGTAAGTGGGATGGGTGGAAAGACATACATCAGCTCGTCTGACAAAGGTACTAGAAGTGTGGTCCCCCTCTGGATCCCTGACCTTCACCCCCTCTGGAGCAATAGGTCCTACATTTTCTTTTCTCCTGAGTCACAAACAAGTCCCAAGATGCACCTACATACCCCCCCCTTTTGGTGGAATATGGTTTGAACTACTGAGTCATGTAGTTCCTATATGTGATTCCTGGATAAGAACCTGGTGAGGCTCTTTGCCAGAGTACTGTGTATTCCTGGAGGGTATACTACTGATAGAGTGCTGTGATGGTGAATACACCAATTCCACAGATTAACAGCTTCAATACATAGCAGGGTGGAATCTCACACCTCATTGCTTGTTGATGTACAATACTGCAACATGTTGTCTAACATCACTTGAACATGCTTTGTGTGTATGACAGAAACTGGTTACAAGCCTTAAGGACTGCTTGCAGTTCTAGGAGGTTTATGTGCATCAGAGCTTTTGAGAAGTCCATGTGCCTTATGCTGTAGGTTTGTCTAGATGAGCACCCTTCCTAACTGGGAGGCGTCCATTATCAATGTTATCTTGGGAGGTGGAGGGATGAACGGAACCCACACATACATCTGTTTTCTGTTCTTCCACTTGCATAGAGATACTCAAACTCAGGGCTTGGGACATATGCTGTCCTGAGCCAAGCTTGTAGGCAATGAAGTCAAAGCCTTGCGAATGATGTCACGTATGTGCAGGCAGCCATGTGACCTGAAAGTGTGAGACACAAACAAACAGATGTTGGTGGGCTGATCTGGAGCTGGGCAGCAAGTGTCTTCATGGTCTGGAACATGTCCAAAGGAAGGTATCCTCTGGCCCTGATAGAATCTAGTGTTTCCCCAATAAATTCTATGTTTTGTGTAGGAACTAAAACAGATTTATCTGTGTCTACACAGATTACCAGTGATCATAACAGCTTAAGTAGGAATGATGTTGCTGAGAGAACCACTTGATAAAAGCTCCCCATCAAAAGCTGGCCGTGGCAGTAGGGAAAAATTAATGACCTGCTGTGGCGGAAGTGAGCTGCCACTACTGATACTACTTTTGTGAACACTCTTGGGGCTGTTGAAAGACTGAAGGGAAGCACCTTGTGCTGGTAATGGTTCATACCTACAGTGAACCTGAGAAATCTTTCTGTGTGCTAGATAGATGTTTATGTGAAATTGGCATCTTTTACGTTGAGAGCTGTGAACCAATCTCCCTTGTTTGATGAGGGAATTATTGCTGCCAAAGTTACTATTCTGAAGTGTACCACACAGATGAAGACATTGAGCTGATGCAGATCCAAGATGGGTCTCCATCCTCCCTTCTCCTTGAGAGTATGGAAGTATTTTGAATAAAACCCTTTTCCCACGGTACTGGTGAGTTACCAGTTTTATGACTCTTAGATGAAGGAGTCATTTTCCTGAACAAATATCACCTCAGGAAAGTGGTCCCTGAAGAGGGAAAGGGATAGCGGTTGTGGGGAGAGGAACTCTATAGTGTAACTGGTATAAAAGATGTCGAGGATCCATCTCTCCAATGTTTTACTCTGCCAGGAGTGGATGAAACAGGCTAGACAAACACCAAATTGGGTATGACAGTCTTGGTTAGATAACACTGGCAGTTGAGTTGGTTTGCAGTTCTCTACAGTCCCATTAAAAGTGTTTCTGTACAGATGGCTGGAATTGGAAGGCAGAAGCAGGAGGAGTGTTATGTTTGCCTTGTTGCACCCTTTGTCATTTCCTTGGTGGTTCATAACCCCTCTGGTGGAAAAAAAGGTTGGGATGTTTGTCTTTGTTTATCTGACTGTGGCCTATAGAACTTCCTCTTGGGTGCTGGTATGAAAATCCTCAGGGAGCAGAGGGTTGCCCTTGAGTCCTTCAATGAACATGGGGACTCATTTGTCATCTAGTTAAAATGGTTGTTTCCTTTAAAGGACAAGTCCTCCACTGTAGACTGAACTTCTATCGAGAATCCGGAGGAGTAAAGCCGTGATGCTCTTCTCATGACAACAGCCGTCGCCATTGAGTGAGAGGTTGTATCAGCTGCACCGAGTGTGGTCTGCAGTGATGATCTTGCAATCAATTTACCTTCCTCAATGAGTACCTCAAACTGACCACTAAACTCCTGTGGAAGATTATCTGTGAATTCCATGAATTCGGTATAGTTGACAAAAATCATATTTAGACATTAATGCCTGACAGTTTGCTATACAAAATTGCAGGGTGGTGGAAGAAAAAACCTTCCTGCTGAATAGATCAAAGCATTTAGCTTCATTATCAGGAGGTGGATCTTTGATGAGGTTGCCTGCTGCTTTCTGAGGCTGTCTCTACCTCCAATGATTTTGGTACAAGGTGAATGAATAAAAATACTGCTCCTTTGGCTGTCACAAAAAAATCTTTTTTCTGTTGTCTTGAGGGTGAGAGCACATGTGACCAGAGTGTGCCAGACCACTTTTGCAGGTTTCAAGATGGCTTAATTGATGAGCAGTGCCACACTGATGTGCCCCACAAACTGCAGAATATCTAAGAGTTTATGAGTTGTGTCTTCCACAGGGATCTGCAGCGTGTCTGCCACCTTCTTTAGCAAGTCTTGAAATTGCCTGAAATTGTCAGGGGGAGATGAGGAGACAGAAGCAACTACCTTGTCTGATGATGACAAAGAGAATCCTGTTGGATCAGTCAGCTCCAGTTAGTCTTCCTCAACTCTTTCCTGTGGTAGTTTTGTTTCCTCTCTGTGGGGAGAGGGGTGCTGTAATTCAAGGAAGGATCATGTAGACTTGGAACCATGAGTGTACAGGTCCCAGGATCGCCAGTGTGATCTGTACAATGAGTCTTCAGAACTGGGAGCTCTGGGTAAGCCAATCCCATACCAGGATGACAAGGCATCAAGGACTTATAAGTTGGAGAGGAAGGCTAGTGGGAGATTTGAAGAAAGGCTAGTGGGAGACTCTCCTACTATGGGAGTATTTTCTCTCATCCTCTTTTTACAGGAGGAGGAAGTCTTACACCTAACTCTCTTGGTGGCAATACCAGAGGTGACCAAACTTGAAGGCACGCTCCTAGACTTTTCAGCCCTATGTAAAGGGGGGTCTACTGAGCCTGGATCAGACTGCGGCCTCAATCTGTACTCATGTGCCTGGCAGGTTCTTATAGGCAAGAATCAGCAAATTGTGCACTTGGAGGAAATGTGTGCTTCTCCAAAGCAGTAGAGACACCTTATGTGGTTGTCACTGACTGGGAAGACCTGAGGGCAGGACGCACACTTCTTAAAGCCCAGGATCTTGGGCATAGCATTTGCCTCAGACAAGGCATGTGAGAGGGAGGAAAACCCCCATCCCTAACTACACTAGGACTATGAACTTACTAACTAAACTAATATTTATAATTTTTTACAGAAAGAATCATGAAGGAAGCAAATGCTATGGACACTGGAATGTTCCAACTCACACCATCAGCTGTAGAAAGGAACTAGAGAGGAAATCGGTCTGCACGGCCATTTATACCCTTGGCCCACAGCACTAGGCGTGAAGTGCACAAGCACAAACTAATGGACACTGCTAGCAAAAATCTACTGGTTTCAGATGCATGGAGCACATGCATACCCACAGTGGACTACAGATAGGAACTATCACTCAAAGAAGAACCTGGACTTTCTCAGGAATCTGTTCAAGTGTTTCATATCAACTATTGCTCACAGTTGTCCTGAACTTTTGAGATCAGAAGCAGTATGGAGCATAGCCCTCATGCTCTCTCTCGATGAGGGACTACTTCCAGTGGATAAATTAGATCCGTACAGATCCCAAACTGGAGTATGTGGGCCCAACCCTCAAGTCTGTTCAAGCTGCAGTCAGTGCAGGACATAAGTATGGGGGTAAAGGTTGCTTTATCCCACACCTTTATGATCCTACAACTGTTGGATTTTCACGGGGGCAATATGACTCCTAGTATACATTTAGGGAAGTTGTAGGGCTGCTCTAGTTTATGCCTGGCTGCAATGCTATCAAGAGGTCATTGTGGCAGCCAGAAACTAGCAGGACTCCTATTACACACCCATCCTCCTGACTTGTCCCTGACACGTGCCTTATGCCAGAGGTTGTGACACAGGATAGCACAGGGCAGACTATGCCAGAACCATGGAGCTGAAGGATTCCTCTTATGCTAGAAGAATCGTCTTCTGGCCACTTAGACCAGCTTTAAGTATGACCTGCAATTCCAGAGCAGCACAAAGTAGACTTCAGGCTAGGCTGTGGAACCTTCACTTATGTCAAGGTGCATTTATTCACACATGAAGTGATATTACTTGTGTGAGTAAAGCTTATTAGATCAAGGGCTGAACAAAGTAAGCCTTGGAAGAGCCATGATCTGCCTTGCTACTCTTCTTTACCACTTATACTTATTTTCTGGCCAATTTACCATACATTTAACTACCATTTTATGTTTCTGTGTCACTGCTTAATTTGATCATATTATATCTTAACTTAAATATCTGCCTTCGATACACTCATTTTATACAGTAAATAAAAGGTTTTCAACCTTTTTTCTCTCATGAACACTTTTCTATCCTTCCTTGCTGCTTGAAGGAACAAAAGACTCAAGAGATGAAAAAGAAATGTTTTTGCAAGATTATTCCCTTTTGTACATTTACTAGGGTATTGTCCTGTGTTGCTTTAGATGTGCAAAGTGATAAGAATTCTATCAATTCCCTTGGAAGAGTGTTCTACAACATGGGCAGTGTGTGACTCCAGCATTTGGGGAGGCTTTAGAGCAGAGGTCGGCAACCTTTCAGAAGTGGTGTGCCGAGTCTTCATTTATTCACTCTAATTTAAGGTTTTGTGTGCCAGCAATATATTTTAACGTTTTTAGAAGGTCTCTTGCTATAAGTCTATAATATATAACTAAACTATTGTTGTATGTAAACTAAATAAGGGTTTTAAAATGTTCAAGAAGCTTCATTTAAAATTAAATTAAAATGCAGAGCACCCCGGACCGCTGGCCAGGACCCCAGGCAGTGTGAGTTCCACTGAAAATCAGCTCGCGTGCCGCCTTCGGCACGCGTGCCAGAGGTTGCCTACCCCTGCTTTAGAGAGTGCCGGAAGCTCCCTACAAGTGTGTGTGTGTGTGGGGGGGCACCGGTGCCCAGACTGTGCCCTTCCCCCTGCTTCGCCCTGAGGCCCATCCCCACTCAGCCTCTTTCCCCCAAGGCCCCATCCATGCTCCACCCCACTCTGCCCCAGACCCTGTCGGGACCCCTCCCCCAAAATCATCCCCCTCACCCGCTCCTCCCTGTCCTGAGGCCCCCTGCCCACCACTCGTGCCTCTTTGCCCCCTCCTTCTGAGGACCCGCCCCATCACTCACGCCTCTCCATCCTCTCCCCTGAGGACCCCCCTCCCACTGCTCCTTGGCGAGGGGGCCTTGGAGAACAGGGTGGAGAGGTGCAAGCGGCGGGTGGGGGGAATCCTTGGAGGGAAGAGGTGGAACAGGGGTGGGAAGAGCAGTAGCGTGGGCAGGGCCATGGAGAAAGAGGACGAGCAGGAGGGGGGCCTTGGGGTGGAGTGCAGGCAGGGCTCCAGCCTGGGCACCCTTTTGGTGGCGGTGCTCCAAAGGCAGTGGGCCAGAGTGCCTCCAGAGGGAGGTGCGCTGCAGCCTGTTTGGGAGGCTTAGTCTCCCCTGGCCTCTTATACCTGCCGCCCCTGTTCTACAACCTACTACATCTTCCTGTCAAAAGTTTCTTAAAACATTCGGCCTAAATTTTCCCTCCCAGTTTCATCCAATTGCTCCTAGCTAAAATACCTACTTTTACGTTGCTAAGATAAATAGCACTTCTCCCTTCTTAGAATTTATACCCTTCGTAAGTTTACAGACTTTTATCATGTTTCGTCTCCTTCCAGTTGTTGCTTAGTCAAGCAACATATATGCAACTCTTTTAATCCTTTCTCTCAAGAAACTCCTCCCATGAATTCTGATGCTCTTTTCTGATTTCACTCCATTTATCAATATTTTTCCGGTGGCTAATTGCTTGTTCAAAGGCTGGAGGGCTTAAGGAGCTTCTTCCCACATGCATCCTGCACAAAGGCCCAACACAACTGCACTTATTGGACTCCCTTGAGCTCAAGGACTGCTCTTGGCTAGCTGTGTTGTCTGTAAAAGGGACACAGATGGGAGGGAGGAGGCAGGGATATGAGCCCACTATCTGTGCTTCTCAGGAGCACTGACAGGATTGTGCCTGGTGTAGGTATAATATCTTCAGGAGCTTCTTCTGGTGGAGGGCAGCTTCATACCACCCCCAAATGTAGGGCACTACTTATTCATCACAAATGAGCCCCATAAACTAACAGAGGGTCCTGTGGCACCTTTGAGACTAACAGAAGTATTGGGAG
>NW_020664436.1:28120090-28142754 GCF_002925995.2 Terrapene triunguis
AGGACCCTCTGTTGCTTTTTACAGATTCAGACTAACACGGCTACCCCCCTGATACTTGTCACCAGTAAAAAGTTCACAATCTAGCCATTAGTGATTTAGTGATCTGGATTGCATGGTAAGCTGGGCACAAGCAAACAATATACATTTCAATATGGCCAAATGTAAATGTATACATCTTGGAACATATAGGCCATACTTACAGGATGGGGGACTCTATTCTAGGAAGCAGTGACTTTGAAAATGATTTGGGGGTAGTGGTGCATAATCAGCTGAACATATGCTCTCAGGGCAATGCTGGGGCCAAAAGCGCTACTGTAAACAATGGGATCTCAAGTAGGAGCAAAGAGGTTATTTTATCTCTGTATTTGCCCCTGTTACAACCTCTGCTGGAATATTTTGTCTAGTTCTGGGGTCCACAATTCAAGAAGGATGTTGATAAATTGAAGAGAGTTCAGAAAAGAGCCCTGAGAATGATTAAAGAATTAGAAAACATGCCTTATCGTGATAGATTCAAGGAGCTCAATCTATTCAGCTTAACAAAGAGAAGGTTAAGGGGTGATTTGATTATAGTTTGTAAGTATGTACATGGGGAATAAATATTTAATAATGGGCTCTTCAATCTAGCAGAAAAAAGTATACAAGATCCAATCTTTGGAAGTTGAAGGTAGGCAAATTCATACTGGAAATAAGGTGTAAATTTTTACCAGTGAGGGTAATTCACCATTAGAAAAATTTACCAAACATTATGGAGGATTCTCCAACACTGGCAATTTTTAAATCAAGATTGGACATTTTTGTAAAAAGCTATACTCTAGCTCAACCCAGATTTATTTTGGGGAAGTTCTATGGCCTGTGTTATACAGGAGGTCAAACTAGATGATCATAATGGTCTCTTCTGGCCTTAGAATCTATTAATTTATTCTCTATCTTGCATCCATTATTTTAATAGTAATAGAAGCTAGACTATGGGATAATAATTGTAATGATCACTTTCTTTTTTTAAAGACAGGTACTTCATTCATTTTATTGTATATAATGGTTTCTGTCAATTATTTTAGATGTAGAAAACAACTTTTAAAAAACACATATAATAATGTGAATTAGCATGTCAAAAATATATTAATAAAGGCTTCCATATCCACTAATGAAGAAAAATTGCCCAGCTCAACCAACTCATCTGCCTGGAAAATGCCTAATTAAATGTGTTTTTCTCCAATCTTCTTGTACCTCCCAGTTTTTCTTTTTGTTTTTTTTGTTTTTTTCAGACAGAATATTTGGAATACATGCAAGGGAAAGATCTGCTGAGTAAAGATTATAGTCAAGTTTTTTTAACCAGAACATGTCAAGTGCCACAAAACTCCATAATGTAGCTTTCATTATTCCATTAGAGGACTGGATGGAAATTTCTTGACTGGAGAGGCTGGTGTTGTTTGACCCCATGCAGTATTCTCCACTTCACTGGCCAGCGAATTGGAAATATAACCAATTTCCCAATATTCCATCCCTATTTCATTTTCAAAAGTAAAATAAAATCTTCCTTATAAATGGTAGTTGTGATGCTGTCTACCCTAGTGCCAGCTCAGGACAGGGATGCAGGCTAATTCACTCATATGCTAATAAAAATCAAAGGAGTGTCAAAAGGTATTGTAGTTTTAATCAGGCCAATTCAACTTGCATGTTAATTTAGTTCAAAGGAAATGTTAATGGTATTGTCTTCACTTATCTAACTTGTTGATTGCTATGGCATTACCTTCTGTATATCCCTGTAACTAGTTAACCCTAGATCAAAACTGTGTGTTAGCATTAAGATAAGAATGTCATGAAAACTAATAAACGATTGTTGTTTGCTATTACATTAGGTTTTATATTGTGTATACCCCTGTAATTAAATTACCCATCAAATGCAATTGGAGCCTTGGAAATATAAATGAAGAAGAGTGCTAACTTCAAAGCAACAGCCATTCTGTTCAACAATGGAAATTCACATGCTCAGTTTGCATTTCCTACTCATCAAACCCACATGGGTGAAGACACTGTTCAGACTGCTTTCTGGAGAGAAGCTATAAATACAGATTCAAGGAATGGTCCCATATCTTTGACTGTTTGGACTCTTACAGGGAAGATACCAAATGCAAAGTGGAGATCCCCAGAAACATCTGGGTTCCCTGAAAAGACTTTTGGGAAACTGAAATTACGACATCTCTGCTATCATGTTGGTCTTACAAACTTTGACTCGCCTGTTAATGCATTTTATCTGCTTTAACCTCGCAAAAACTCTAATTTCTTTTTCTTAGCTAATAAATCTTTAGTCTACTATAGAATAAGCTGTCAGCATTGTCTTTGCTGTGAGAGCCAAAGTACCAATTGATCTGAGGTAAGTGATTGATCCGTTGGGATTGGGAGTAACTTGATGTGGTGTGATTTTTGGTTTATGTGACCATTATTACTAACTCCAGTTTGTCTGGGTGGCAGGATAGGCTGGAGTCCCTCAGGGGACTGTCTGTGACTCCATGTGAAGACTCCATGATATAGTGATCCAGGAGTGCACAATTGTTACTGGCTTGGTGAAATCTAATTATAGAATATACCACCAGTTTGGGTGTCTACCCTGTTTTCTGACAGTCTGACCTGAAATTGGCACACACAGTTGTGAGCCACTCTAGACAGCATGATAGCAGTATCATCCTTAATCTTTAAAATTTACTGTACAGTGTGGAAATTAAAGAAAAGGACAGTTACCTGTTCCGTAACTGGCGTTCTTCGAGATGTGTTGCTCAGGTGTATTCCACTATAGGTGTGCGTGCTCGCCACGTGCATCGCCGCGTGCTCGCCACATGGAGTGGCGCCGACATATCGCGCCATAAAGGGGACTGCGTGCTCCCCCCACCCTCAGTTCCTTCTTGTCAGACAACTTCGACAGAGGGGAAGGAGGGTGGGACGTGCAATACACCTGAGCAACACATCTCAAAGAACATGAGTTACGGAACAGGTAACTGTCCTTTCTTCTTCGAGTGATTGCTCATGTGTATTCCACTATAGGTGACTCCAAGCTATCCCTGATGGAGGCGGGTAGGAGTGTAAGTATGAAATGTCAAGGGTTACCCGGGCGGAGCACTGCTCTACCAAACCCAGCGTCATCCTGTGATTGGGAGACAATCGCATAGTGCGATGAGAAAGTGTGGACAGAGGACCACGTAGCAGCCCTACAGATGTCCTGGATAGGGACATGAGCCACATAGGCCGCAGACGAGGCCTGGGCTCTCGTCGAATGAGCCTTCACTATAGGAGGCGGGGGAACCCCTGCCAGGTCATAGCAGGTGCGAATGCACGAAGTGATCCAGTGGGAGATCCGCTGGGTGGAGACCAGGCGTCCCCTCATGCGCTCGGCCGAAGCAATAAAAAGCTGGAGGGACCTCCTAAAGGGCCTGGTTCTGTCTAAGTAAAATGCCAGGGCTCTGCGCACGTCTAACATGTGCAGGCGGCGTTCCTCATTAGAGGAATGAGGCTTAGGACAGAGGATCGGGAGGAAAACGTCCTGATCCATGTGAAAAGCTGAGACTATCTTCGGCAAAAAGGCAGGGTGAGGGCGGAGCTGAACCTTGTCCTTATGAAAAACCGTATACGGCGGTTCAGAGGTCAGGGCCCTGAGCTCGGAGACCCGGCGGGCTGAGGTGATAGCTACTAAGAACGCCACCTTCCACGACAGGTGGGACCACGAACACATGGCTAACGGCTCAAAAGGAGGCCCTGTGAGGTGGGAGAGTACCAGGTTTAGATCCCAGAGTGGGACTGGGGGTCTGGCGTAAGGGAATGCCCGATCTAACCCTTTCAGAAACCAGGCCGTCATGTGATGTGAAAACACAGACAGGCCCTGCACCGGAAGATGGAAGGCCGAGATGGCCGCCAGATGCACCCTGATAGAGGAGGGCGCGAGACCTTGAGTCCTAAGGGACAGGAGGTAATCGAGGACCTGTTGGATAGGTGCAGAGGAGGGAGAGGAACCTCTATCTCTTGCCCACCTAGAGAACCTAGACCACTTAGCCAGGTAGGTTTGCCGCATGGAGGGTTTCCTACTTTCCAGCAGGACCCTCCTGACGTCCTCAGAACACCTGCCCTCCTCCGCATTCAACCATGAAGCAGCCACGCTGTCAGATGGAGCGCGGCTAGGTTGGGATGGAGGAGACGTCCTGCCTCCTGGGAGAGGAGGTCCGGGAGTAGTGGCAGCCTGCAAGGGGGGGCCGCTAAGAGTTGCAGGTGGGACCCGTACCAATGCTGACGGGCCCAATCCGGGGCTATGAGGATCATCCTCACTCCGTCTGACTTCACCTTCTGCAACATCTTGTCTATTAAGGGGAAGGGCGGGAAGGCGCACAACAGGGGCCCCGACCATGGGAGCAGGAACGCATCCGATATTGCCCCGTCGCCCTGCCCTGCCCTGGAGCAGAATTGAGGACACTGTTGATTCTGGGCGGTGGCGAACAGGTCTAAGTGGGGAGTGCCCCACTGTAGGAAGATCCATCTGGCCACGTCCCTGTGAAGGGACCACTCATGCTGCTGGGAGAATACCCTGCTCAGGCGGTCTGCAAGAGAGTTGCTCTTGCCCAGCAGGTAAAAAGCCCGCAGGAGTACATTGTGGGCTATACAAAACTCCCATAGGAGTTGGGCTTCCTAGCATAAGGCCCTGGAATGCATACCGCCCTGCTTGTTGACATAGTACATGGCGGTCGTGTTGTCCGTAAGGACTCTGAGTACCCTCCCTTGGATGTGCTGGCGGAACGCCACGCAGGCGAGGCGTATGGCCCTGAGCTCCCTGACATTTATGTGGAGGGCTAACTCCCCTGGGGACCACAACCCCTGGGTCCTGAAGGGCCCCACGTGCGCTCCCCAGCCCAGGTCCGAGGCGTCCGACACTAGGTCTAGTGAGGGAGGAGGGTCCCTGAAGGGGATACCCTGGAGCATGTTGCCCGGGAGGGACCACCATTGGAGGCCTGCCACCACCCTGGGTGGCACTGTGACCACCATGTCCAGGCTGTCCCTGGCCTGGGAATACCTGGAGGCCAGCCACAGCTGGAGGGGCCTCATTCGAAGCCTGGCATGTCGCACTACATAGGTGCATGCTGCCATGTGGCCTAGGATCTGAAGGCACACCCGTGCCGTGGTTACCGGAAAGGCTGTGATCCGGGCGATGAGAGCTTTGAGCGTCTCGAATCTGTCCCTTGGGAGGGAGGCCAAGGCTATCCGGGAATCTAGCAGCGCGCCTATAAAGGTTATGCGCTGAACTGGTATTAACATGGATTTCTCGGCGTTTACCAGCAGGCCTAGGGTGCCGCAGGAACCTAGCAGGTAGCTCGTCTGCTGCTGCACCAGGGATCGAGACCGGCCCTTGATCAGCCAGTCGTCTAAGTAGGGGAAGATCTGCAGCCCTTTCCTCCTGAGGTGGGCTGCAACCACCGCATACACGTCGTAAACACCCTGGGGGCCGTAGAGAGGCCAAAAGGGAGGACTGTAAACTGGAAGTGGTCCTGTCCCACCAGGAAACGGAGGTAGCGCCTGTGACCCTCGAAAATGTGGATGTGAAAATACGCATCCTGGAGGTCCAGTGACGTAAACCAATCCCCCTGGTCTAGGGATGACATAATGGAGGCCAGGGACACCATGTGGAATTTGTAACGCACCAGGAACTGGTTGAGATTCCGCAGGTCGAGGATGGGCCGAAGCCCGCCCTTCGCCTTGGGGACGAGGAAATACCTGGAGTAAAACCCCTTGCCCTGGTACTCTTGAGGCACCGCTCCCAAGGAAAGGAGACGTTGTACCTCCTGACGGAGGAGGAGGGCATGCTCCGGAACCGCGGTCTGACACCCTGACGGGTGGCAGTTGGGAGGGGTTGCCACAAACTGGAGCCTGTACCCTTGGGAGATGGTGCTGAGGACCCATTGATCCGTCGTTATACTGGACCATTGGAGTCGGAAAGCCGATAAACGGTTGAAAAAAGGCAACTTTATTAACTGGGTGGGGGGAGCACTGGCAACAGGCCCGGTGACCCCCCTTGACAAGTCAAAAACGCTGTTTCCCAGGGCGCTTGCCCTTCGAGGCACCAGGTTGCTGGGCCGAACGGGATTGGCGCTGTGACCGACGCCTCTGATCCCTCTGCCACTTAGGCGGGGGTTCATATCTACCCCTAGCTTGTGGAGCGGGGGGTTGAGGCCTGGGTTTGTCCTTTGCAGGTGGGACGTACAGGCCCAGCGTCTGCAGGGTGGTACGGGAATCCTTCATCCCATACAGACGGGTATCAGTCTGATCAGCAAACAGGGCCTTGCCATCAAACGGCAGATCCTGCATTATCGACTGCAATTCAGAGGAGAGCCCCGAGAAGGAAAGCCACGATGCTCGCCACATGGAGATGGCTGTAGCCAAGGAGCAAGCGGCCGTGTCCACCGCGTCCAAAGCAGCCTGGAGAGCCGCCTTGGCCGCGGTCGCCCCTTCTTGGATGAGCGCCCGAAACTCCTTCACCTCAGTATCAGGGAGGAAGCGCTCAAACTTGGGGAGAGATCCCCAAAGGTTAAACTCATAGCGGCCTAGAAGCGCCTGATGGTTGGCCACGCGGAGTTGGAAACTCGTCGACGAGTAAGACTTTCGTCCGAAAGAGTCAAGTCTACGAGCGTCCCCGTCCTTGGGCGTGGGCGCAGGCTGACCATTCCTCTCGTGGTGGTGGACTGACTCTACCACCAGGGAGTTAGGGGCTGGGTGAGTATAGAGGTACTCAAGACCTTTGGCAGGGACGAAGTACTTCCTCTCAGCCTTTTTGGAAATAGGGGCAAGGGAGGCCGGCGTTTGCCAAAGGCCAGCGGTGATATTGGCAACTCCTTGATGAAAGGGGAGCGCCACACGCCCCGGGACCGAGGAGGCGAGGACATTAAAAAGTGTGTCGGAGGGCTCCTCCATCTCCTCAGCCCGGAGCTCGAGGTTGGCTGCCACCCTCCGAAGCAGCTCTTGATGGGCCTTAAAGTCCTCTTGCGAAGAGGGAGGAGGTACCGCAACCGAATCGCCCTGCGCCGTCGAGGTGGAAGGTACAGCACCTTCAATGGCAAGCGGCACCGTTGGCTCTACTTCGGGGTCCGGTGCCGGAGCCGGCGTCAGGGGATTGGCACCCACAGCTTGATCCCAGTACCGTGGTGACGCGGGGCGGCCCTGGGAGGCTCCCGCCACGGAGCGCGGCCCAAGGTGCGCCGGAGCCTGAGGCCACGGCGCTAGCTGGCACCACTGACCCTGCCATGGCACAGCCTGGAGTAGAGACACGTCAGGCGCCGGAGGTGTAGGCTGGTCCAGCGGCATGGCTCGGCCCCGGGATAGACGACTGCGCGTCAACACCGAGGTTCGGGAAGAGTGAACGGTTCCGTAAGAACGGCTGGAACGGTCCCGATCGTGACGGCTCCTGCCCCGGGACTTCGACCTGGAGGACGACGAGATGTAAACGTCCGAGGAGCTGCGTCTGGACTGTCCGTGGCGCCTGTGGGCCCGGTGCCTCGGTGCCGGGGAATGCGGGGACGCGCTGCGAGCCTGACCTCTATGGTGCCGGGTCCTGGAGTGGGAGCGTCGGTGCCGACGGCGTCGCGACCTATTCCTCTCGGAGTCGCTAGAAGAAGAAGACCTATTCCTCTCGGTGTCGCCTCTTTCTTCTTGCACAACGGCGCTCAGGACCAGAAGAGTGGGAAACGCTCATGGCGGAGTCATGATGCGGGGTCGATGTGCGTCGTAAAGCCCTGCTAGGTGCCTCAACCCGGGAAGGTGCTTCAATCTTCGACTCCTCCGGGGAAGGCTGGTGGGCAATCAAGGACGGCTTCCCGAGGGACCGGGGGCCCGAGTGCTGCGGTGCTGCCGGCACCGGAAGCGTCAGTATATCACGTGTGGCCTGAGCTGCCTCTGGCGTCGAGGGCATGCACACCTCCGGAGAGGCTCGCGCAGACGGGACTGGACTACTCCACTCAGCGCGAGTTGGAGGTCTCTGTCCCGATGGGGATCGCGGGCTGCCCAACTCGGGTCTGGCCTCACCCCTGCTCTTTTCCCGGTGCCTCTGCGATTTCCCTGTCTTTTTCGCTGGGGAACGGTGCCAGGACGTCCAAGTTGCCTCGCTGTGCACCGAGGACACGGTGCCGGGTGCCGATTCGGAGCGGCGCACTGGAGGCACTTCGCCGTGTATCGATGACGCGGAGCCCGGCGCGGTGCCAGCTCGATGCACCGGTGCCGGGGCCAATGCCGACTCCATTAAGAACTCTCGGAGTCGGATCTCACGCTCCTTCTTCGTTTGCGGCTTGAAGGAGCGGCAGATCTTACACTTCTCACTAATGTGAGACTCGCCCAGACAGCGAAGACACTGAGAGTGTGGATCGCTTCTGGGCATAGAATTGCGACAAGAGTTGCACGACTTGAAGCCTGGGCCACGGGGCATGCCACGAGCCAGACACTAACAGAAGAAAAGTTCAGCAAAGAAACGGTTCAGTGAACTAGATACCAGTAAGGCTATAACGCTGCAGCCAAGGCTGGAGCAAGTTCCGACTACCTTCACTGGCGGCAAGAAGGAACTGAGGGTGGGGGGAGCACGCAGTCCCCTTTATGGCGCGATATGTCGGCGCCACTCCAGGGGTCGCAGCGGTGCTCCCCCACTACGGATACGGCTAAGGGAAAAACTTCTGGTTCTGATGCACGTGGCGAGCACGCACACCACAGTGGAATACACATGAGCAATCACTCGAAGAAGAACAAATGATCTGCTAGCATAATTCCACTGACTTCAATGGGAAATTTAGCCCACAATGTTTCCACCAGTTTGCAAATTATCAGTTTGAGAAATATTTTCTATATATACAAATGGGGAATACCAGGAAAACCCATAAAAACTTTTAAATAGGCAGAAAATTTTAAAGTGGGCCTACTGCACTAGTATTACATTATTAATAAAATGGAGGGAATATATCAATATAAGAACATTAATAAATTATAAGATTGTGCTAATCTTTTAATGAAGGTTAGAAATATCTATCTATCTATCTATCTATTACTCCTGAGGGAATTCGGTACCACTGCACAATGCATAATTTCTACGCAAATTCATGTTCTGTGCAGAATTTCCTCCCCCACCCCAGAAATGGGCTGCAGAGCTGCTGGCCACCAGTAGGAGCCAATGGACCTGGCAGAGCTAAGCTCTCAAACAAAAGACACTCAAGCAGGAGAGTTCTGGGCAGCTGAAGTTCCTGGGACGCCCTAAGGAAGGAGGTGGCATACAGGCAACTCCACACAAACCTGTGACCCAGCATCAGGCTGTTTCTCCCTCTGGATCCCTGGGCTCTGGGAGGGTAGGGGGTCTGTGCAAGTTTCTGGGCTGGGGGGGGGCAGCTGGGGTCTGGGAGGGACGGGGTGTGAGTATCTGGGCTGGGGGGCCCCACAGCTGGGGGGGGGAGATAGGGAATGCAGGTGTCTGGGCTGGGGAGGGCCCGCAGCTGGGCTCTGGGAGGTATGGGGTTTGGGTATCTGGGCTGAGGGGGGCCCGCAGCTGGGCTTTGGGGGTAGGGGGTGCGGGTGTCTGGGTGGGGGAGCACCCCGTGGCTGGGCTCTGAGGGTAAGGGGTGCAAGTGTCTGGGCTGGGAGGCACCCCGTGACTGGGCTCTGGGGGGCATGGGTGCGAGTGTCTGGGCTGGGGGGGCACCCTATAGCTGGTATCTCGGGGGGTGGGGCGTCTGACCCCCTGGCTGGGCTCTGATGGTGGGGAAGGGGGCAGAGAAAACAGGAACTGGATGGTCATAGGAGTTTCTTTAACTGTCTACTCCTAGGGGAATTTTTTTGTGTCTGTATTGTTACAGACATAGTTGCTGACAGGTATTTTGAAATAAATTTCCAAAATAATTGAAACTGGCATGATTATATTGTGTTATTTTGACAAATAAAATATGCAGAATTTTGCAGAATTTTAAAATATTGTATGCACAATTTTTAAATTTTTGGCACACAATTTTTAAATTTTTAGTGCAGAATTCCCCCACTAGTAATATATAGCTGCTTTAGCATCATGTAAAATTTAGAAAACCAGTTCCTATATGCATAGAATAAAGACATTTTAGCATAGAAAGACCATTTTAGCATAGCTGCATTCAATCTTTTGTTTACCTGTATTGAATGAGGTGGTGACTCCCAAGGTATTATACTGTTTGTTATCTCACAAACAGAAGCATGAATAATGTTCTTCTTCTGTTGTACTGCTGTATTTTTAAGCCGTGGAATGAAAGCAAGAATACCTGCTGCTGCAACAGAGCAAAGTCCAGGCACTACAAATCCAATGTTGTAACTTCCTAATAAGTCATATATCCAGCCTGAAACAAATAATATTCCAATTGCATGTAATCATATTTTCCCTGCATCAAAGCAGATCTTTATCTCCACATTGTTCTTTATTATCCTATAATACAATGAGTGCCTTAGAAAAGATAGAAAAGCCTATAACCTAAATAAATTAAACTCCTTTTGAAACCCTTTATTTTATTTAATCCAATATCTTTAGACACATTATGTACTCAAGTGTGAGAGAGCATTTTCAATTTATGTAGTATATATGGAATCACCAATCTTTATGGAGAAACACCCCACATCTCTTAGAAAGGTTTCATGGTGGGTCCAGTAGTCAGGTGATGCAGTTCCTGGTGGGCTGAAAGCCCATTACATCAAGATTTGTTTCTATGGCGCATGTGAGGAGTAGAACTAGGTGAATTTTTTTTGGATGGATAGTGTATTCACTAAAAAATTCAGTTTCAGGTCAACAAACTATTTGTGAACTCATGTTGAGTTTGCTGAATAGTTTCGACTGAACCAAAAAAAGTCAAAAAGTTTTGGCAATGACAAATGAAACATTTTGTTTAGTCCTGAAAAATTCGTTTTGCTTTTCAGGCACTTTGACAAAGGAAAAGGCTCACAAAATAGCCAGAGGATGAGGTGCTGCCTCCTTTGTAAGCTTTAATGAACTGGTTAGAGCACTCACCTAGGATTCTGGAGATCCAGATTCAATTCCCTGCTCTACCTGATGTAGGGAAGGGAGCTGAACTTTGATCTCCTACATGCCCTCCTGACCAGGGGTTTAGGCTGCAGTTCAGCCCCAACTAAATCCTCTCCAGCGCATCAGCAAGGATCTACAACCTTTCCCGAAGGACGATCCCTCACTCTCACAGACCTTGGGAGACAGGCCAGTCCTCGCTTACAGACAACCCCCCAACCTGAAGCAAATACTCACCACACAACAAAAACACTAACCCAGAAACCTATCCCTGCAACAAACCCCGTTGCCAACTCTGTCCACATATCTATTCAAGGAACACCATCATAGGACCTAACCACAACAGCCACACCATCAGGGGCTCGTTTACCTGCACATCTACCAATGTGATATATGCCATCACGTGCCAGCAATGCCCCTCTGCCATGTACATTGGCCAAGCCGGACAGTCTCTACGCAAAAGAATAAATGGACACAAATCAGACATCAAGAATTATAACATTCAAACCTGTCGGAGAACACTTTAACCTCCCTGGACACTCCACAACAGACTTAAAAATGGCAATTCTTCAACAACAAAAAGTTCAAAAACACACTCCAACGAGAAACTGCAGAACTGGAATTAATTTGCAAACTGGACACCATCAAATTAGGCCTGAATAAAGACTGGGAGTGGATGGGTCACTACAAGAACTAAAAACTAATTTCCCCATGCTAATTTCCCCCCCTACTGTTACTCACCTTCTTGTCAACTGTTTGAAACGGGCCAGCCTGATTACCGCTACAAAAGTGATTTTTCCTCCTGCTGATAATAGCCCACTTTAATTGAACTGTCTCATTAGAATTGGTAAGGCAACTCCCATCGTTTCATTTACTATGTATATAAATCTTCCTACTGTATTTTCCACTCCATGCATCTGATGAAGTGGGTCTTATCCCATGAAAGCTTATGCCCAAATAAATTTTTTAGTCTCTAAGGTGCCAAAAGTACTCCTCGTTGTTTTTGCTGGTAGAGACTAACATGGTTACAACTCTGAAACCTATTACAATCAACTGTGATTGCCCCAAGCAGGTCTAACTAATGTCTAGCCCCTGCTTTTTACTTTCTCTCCAAGGACAACTGTGATTTATCAGGAACCAAACTGCTCTTTCAAAGCATAGTACATTTATTTAAGGACAAAGGCATACAGAGAAAACATATAAAACAATAAAAAGGTCTTAATCTAAATGCACACTAAAGGTATCAGAAATCACCAATTTTCCGCAGGGTGGAATCTGACAGGTTCAAGTCTTCCAACCTCCCAGCAGGGTTGGGTCCCTACTTGGACCAAAAGTCAGGTCTGTTTGTTGAATAGAAAAGAAAGCCCTGAATCTGTTTAAACTCAGTCTTTAAACCCTAAAGCCTCAGTCTATGTCTACACTACAGCCTATGTCGGCAAAATTTATGTCGCTCAGGGGTATGAATATTCTCCCCACCGAGTGACATAAGTTACACCGACATAAGCATTCGTATGCACCGGGCTATGTTGGTGGGAGAGCTTCTCCCACCGACATTGCTTATGCTGCTTGTGAAGATGAGTTTTTTATGCCGACTTGAAAGCTCTCTCCTGTAGGCACAGAGCATCTTCACCAGACACGCTGCAGTGGCACAGCTGTATCAGTACAGCTGTGCCACTTCAGTGCTGTACATATAGTCATACCCTTAGTCTCTCAGCCTCTTGAAAACAGGTAAAACCAGTCACTGTCTCTATCCCCAGGGGCCCAAGCCATAAAGATGGACATTTATATAACTGGCTTTGGGATTTTGCATTAATCACCCCATAGTGATTCCACATTCCACAGGGAACATCCCCAGTCAGTTAGGAACAAACAAATACATAAAGCTTATTGATACAAAGATCTCTGAATATTCCATGAGCCCCTCTCGTCTCATTCATCTCGATATCATGGTCTTTGAAGTTTTCAGGCTTTCAAGAGCTGGCTCATATATACAGATAATATTCATAAAATTAAACATAATGGTCTCAAGATAGCTGTGTGTTTGTGTATCTGTCACAGTCACAACAGAAAAAAGAACAGAAAAATCATTCATCTTGAGAGAGGAAACATATGTATGGCAACATCAGCTTGAAGGAGGGGAGGTTTAATATTTCTCTCCCTACCATTCATTTCTCCAATTTCATCCCTAGGTCTATGAGGAGGGGGCTGTCTCAAGAACTGCAGACAGTGGAAATCATTAAAGGACACTTTAATATCGCTAGCAATGCTATTAATAGATAAAGGGCTAAATATTGTTCTTCATATGGATAAAACATTTAAATACCAGCATATGCAAAGCATCATTATTTAGGAACACATTCAAATACAACTCCTCTGTATTAGATAACTCACCTGCAAATGGTGGACCAAAACAACTAATTGTGTGGACAGCCATCATAAATCCCCAGGCCACAGGCATTTTCTCTGCTCCCATCAAGTCTAGCGTTAGAACAGGTAAAAGAACATAGTTTCCTGCATCAAAAAATCCCAACAGCGAGCCAAAAGCAATTAGGGAGGGGAAAGTTGTGCACAGAGGAATTGTCAAGTACAACAGCCCTGGAAAACAAAACAAAAACAAAATTGTTAAGGTGGTTTTGGTAGGGCATTTGCTTATACTTCTTATGGATGAAACACCTGTGTTGAATGGAGCCAGATGAAGGCCATGTTTTCTATAAGTAGTTAGTTATGTAGTCTATCTTACATAACTTGATTATGGATTGACTCTTGGATTTCTTGCTAACGTTAAATTCTCACATAACAGCATCCACAAGTAATGGTTTTTTACCATCTCCAGTTGGCTAGGAGACGCCATACCATCCTGGCAAACGCTGATCTAGCCTTGGTTATACGTGTCTTAGTTACTGCTCTACTGGACAACAGTGCAATATACCTGGGCATGAAGTCATCAGAGCTTAGGAAACTAACAGCAAGGAATGTTGCACCATGTCTTCTCAGCAACACAGGCTATCACAAGCAGATCACACCTGTCCTTTAGTCTCTACATTGGCTTACCATAAAATATCAAATCCAGTTCAAGGTCTAATCCCTACCTTACTTTCAAGGCACTCAATTGCCTGGGCCCAGGATGTCTAAAAGATCACCCACAGCTTTGACACAGCTCCATACCTCTGGCCCAACAGAACTTTCCACCATAATGGTAAAGCTCATCTGTGCACGGGACAGAACTTTCTCAGGGGCTGGTCCAAGACTGTGGAATGAACTCCCACAGTAAGTAAGGCCTATCACAAACTTCACCATCTTCCCACTCCAAGTGCAAGGGGCGCTTCTGTGATCTTGCCTTTTCCAATATAAATACAGAACATAACACGGACACACACAAAAATAAACCCCTACCACAACAAAACACTCCACTATTCACACAATTCTTGCCATGGCAAGAGAATGAGAGAAAGAACAAACCATATGTAGCAGATGTTAGTCATGTCACTCAATGCACTACTGGAAGAGGCTCATATACTATAGTGATGAAGGCAGTAAACAAACCTGTATAAAAGAGATTTCATAGTTTAAACTTAAGATTGGTGGTGGTTGTAATTGAGCAACCTCAACTATTATACAATGTAGGATTTTTTGTGTTAGAACATGAACCACATTTTGATATGTATGGTTTCCTTTATTTATTCAGTTGTGAGTTGTAATGTGGTGCTAAATTTGTTCGCTGTTATTAAATAGCTTGAGTAAATGAGTATTTCTCTGTAATGCTATATACTCTTAAGCAGAGTAGATTTGAACTAGTATAACACATATTACGTATTTGAACTTAAAAGCTTTGCTAGGAAACAGTGCTTCTTTAATGATCTGTTTGATACCTGTGGCAAAGTGACTTACAGTCAGAGCATCCCCTTACGGCTAGGTGTGACATTGAAGGGATTTTCTCCACTACAGTTCTGCAGACCAGCCATCCAGGCCTGCTAGCGGTCCCATTTGCCTTGTGAGTTGGCCCTCTGGCCAGGCCATTCTTGAGACATGCCCCTTTCAAGGTAATTCAGAGTCCAGGTTATAAGACAGGAAAAACCTAAAGTCTAGTAGCCTCTATGCCAGGGCCTCGGCCCCCATCTGGGGTGTGTAATTCCTGACCTCTTTCAATCTGGAAGCCTGTCCGTCTCCTCTTGATCTGGGGGAGAGGTAGGGGAACACAGGCCCACCCTCTCTTCTGGGTGTTAGGAATCAGGGTCTGCAGTTGATCCTGAGACCAGCTAGCTGTCCCACAGCTGAACACCCTGATCAAACAAATCACCAGATTGACTGAGAAGCGTCACAAGACCTGCTCTAAAGCCCAGCAGCAGCACTAAGCCAGTAGCTGCTCAACGCTTACGCCACAGCTGCGATCATTCCTGTGCAAGCCTTGTTCCCAAGCCTTGCTCCAGCCCAGCTTCTGCCTTGCTCCTTCTGCTGTGCTCCAGTCCATGCCAGCCTTCCTTCTGTGCTTGGTTCCTGACTCCAACTCTGACCTTCGGCACTGTTCCTGGTCTCTGACTCCAGCTCCAACCACTAGGCCTGACCACCCACACTCCTGTCTGTGACACAGATTTCCAGCCCAGGGACCATGCTTAGGTGGCTAAGGATTGTTCCTTCAATTCCCCCTCTGCTTCCATGCACTGTTTTTACCTTTCCCTGCTTGTCAGTGTCTTCCCCAGGCCTGTGAATGATGTAATTCCCGACATGAAATTGTGGCTGCTTGCCACTTTTTTCCAGCTAGCTAAAGTGAGGAGCTTCTGCAAAGCTGCTGCCCAACCTCTCCAGCAGTAACTGGGCTATATTCCAAAGAGTTCTTCTGGTCCCCCCCCAGTATTCCTCCTGGAGCTGGAACTGTGGTTCAGACAGTCCCTTGGTCACCCTCCTCGAGGCAGGAGTCCTCCAGGTCTCCTTCATGGAGCTGGACTTGTGCCACCTATAGGACCTCAGTTGACTGCTCTTTCAACTGGCTCCTTTTCCCCAATTAGTCCCCAGGTTCAGCAGAGTCAGTAAGCCAGTTTCTTCTTTTTCGTGTCTCCCGCCTAGCAGCTAGTGGAGAGAAAACTGTCCACCTCCCAGGGTTTGGTCCTTCTGAACCTGGCTTTTTCTTTTCAAGGTTCCTCCTCCATGACTGGCATGCCTCGCGGATGCAGCAGGATAAAGCTGCCTGAGGCCACAGTTGCTCCTTAACCGCTTCCTGCCTGGTGTAGCATTTGTATCCCATGTCACACACCCTTTATCTGTGTACGTGGGGAATGGTCTGCCTTGCTTGATAGCTTAATTTGTGATGGAATAGTACTTAAACAGACCTAGGCACTCTAAGAAAAAGGTGGGCTGTACAATTAAACACGGTACACTTGTGATCTTTAAAGAACAAAGACAAATATTCCATAGTGCTAGAGACCTTTCATGTATTTGCACACTCATAATTCAGATTAAAGATCTGACATTCTACTCTTTTCTTTGCAACTTTAATACCAAATTATTGATATAAATATTGGGAGTACTATGATTGCTGATCATCCTTAATTTACTTTGACTTTCCGAAGTGGCCAGATTAAGCAAGTGCCCTTCTTAAGAAGATTTCCTTCTAATAATTTTCTTTTATATAAAGAAGTATTTTTACACAAAAATTGTGTATTGTATTTTTATACAAAAAGTGCTTGAGGGACCTGACTTTGGAAACTGTTTAAAAGACTATTATAATGAAGCTATTTTAATTCATCCACTTCGTGCTCACTTTTCCCATGGCCAGATGACTGGTACTGCAAAAACCTGGAGAAATTACAGGCTCAAAACTGGAGCAGAATATTAGATTGCTTCAGACACAGGATTATATTTCCACAAAGTTGACATAAATGATCTCCACTAGAGGGCAACTGTGCACTACTCCGAGCGAGCAAAACAGGATGTATGAAAAAAGCAAACCAAAGTACCTTAAAAAAAAAAAAGGTAACCAGGAAAATAGCCTCTCACTTAAGAAACTTAAGATCAAAAGAACTGAGTGGATCAAAAGGAGCTTTCATCATCTTATCTGGACCATATTGTCTCATGACAGATGAAGCTTTTAAATGTGAAGATTCAAACCAGACAATTAGGGGCTGTAGACACACTGTCTTACCTAAAATTGACTTAGAGAGACAAGATGGGTGAAATATTGTCTTTTATTGGACCAAGTTCTGTTGGTGAGAGAGACAAGCTTTCAAGCTACACAGAGCTTGTCTCTTTCACCAACAGAAGTTGGTCCAATAAAAGATACTACCTCACCCACCTTGTCTCTCTAATATCCTGGGACCAACATGGCTATAACAACACTGCATAAAATTGACTAAGGCACTTAGAAGCCTAAGGGTACATCTACACTTACTTCCTGGTTCGGCGGCAGGCAATCGATCTTCTGGGATCGATCCCGGAAGTGCTCGCCGTCGACGCCGGTACTCCAGCTCGGCGAGAGGAGTACGCGGCATCGACGGGGGAGCCTGCCTGCCGCGTCTGGACCCACGGTAAGTTCGGACTAAGGTACTTCGAAGTCAGCTACGTTATTAACGTAGCTGAATTTGCGTACCTTAGTCTGAAGTGGGGGGTTAGTGTGGACCAGGCCAAAGTCTCATTGAAAAGTTATAGGACGTAGAGTCCTAAATTACTTACTCAAATTACTTTTGAACATTTTACCCTGAATTCCTTTAGTATGTAATCCCTCTGCATGGGTTTCCCATTCCAGAGTGGCTGCACCTGTGTCACTATGATTTGGACTGGAGGCATCTAGGAATCCATCTCTAAATCAAGATTGTGCCTGGAATGCCACCAGATCAGAAAGGCTCTGAAGTTGTCTGTTACCTGAAGCAATGTGAGAGTCCCTGGGATGCTTGCTTTCACTGAGGTCACTGAAGCTGTCTCTTATGAACATATGCCATGGCTACTACTGAATATGTTTGCAGCCATCAGATTCAGTGTTCACAGTATTGTTCTAGCTGTCATCTGTTGGCTTTTGCTTAATATTAATGCCCATCTGGTGATGTCTTGGATACTGTCTGGGCAGGAATACTTGAGCTGTGTCTAACAGGGCTCCTAATGTACTCCAATCATCTACTGGAGACAAGATGGGACTTGGGCAGTTTATCATAAACACTAGGGTATCCAATATCCCTGTTGTGTTGGCTTTTTGAATGCTAAGGAGTGTCCTTGATAACCTAATTGTCTAAGTGGGGGAACACATGCATCCACAGTTTGTGCAAATAGGTTACAACTGTGATGGGTTCAGTCACAGAGATCCCCTTGGGACTGTCACCTGATGTGCTGAAATTACCTCTGAGCCCGTTTTCCCTGCCAGTTTGGGACTTCCAGAACCCTGTCTTGTTGAGCCAGACATGCTAGCCTGCTGCAACACAGACCCAGGGTCTGGTCCACACCCCCAAAGCTGCAGACTTAACTGAAAACAGCTCAGCAGGTTATCTGTCTCCAGCACCCAGACACCAAGCTCCCAATGGGATCCAAACCCCAAATAAATCCATTTTACTCTGTATAAAGCTTATACAGGGTAAATTCATAAATTGTTCGCCCTCTATATCACTGATAGAGAGATATGCACAGCTGTTTTCTCCCCCAGGTATTAATCACTTACTATGGGGTTTATTAATAAACAAAAGTGATTTTACTAAGTATAAAAACTAGGATTTAAGTGATTTCAAGTAATAACAGCCAGAACAAAATAAGTCACAAAGCAAAATAAAACAAAACATGCGAGTCTAAGCCTAATACATTAAGAAACTGATTACAGGTAACTCACTCTCAAAGATTTTCCAATAAGCTTCTTTCACAGACTAGACTCCTTCCTAGTCTGGGCCCAATCCTTTCCCTTGTACAGTCTTTGTTAGATCCAGCAGACATCTCAGGCGGTAAGCAGGGGTTTTCTCATGACTGGCAGCCCCGTTTGTCCGCTCCACCCCCTTTTATGGCTTTAGCACAGGGTGGGAATCTTTTGTCTGTGCTTGTCCCCACCCTCACCTCATCAATGGAAAAGTACAGGGATTAAGATGGATTCCGGTATCACGTGACACGGTCATGTCACTGTAAGACCCCTAGTCTCCATTCTTCCTGGGTTGGCCCACATGTACACAGGAAGGTTTGCAGGTAAATAAACCATTTACAACCAATTGTCCTAGTCAATGGGAGCCATCAAGATTCTAGATCACCATTAATGGCCCACACTTTGCATAATTACACTGCTCTACAGCCAAAATGCTTCTGAAATAAATGTAGTCAAACTTTACTAATTCTGGGTCACTGAAAACGAAAATGATGCTTAAAATTGTTGATTGGCTCTAGTTTTCAAGATATGCTATTGGGTCAGGATATACGACCCTTGACTTGGGAATGGCGGAGGATAAGTGAGTTATAAAGGGAAAGGATCTCAATTTAAACCAGAAATGACTAAAATACATCTTTGACTGGATCTATGAATAAATCTATGACTGGGTTTGGACAGTACTTGCTTTTTAGGCCAAACAATGAATGATGCAATCTGAAGCTGGTATTGCGTCATACATGATATGAATTGCATCATGTTATTCCTAGAAGTCATGGATGATGCAATCATAACGAAGCTTACATCACTCTGCTGAACAAATTGCCCTATATCAGCTCTAGAAATCATACAGTGTCGTGCTCTCTTATTTGTCAGTGTTTGATTTTGCAAAGGGACACATTTCTGTTTAGCCAAAGTGAGCAGAGATGCCTCGTACTTGTGTGAATAGTGCAGATAACTTCTGCTATGTTTGTGGTGAAGTGACTTTTGCATCACAAAAGCGCAGTATAACCACTATGGTTAAGAAAGCCTATCACCTTTATTTTGGCTGCAAAATTGGAGATCAGGACAAGAGGTGGGCCCCACACATATGCTGCAACACTTGTGCAACAAATCTTCGCCAGTGGTTGAACAGGAAAAGGAAATCTATGCCTTTTGCAGTGCCAATGATTTGGAGAGAGCCAACAGATCATACCAGCAATTGTTACTTCTGCATGGTGCCTCCAGTTGGGAAAGGTGTGTCAAAGAAGAAAAAGTGGACTGTGCATTATCCAAACATTCCATCAGCTATACGCCCAGTACCCCACGGAGAAGGACTGCCGGTTCCTGATGCACCAGAATCATTCTCACTTGAGTCAGACGAGGAAGAGGAAGAAGATGAAACTTCTGGTCCTGAACCATCAATGTCACAGGACCCACATTTTCTCCCATCCTCCTCCTCTGAACCACACCTCATAACACAAGGTGAACTGAATGACCTTGTCAGGGATTTGGAACTACCCAAGAGTAAGGCAGAGCTGTTGGGCTCCAGACTACAGCAGTGGAATCTCCCGGCAGGTGATGTTAGGGTTTCCATGTTCCGTGACCGTCAAAAGGATCTTGTCCCATTCTTCTTCATGGAAGGTGATCTTGTAGCCTGCAACAACATCGATGGTGTGATGGCAGCCCTCAACATCGTTCACGATCCAGATGAGTGGAGACTGTTCATTGATTCATCGAAGACGAGTCTTAAAGCTGTTTTACTGCAGAATGGCAATGTTTTGCCATCAATTCCAGTTGGTCATGCAGTCCATATGAAGGAAACCAATAACAACATGAAACAACTTTTGAGGTGCATAAACTATGACCAACATCAGTGGCAGCTTTGTGGCGATTTGAAGGTTGTTGCTCTCTTGCTTGGTCTGCAGACTGGATACACCAAGTACTGCTGTTTTCTCTGCGAATGGGATAGTCGTGCAAGAGATTCCCACTACATCAAGAAAGATTGGCCACTCCGACAGTCATTGGAGCCTGGGAGGAAAAGTGTTCAGCATCCACCACTTGTTGAATCAAGGAAGATTTTGTTACCACCCTTACATATCAAGCTGGGTCTGATGAAGAACTTTGTCAAGGCCATTGACAAAACACAAGCAGCTTTCAAGTACCTCCGTGGAAAATTTCCAAGGTTAAGTGAAGCTAAGATAAAGGAAGGTGTCTTTGTTGGTCCTCAGATTCGTGAACTTCTTCGAGATGATGCATTTGACCATGCACTGCGTGGCAAGGAAAAGACGGCATGGAAAGCCTTCCAGTTAGTGACAATAAATTTTCTCGGAAACAACAAGGCAGACAACTACAGGTTGTTGGTGGAAAACCTCCTCAAGGCATACAAAAGCCTTGGTTGCAACATGTCACTAAAGATACATTTTTTGCACTCTCATCTAGATTTTTTTTCACTGAACTGCGGAGCAGTGAGCGACGAGCACGGCGAGCGATTTCACCAGGACATTACAACAATGGAGAAACGCTATCAGGGCAAATGGAGCCCATCAATGCTTGCAGACTATTGCTGGACAGTGACAAGAGATGCTCCATTTAATGAATACAAGAGACAAGCCAAGAAGCGCCGAGTAGACACTGAATAGGACTAAACTATGTACATAATAGTTTTTTGCCTTTTGTTTCATAATAAATTTTATTTATATAACCCTTTTGCTGATTTTTAAAGTGTTACATAAACAGGACAGGTGAAATATTATCATGTAAAGCAACCATAAACACATGAAAAGACCTAGGTTTACAATTTATGATTAAAACTCTACTATCTACACAATATACATAGACATAAAATGTAAAAACTTAAATATCTTAGAAACAGTAGCCAATCAGTTGTTTTAATTGTCATATTTGAATTCAGCACATCAAAATACATAATAAATAGCACATTTTATCTCTGAACAGACAACTTCTCAAAAATTGTAGACCAGTGTTACAATAGGACCTCAGAGTTATACTTCATATTTTTAGCTTCAGATACAAGAATGATACATGCATGCAAACAGGAGGAATATATTCAATAGGTTATAACCTTTTTTATGATACCTTACAAGAGACCTTTTGCATAAAGCATATTCCAGTTACATCATATTCACACTCATAAGCATATATCCATAAAACATAGGGAGTGCAACGTCACAACCATTACTGCCAAACATTTTGTGAAAACATGGTGTCAATGCTACTCCAAAAAGCTAAACATTAGTAATGCTTTTCCCTTACAACAAAAGAGACACTTCAGGTGCTTGTAAGGTATCCCTATGTCCACATAGGTATCCCTAATGTCCAGATCTCATAGCCAGTTGTCTTTCTCTAGAAATGGTATAATTGTTCCTAAGATGACCATGTTGCATTTTTCCTTTACCTAATACTGGTTTAGGTTCTCAAGAATCGGAGTGGGCTTGGAGCTCTCGTGTCTTTTTGACCATCAGAAAATTATCTGTTATCAAAACTCTTTCCTCTTTAGCACGTTGACATAGGCTTGATGGCTCTCTTTCGAAGAAGAAATGGATATCCTGGAGTATTTATTTCTTAAAATAAGGTGCCCAAGAGCACTTATGAGGTGGGAGTAGGGACAGGCAATCTAGAGGATTTTCTAAGAACCTGATCTTGTCACCCTACCAATCAATACTCATCTGTTTGAAGGTTTCAGAGTAGCAGCCGTGTTAGTCTGTATCCGCAAAAAGAACAGGAGTACTTGTGGCACCTTAAAGACTAACAAATTTATTAGAGCATAAGCTTTCGTGGGCCACAACCCACTTCTTCGGATGCATAGAA